>NC_141324.1:25150625-25188125 GCF_037954235.1 Aulostomus chinensis
TGAATCGGAGAAAAAGGAGGTGATATTCAAATGATCGACCGGATCGAGCAGATCTCGGTTAGTTTTTTAAATATACATATCTATCTATGAAGAACCTACCATCAGAAAACTGTAGCAGGAAGCTTTGCAAATACCTTAGCAAATGACTGCAGCACAAAACAATATTTATTTTTGTCAGAATCAGGGGTCTGTGTGTGATTGAGACTGACTGAAATGAACTTACGCTTCTTTGTAGAGCAACATGAAGCCCAGCAGGTCCCTGAAGTCAGGAGGCCAGAAGGGTTCCCATTTCACCATTATTTTATCGCTCATGGTTCGGATCAGGGTAAACTTCAACACATGGTTCTCACCTAAGAAAAGACAATCCTCAATGAAAAGAAAGGAAAGCAAGAATAATGAGGCTAAAAGCTACAGAAAGGAATCTGGAGTTTTTAAATCTCTAGAACAGGAATATGTTACATTAGAAGTGACACATCTGTTTTAGCCTTCATATCATTCACCCAGTCAATCATTTTCAGTATCTCAGGTTTAGACTGCTTGCTGCCTTCTACAATTTTAAGTGAAAGACAGAATTGATGTCTTTGACAAATTACATTGCACTTGTGTAAATGCACACACGTGAAATTCTTCAGTAAAACAGACAGGATGCAATTACATAACGTCAGTGAAAAGTAACGATCTGAAGATTCAGAGCTGAGTGGGACAGCTGAGTTATGAATCAAATAGTACTGTAACATTTAGCACTCAAGTCCTTTTTGTTTGTGGGTTTTGTTTTGTTTCGTTTTTGTTGAGTTTTTAATGAAACTGAAAAGGTAACACAAAGAGACCGAGAGGACTACAACAATTACAGCTGACACTTTAAAGCAAATGTGAGATAATTTGCTGAGGGACTCTATGAGGACAAATAAGCCCAAAGAAGGTGCATCTCAGCGGTTAAATATGTTCACACACTTACCCTGTAGCTCCAATGTCCTGACTCATGTCTAGCCTGGGACCTTTGTAGTAGATGCCTTAAAAGGCAGAGGAAGAGAAAATCTACAATTCCCAACCTGGCTGTCACATTTGCTTTTATCTATGAAAAAGGGAGCGGAAACCACTAGAAGATTTAGTCATTTTCACAGAAAATTTTAAGGAACTCTGAAACTGATCTCATCGGGACTTTGGAAATGCACATGATCAGAGCTGATATTTGCCTCCACTTTTTCTGGTTTTAGAAATCGTCACAAAAACTGTGGGAACAGCAGAAGACAGATCCAACCCTCACTGATTAGACTGAATACAATCTGGACAATCTGGTCCAACTGAAGGGAGGAGTCAGGTTAATTAACGGGACTCGTGGGGATCTCTTCCTTGCTTACTCCCCCTCCTCACATTGACTTAACTGCCTCTCTTATTTTCATCCACAACAGAGCCTGGTTTTAAGCTCTATAAAAGAACACCCAGCACATCTTTGGACATTGTTTTTTTAAAGGAACCATACACTATCTCTTAACTCCAATCATAACTATAGTTTGAAATGCTAGTGTTTGGTTGTATAGAGTTAAACCGCATTGACAAAAGAGTAGAAAGAAGACGTAAACAAAGGGTGAGAGGAATGATGATCATAACAGAAACTGTGTGTCTGTGTATATGTTGCTATAGCAACTCCGGCTATATCTGCTTCGCCTTCAGACCAGCGGTTCTTACATGAGGCCTGGTCTCCGTTGGTTTTGGACGCTATATCATTGGCCTGTCGCTCTTTGGTTCCCGTGACCTCCTCCATCTTGCGGATCTCAGACATGCAGAGTTTGGAGTTAAAGTGGAAATACATGCGCCCCTGCAGGATGGTCAGTTTGTGCTTGGACCAGTCCCAGAGCTGTCGTAGGTTCTGGTTGTACAGGGCATAGAACGAATAATTGCTGGAAAAGAACAGAGAAAGACGGTGTGAACATACTGATATAAATGACGTAATGATATAAATGACATTTGGCAGTAGGCAAATGAGAAAAAGCAAAATACAGAGAAATATTTCAGCATGTTTAGCCTACAATTTGCAACGTATGCCTTCTTTTTGCACTTTGTCCTGAAAGTGCAATCCATTGTGCTACAAGCGTGTTCCATCTCGTCTGAATTAAGCCTGATATATGATTTAGGAAAGGCAAACCAAAAGCAGCTACCACAGAAAGACATTTTGAAAAGGTCAGTCCTTCTGCTTTTAACTCATAATTACAGGAGGAGGTTTTGACATGGCAAAGATGAGATGGGCTCAGAAGATGAAGTCTCACCCGACTTCCATTTCCTCTCCCCGAATAAGTCGGAGCTTGCGGAAAAACGATAGGGATACAAGGGCGTAGGAACGTCGCACTGTCAGGTAGCCAGTGATTTCCTCCAGCTGGCCCAGACTGGCCTCCAGTTCAGCTGCTATGTTGTCTGTAGAAAACCAAAAGACACACACTTGGAAAAGACTATAGATTCTGGAAATAGCTTATTAATACAAACACTCCAAAGCAGCTGCTTGAGCAACTGACTCTCCTCCGATAAAAGGGTTTGGTTTCATCTTTTCCCCTCCTCCTCTTCAGTCGTTGGGTAATGAACTGGATTCTCACCTTGACTTTTAAAAGTATAACATGAAACTTTTCCCAAAATGAATGAATGAAAATGAATGTAACAATATTTTAAATTTCATACTATTTCATTCCATATCGAAACCTGGTGAAATACGTAATATTATTCAAGGTGTTTAATTGATAACATCATGTTGAATTTAAATTTCTAGTCCTCTAGGTGCTACAACACAGGAATCATTAAGGATGGGCGACCGAATGAAGACGTCAGCTGCATCAGCTGCACAGGTACTGATCTCATAAATGGTAACCAAGATCAGTGAGTTAGCATAATATTAGCTAATGATGCTAATATAAATAAATGTGCAAATGTAACATGAAAACAATTTGTATTATCACCTCATTTATGGCAGGATTCCTTCTTGAAATGCAACAGATTTCTATGGTGGCTGTTGGACAATTATGTGACAACAAGTCCCATGATTCCATGCTGCTTCCTGACATCATCAACATTCTGTTATCGTTTTTAATGATATCCTCGTTGAAGTTCTGGCTAAAATGCCACGGTTAATACGCACAGTATGTATTCTATTTGTCAACTCAAAAGTCATTTGAGATTTCCGATGTTAGAATTGAGATGAATAAAAATTAAACAATGGTTATTTGCAGTCCTCTGAGGTTTGTCTAAACGGCCTTTTAACATTCCTGTTTTGACGTCATACTTACTTCCTCCACGCAGGTTGATGACCAGACTGCCATTGAGGATGGTGCAGCCTCTCAGTGCCTGGGCTGCCGTGACCGAGTCCACGGTTTTTAGACCTACACACACCTTCGGACAGAGCCCAGCACAGGGAGTGCAGTTGAGCCTACAGAACAAAGAAAAGGTCACTGACGGATGTTTTCACATTAGATGTGGTCATTTCACAAGGCTGACTGATACTCTAAATTGACCGTAGGTGTGTCTGTGAGTGTGAATGGTTGTCTGTCTATATGTGTTTGCCCTGCATTGGACTGGTGACCCGTCCAGGGTGAACCCCACCTCTCGCCAGCAGGCTTCTGGGATAGGCTTCAGCCCACCCCCCCTCCCCCCGTGACCCTTAACCGGATAAGCAGTAGAAAATGGATGGATGGATGGATGGATAGATGGCTGGCTGGATATGGTTGTTTCATCTGATACATGAACACGACAGCTTTCACGCAATGCTGTTTGTTCCGTACCAGAGTACACTTGCGCATGAAAACACGTACCTGAGCAACAACAACAAAAAAGAATTCACACACGTAAATGTTTTGGCAGAGCAGCGTTCACACCTGACCTAAGTGTGCTCGAGACTGCCTCGTTGAAATACGGTTCGCTGATCCGTGCACAGTACACAGTGTTCGCAATAATCCTACAACTGGACTGTGGGGTCAAGTGTACTCTGGCAATTCAAAAGAAATCTTTTCATGGTAACAATCCTGGCATCTCCTTTCTGGTTCTTTCTGGTTCAACACTGTTTATTTACATTCATGCTCACGACTAAAAAAGAAATATATCAGAAGATAATTAAATAATGAATTTTATATATGTATGTAATTTCATGCCTAGATTCAAACATACATATTTAGAAGCTAACCATTTCATTATGTATAGAACAGTCTGACTGTGGTGGGGGGGGTTTGTTCTGCAGCTGCTTCTGTTCGATAGCGGTTGCTATATATCATCTGCTCTTGTCGTATGGTGGATATTGTACGTGTGTCATCTTCTTGATCGGCTGAATGGCTGCTTGTTCCCTCCTGCTCTAAAGAGATGGGGGTTGCGGTGGTGGAGTCTGAATTTTAGAGATTTATCAACTGCTCATGCTGAAGACGAATCTGATGAAATCCCTGAGTGACCCAGAACATTCAGGTTGCGAACCACAAGCAAAAAAAAAAAAATTGGTGTAATGTCCTAACTATGTGTTTATCAAACCCACGGTTAAACCATAGGGATTATAACTGCATCAATTTAAACTGTACTTATGTTCAACAAAGAAGCCTGTTCCATGTGAATATCAGCTTACACTTAAATATTTTGAAATAACTGAGCCCCAGCCTTCACCCTAACAACTGAGTTGAACAACCTGGCTTACGTAATGCTTTCATAACAAGTCTCTTCTCATAACAGATATGTGGATGCTTATTTGTGTGCGCACCATATTACCTTATTTCCTGAGAAGCCATCTGTACAATCCCGTCGCTCATAACACATCAAAAGCAAAGTTGGATGAGCTAAAATCCGAAGCACACAGGCATCCTCTGCAGCTTAGATTCACACAGCAGACTCAGACATGTTGTAGCAGAGCCACTGGCTTTTTGTGACCAGGTTTAAAATTAAATGCTGTGATTAAGACATGACATAGGCACAGATGGGCTGTTTGCTCGGGGTCATTGCCCCGGGGTGACAAGGTCTTTGTTTAGCAACAGTAGCGTAAACTGAAATTGTCACTTACAAAAGACTGTGGCTTCGCTTTGTGCACGCTGAATAATGCAATGGGGGTTTGTTAATTTGCTATGGTTTCCATAGGATTATCTACTGTACAAGGTATAAATACACGAAGATTATTAGACAAAGGTGCGCATTGTAGGCTGCAGCCATGTTGTACTAAATGAGCTTAACAACAACCCCCCGCTTCCAACAACAAAACAAATAATCGGAATGACTTTAAGAGTTAAAACTCAAATGACAAAGAAAAAGACAGATGAGGAAAAGTGTCATCATAATATCTTTTTCATCTTTTTTTAGCTGGCTCCTAACCTCCCTGATCCGTCTCAACCTTTTTCCGTTTCCAGCGCCACATCTGCACTTTCAGCCGAGACGCCTTTGAGTACACCGCTTACTCTCAAAGCACTTTCATTTCCACAGCTTAGTTTAAAGCCAGAGACAGGAGAGATGTGCCAAGGAGGAGAGATGAGCCATGAGGGGAACAGAAAGGGAGTCAAAGTCAAAATGTTGATATATGAGTCGAAGAGGGTTCACCACAGGTCAACAGTAGCCTACAGGTTTAGTCAAGTGGGATTGTTGATTCAAATCCCTGGAACGAAGAAATTAAATCACTGCGCGCGCTATACACAATGTACAATTAAGTTTACGACGGTGAACTCAGTAGACCCCGACCGCTTCCCTGTCATCACAGTAAGATCCCAACTAGATAATGAAATGTAAAAAGATGTTGCTATGTTGTAACTCAGTGGGTGAGATGTAATCCTGCCTAGTTAACTTCACAAATCTCCCATGCTTATATGAATATTGTAAAATTTATCAATGAAGCCTGATATAAAGAGTGAAATCAGTTTGTAGAGTGGCTTCTCGCTCCTTGTCAATTTGCTCAGCTACATAGTGGACAGGTGTGCCTTCATTTTCTGGTTTAAAACCTCATACATTTCGGAAAAATCAGAGCGGCACAAGAACATCAGTAGCTCTGTTCTTTTCCCGCAGCGGCTGAGGTGCCCTTGAGCGAGGGACCCCACCCTCATCTGCTCAAGTGGAACTAGGAACCTCTCGGGTGTGAATGTACATGACATAAGAAACAATGTGAAGCTGGCTTGTTCTGAAATGAGGGCATATGCTTGGCAAACCTGCAGCGGATAAATGAAGGTTAAATACACATGACGACGCAAACACCGCAGCAGCAGCGAAACCACTTTTCCTTGTCATCATAGTTTTCACTGACAGTCTCCCTACACTTGTCTGTTGCAGTAGCTTGGATCCTTCTAGCAAGGGGAGGCGAGGCTCAGCATCCCGGGGCACAAACAGCCTGGCCTGATGTCTAGCTGCTTCCCCTTCTATCTAACTAGTAAGCCAGTCAACTGGTCTGTCATATTATAAGAGAAAACAACAAGTCTTTCAGGATCCAGCTGCGTTTTCAACCTCTGCCCGAGAGGAATAATCAGGGACGTCTGGGGTGTCTGGAGTGTCTGTGCTTGCAGGCACGCCCACACTAATCAACTTCCCCTGTCACGGTCAATGACAGTGTCAAAGAGGGATGTGATGAAGGTCATTGGCAGGTCAGTTCGAGTATTAGAGGGGGAAGTCTGTGACATTAACACAACAGGTTGTAAATTATGGAAAGAGGGGACGAAGCTTCTTGTCAAAAATATCTGCATTTGCACGCTGCAATGCAGGAGAATAACCATCTACTTTATGAGAAAGGAGTGAAAGAAAATGCAGAAGATGAGTCAAAATCAGAAACACCGATGTGCCAGCTTCCCTACTGCGTTGCACTGCTTTGACCTACCTGTCTGCAGTGTCTCACACACATATAAAAGAGGTGTGTGTGCATAAGAGTGCTAGCTGAGATCAGAAAGAGAGCTTTCACTCTCTGCACTGCTGTTCTGTGCTCCACAACACAGTTAAATGGGAAAATCCAAAGCAGGAATCGATTAATCAATTAATCTATTAAATATTTTAATATTTTCCCAGATCAGAATCTCTCTCATCGATTAAAACGTCTTCTTGTTCTATGTGTTGCTAATCAGGCAGCTTCAATGATTTGCTCTCTACTATTTTTAGTGTTCAGGTCAAACGCACCAATCAAATAATTACGGCATGATTCATTGAGGTCTTTTTAATAATACCCAGTGTGAGAATTCATTTGCAAATGAAACAACGATTCTATTTTTAGCACCGTAAATCTCATTAGGTAAGGTTTTAGGAAAATTACACACATGTAGGAGCAGCAACAAGCTTTGATGTTAACGCCCAGGATCAATCCCTGATGTTTGTCTGTGAATATTCAGCTTGAACTCCACTGATCACACACAGCTCCATCAGACCATTAAGAACAAACCAAGAGTGTCCACTTACGAAGATGAGTTGACGGTTGTGTAGCCAGAGGGACACTCAGGGATGCAGGCACCGTTGTGGATGACATACTCGTGACAGTCAGGGTTCTTGCTGTGCTCCTTCTCCCACTTGCACCTGTTATGGAGCTCATGGCAGAAGCTGAGAGTGACGCAGCGCCAGCCCTTGTAAGTGTAGTGGTTTTCTGGGCAGCGCTCCACACAGGTGCCCTCGTGCTGGAGGCCACGGCAGGCTACGCAATGACTGGCTGAGTAGGGCTTCAGGCAACCTCCCAGGCACTGGTCGTGACAGCACTGGTCGTCCTTGGTACAGGCCCGGTGTTTACACTGAACGGGACACACTGAAAGATGATAGAACAAGGGAAGGTTAGTAGAAGTGTTCTAGCGAAGACCAGAAGGTGATAGAAATTAAAAAAACGTTTCAAGTTAGAAACGCTCATGACGGAAGGCCCATGACGATCTATGAGAGGAACACGAGAAACAGAAGCTAATCCTATTTTAAAATCCATCATCTCACTTCCCCATATGACAGGGGGGATTTGAAACTGTTCCCAGTAACTTTACATCTTCATAGAAATCTCACGTGGTTACTTCTGCCAGCAAGAGAGAAATCCCTCACTGCACAGGCCAGCACCTGAGAGGGCCATCTGCTATTGGCCACTGGCCAAAAGCAGTCTGAATACAACCATCAGGAATACATTAGCTGACTACAGACAGAAAGACACCCAGAGGGCTTGTTTAAAGTGAGATACAAGTAAACTGGAAATACTGCAGTGCTGTTGTCTCCCTTTGTGCCATGCACCTGTCAAAGTGGCCTTGACCTTTGACCATCAAAACATTTTCAGTGCATCCCAGTGTCCCAGTGGATGATGCTTGAGGCAAATTTGAGGAAATCTAGTGAAGGTGTTCTTGAGATGCTGAGTTGAAAAGAACGGGACATATGGATGTAGCCTGAAAACAGAATACTACTAATCTGATGCTATTGCACTGCAACAAAATGTAGTATATGGCTGAACCATGCAATCTGAATTCCTTGATATCAAATGCGCTGCAATTTACTTTGGTGGTCCCAGTCATGTTTTGCATCCAAGCACACATTTGTCAAAAGAATCACAATTATATGACACATAGAAGTGTTCCAGCGGGAAAACTTGATTAAATGGCAAACCACAAAACCACGTGGAGTCTGCAGTGACCAACAGCCGCAAACCAGCACTAACACCGTGAGGACAAACTTGAATCTGGCTTCACTCCTGCTTCCAACTCTGTCAAAGCTCTGTAGGAGTGAGGGTGGGGGTGGGGACGCTGCTGCCAGGACCAGGAGGTCATTCACGGGCAGAAGGAGAACTTTGCCTCGCTGCCACACTGGTCCCCACTGGTATTTATAGTGCAAAGAAAGTGCTTTAATACCGTTGTAAAACAAAACATTTCAACCTTTTGTAAAAGAAAATAATCTTTATGTTATTCATGACGTTAGCACAGTCACCGAGTGAGGAGGAGGAGGAGCCCAGTACCAGCCTCAATGTAGCTGAGCAGCAGCAGCAGCAGTTCAGGGTGCAGACGTGTGTTTGTAATCACACTAAAACGTGGTAGTGACTCACAGCATACTTTGTTCTGTTCATTCAGCTGAGCCAAAGAAAAATACTTTAATCAGCTGCAAGGAAACCCTGATTTTTATAAATTGTCCAAATTTTAGCAAATTACATTTCCCATGTTACAAGCTGATTCAATTTATATTATCAAATTCTGTGATTCATTCCACGATTTCTGTATCACAGAAATATAAAGAGCCCCTGACATTCGCTGGCTCCTGCTTCTTAATTGCTCAAACATGCTACTTTTCTCCCATTAGGTCTTGAAAATTAAATTTGTTTTCTAATGTCACACATGCAGAACAAGCTATTTCAAGATATTACTTGAAGTTTCACAAGGGAATTGTATTACACTTTCAAAGAAGAATTATACAATGAGCATTTGGGGGGGGGGGTAGTTTAGTCTGACAACAACACTGTGTCTCAATCGGAGATGTAAAAATAATCCTACTGTGTCATTGCAAAGATGATGATTAATAGCTATGTATCTGAAAGCCATCGGTTGCCATAACTGTAATATCAACAAAACCCAAACTGCCTGAACTAAACCAAATGGCTTCTTTCTAGGAATGTGAGCTACACAAGCTCTTCATGAGCAAACAGAGGAAATAAACAGAGACAGAAAATGTCCTGAAAGTCACATAAACATAAGTTCAGCGATGTTTCTGGGTGGCAAACACGACAACTAAGGACAGAGACATGAGTGTGTAGGTTGGCTCTTTAAGCATGCGTCTGTGTGTATGTGTGTGCTTGTAATAAGCCCGTTACGTAACCTTAGGCTCTCAGGATTGGCAGGTGCGTGTGTCAGTGTACCACAGTTTTAGTGTGTATTGTTGTCTGTTTAAATGTGAGGACAAGTGGGCAAGGTTGGAGGCGTATCAGAGGTAAATACAGCAGGATGACCTGCCTACTTACATTAGTTTGTCATTCAAGAGAGCCAGATTAAGATCGTTCAGTAGCAGGGGAGGTAATGAGTTGCTGGAGAAGGGGGAAGGTTACAGGTCAGATGTACACATATGGGTCCTTTATGAGTCTGAACAAATAAACCAAGCCATGAGGGGACGTTGCACTGTTAGACAAAGATCTCTATAACTGTTATCCTTAGAAGTGATTCTCTCTGTTAACTTTCTTTTGTTGAGCTTGAGCCATGAGGGAATCGTCCAAAAATGCTTGGCTTCATTAGCGTCATGAGGTCAGCCTTTTAACGAACAAAAAAACACGCTGCCGCCGCCTACCCCCCCCCCCCCCCCCTTGTGTTCACAGAGGTAAGCTTTTCAAATGCCTGAAGGGAGTCTGTATGTGAGGGCTGTAGCAATATGAGAATGGCGGTGAGCGGGGGAAGCGCAAGGGGGCACAGCGCAAGAAAAACAATGATATAACCACCTTTTATCTCAGTCAGTCAGCCAGTCTAAATAATTTACCCCACGCTTGGATTTGCCCTTAGAACGATCTCCTCATCACAAAGACAACTTTCCCTCTGATAAAATGCATTCCTTCCATTCTCAGAGCATATTTCAAAAGTTGCCCTTCAACTGAGTCTCGAATGTATACACAAAAACACGAAAGCTTTGCTGTCTCTTTTCACTGACTCCTGATCCTCTACAAGGGCTCCATGCCGCAGCACCGACCCAGCAGCAGATCCACCCTCAGCATTAGCCAATGTGTTGGCTAGCTGCAGACGCTAGCCATTCAAATGGCCTCTCCCATCTCCAAGGAAGACAGGAGCACAGTTTAACCCTATGTGTCCCCCTGTCTTCCCTCTCAGCCGGTCTGACGGCGGCAGCAGCAGCAGCGATGGGAGGTATGCAGAAAAAACAAACACAAGAGCCCAGAGTGAAAGAGAGCTGCACTTTACTCTCTCTGTCTTGTAACAGCTTTGATTTTTATGCTTTTATTCCAAAAATCATCTTTAACAGATGGACAGCCAACATCAGAATTTGTGTGTGTGTGTGTGTGTGTGTGTGTGTGTGCACGTCATTTTTGTTGTCATAAGTTCAAAGTCGAGCTGAGACAGTCAGGCAGTGTTGTGCTCAACATCTGGGTGCCCAGGGTGGCGGACCGTGTCTCATCATGTCCACAGCTCATTATGTCATTTTTTTGGGGACTTCAACTGCTCTGATTACTGAAGAATACTCATATAGATAATGAGATACAATTCATTAGGTACTCCCTTTATAAGGTTTAGCATGTTCTTATTGAATCTTTGAGACAAAATATTCATTTTAATGGTCACTGAAAAGATCAATATGGCAATATGGCTTCATATTTTACCACCTTAAAACTGTATCGATATTTAATCCCCTAGTATTGCTATTGTATCGCAATATAAAATGATAGTGAAGTGATAAAATCTTTTTTGTGATCAATGTGTGTTATAGCAACTGTATTTGTGTGTTGAGTAACAATGTTCAACTATACAGCTTTGAAAATATCCTAATGAATTGGAATTGATTTTCAAAATATTTGTTGGTTCCAGTTCCCCAAATTTGATTTGCAGTGTTTTCATGCCACATCTGCTTCTCTGTTTCATATCAATTTAAATGAAGTGTATTTTTGGGTTGTTTGATGCACCAAAGACATTTCAACACATCATGTAGGATCTCATAACTTTTTAAGAAATGTGGCTCGACAGACTAACGAGTAGTTGTTAATACAGCCCAACACTGTAATGTCATTCGGTTTAAATGTAACATCTCTCTCTCTCTCTCGCTCTCTCTCTTTTGAACAGACACTTGTGGAGTTATAAAAAACTGAGGTTAATGTGGGTCAATCTGTTTCAGTGCCTGACGTGTAGCTGCAGACATGCATTCAGCGCCACCTGAGTGA
This sequence comes from Aulostomus chinensis, assembly GCF_037954235.1. Classification (NCBI taxonomy): domain Eukaryota; kingdom Metazoa; phylum Chordata; class Actinopteri; order Syngnathiformes; family Aulostomidae; genus Aulostomus; species Aulostomus chinensis. The sequence goes on from NC_141324.1 coordinate 25,162,408, forward strand.
ACAAGTTGGCAACCGCTTTCATGAGGCACCAAAACAAACCACACACTGTCCAAAAGATTTGTACAGTTCACTTTGCCAACAGTTGACTTAGCCAAGTCTGCTGAACTGAAAAGAAAGCTGGTGGTTGATCCTAAATTAGTGGTATTCATTCACTGCTCAAAACAAAGGTGACCACACTGAAGGAGATAGACTTGTTTCTTGTGTGCTTGTCAAAAATGTTTTCAAGGGCGAGACCCTTTGGATGTTAGAGAGGGGGGCCACCCCAAGCCATCTTTGATTTCTCAGAGCGAGAAAGGACGCCAAAGAGGCTGTTTGGGGGAGACTGTCATTCTCTCCTTAAAACATGCAAATCTCTCAATAGTGGCCCTGATCCTTCACTATAATAAGCCTTGCGGCGAGAATCATGCACGAAGAGCAGCGTCTTTTCTCAGGATAATTGGCGTAAATTAGTTAAGCTCAGCTTGAGTTTGGTCACGTCAGCATCTCTTCTTTAATTTGAACAGAGTAAAATCACTTGACAACAATAAATCAATGGGGTTTTGGGGTCAAGAGATAAGTCTGCAGTTGGACTTTGCTCTGTTTACAAAGGACTGCATCTTTAAACCACGTTTTGCAGCTGAATGTGTGTGTTCACTGCCCCCCACCCCTTCTACAAACTCCTCCTTATCCCTATTACTCTGGTTCCTCTGGCACGCCGGTCGGGGCCTGTCTGATCTCTTGACATGCGGTTTGTGCAAAGTGCAGTCGGATCACATGAAGGCTGGGGAATAATGCTGCAGAAATGCCTGGCTCTTTATCTCATTAGCAGAGGTTTCACTCGGATGAGGGGGGCAAAGCCACACAATGAGACCCTCAATCCCTGAGGCCCGAAATGGACAACAAACCAACACAAATGCTGCCCCTGTGTGACAGAGATGAATACACCCTGTCAGCGCGCCAACTTGGCAATGATAGGAAAAGAAACAGAAAAAGAACAGAGCTGCAGTCAGCCAGCAGCGAGCTAACATATGCAGTGTTGAAAAGTCAGGGGGAAAAAATCCACATAGCAACACATATCATATAAAGAGTCAAAAGTGTTTCCAATATTTGTTCCTATTATCATCCTGGTACACAGCAGCAATCCATTTATGATGTATTCATAGTCAACTCCATAGTATCCTGAAAAAAATCAGGGATATCTGCTTTGGTATGAGTCAAAACCACAATCCCCAGTAAAATCATTTACTGGTGTTTTTTGTATTTGAAACATCAGCTTATCCAAGCTTTTAGCATTAAGGTCATATTAGACCCCAGAAAATGCCAAACGGAGTGTGGTAGCGCATTGGTTGGTAATTAAAATTCCACAGCTATGACAAGGGGAGTATTTAGTTTCATATGAGAAACATTTTGACCAAAGCCCAGAAGAAAAGACTCTACAGTAAGGAAGAACGGTGCTTTTTTGGACGATTTAAAATAGCTTAGTAAAAATTTTGATGTTTGACTCATGTATCAAATAAGCTGACTGAGCTTGAGGACAATGAGGTCATCCAGAAAGAAATAGGACAGAGAAGAAAAAAGACTGTCTACTTTTGAAGTATGTGTAGTAAAACAAATGCAGGCAGTGTTTCCTGTTGAATTAATGGTGTTTGTGACAGCAGCTGACACATGCAGCCGTGTGCTCATGGAGCAGAAATCCTCCCTCACTGGCAGGAGGTATTTCAGGTATTTGTTCTCTGCCTCCCCGTCATGTGCACTAGGACTAGATGGTGTCAAGGAATTGCTGTGTCAATTCAAGACGTGTATGTTTGGGGTGACTTTACAAACTAATCCAAGAGGTGATTATGTTGTTTCTGTTTGCAGGTCTGGTCTATAAAAGAAGGCCAAAGTTTACGCGGATCTTGCTACTTGGCAGCCATCTTGGTAACAGGCTTACAAGAGCAGTTAGCACCACCACCTTTAAGCTGCTACCTGGATGAATGAGGAAAGACCCGTAACTGCACTTTCAATGTGAAAGTTTGTTTTTAGAAAGTCTTGAGAATATTATAGGGTTTTGTTTGTGTACACAGAGTTGAGCTACACTGACACAATGAGTGATTTTATACAGCACCTCAGTCTCCCCCAATCCCAGGACGTGAGCTGCTGGCTGTTCCGGCTGCCACTCATCTTTTACAGGCATCAACAGGGGAGGAAAAGGTGTCATACTGAAGCCACTGTTGGCATTTTTCTGTTGAGATGTTATCGGTAGTTTGTCTCCTGACATTCATTGTCCCTACCATCACCAACATGCCACCCAAAATGATCTTTGCCTTCATCTGCCTGGTATATGTGATGGCCTTTGCTCATTTAATGTGACACAAGGCCTTTAGATACGTTTGTTGACTACTTGCAGATTCACAACCTTCATCCATCTATTGACAGCAGAGTGACAGAAAAAAACTGCCACTAACTGATAACACAACATTATACCTACAAAGGGTAAAGAATGCAGGTACAAAAATAATTAAAAAAAATCCCTAAAACAGCAGATGCAAACATGAGTGAGACACCTGAGCTTTTCCCAATCACACCTCTCTGTAATTCACCAAAAATCCAAATGCCTGCTAGTACATTTAACACATCAAAGATATTTTTTCACTTCCCCTGCAGCCCAGATTGTTGATCCCCCAGCAGACGGTTCTGGATGATCTGATATAGCCACCTGACACACACACGCACGCGCACACACACACACCCCCATCTAGACAATGCTAACATGGAGCTACCTGATTTCCTCCATTATAGTGAAGAGCAAGTGTTCTACAATCCCCACTCCTATTTCCAAACACGTCTTTGCCTTCTGCACTTTTTTTTTTTTTTTTTTTTTAAAAAGCTTCAACAAGAATGAGATGGTGGGGAATGAAAACAGACAGATGTATTCATCAGTTGCGTGACATTTGCATACTTGCCAACCTTGAAGACAGCCCAGGAGTACCACCTGTCGTGTGCTGCACAGTTGAAAGAGAGCTCTGCAGGAGCTGAGCTTCATCTAATCTGAGACGGCAGGAGCATTAATATCAGAATCAGCTTTATTGACCTTTATTGGCCATGTACGTGTACGCAGACAAGAAATTTCACTAATGTCACATTTGACTTGACCGTCGTCACTCGATTGTTATATCTAACTGACGTCAAAATATTGAATCATGAATCAAACAACAGATCAAGAGGATCGAGACAGTAGCATCTGCCGTAAATCTAAACATCGTGGCAGAACAGAGGGTCTCAGTGCGTCAGAGGCAGTGGAAGAGAGGAAAAAAAGTAAAAACGTGACTTCATAAAGAGCAGCGGTTAATGGCCAGGGTTTATTTGTCTCGATCTTTCCTGGTAACCACTTGTCATCTGGTCTGAGTCAGCAACAGCAGGGCTCAGTTGAGACGACTGGGGTAACAACAGGAACCGTAAACAATTTCATTAACCGTCCCAGCCTCCGTTAATAGAGCAAAAACACACAAACAACATGGAAAAACACTTTTCGTTTTTAATACCGCCCTGCTGACACTGTCATCTGAAAGCAGGATATCCAGTTTGTCCATGGCTGGAATAAAAATGATGAACACTCATTGATGGGCAATTACAGTGCCTGCTTGACAGGCAAATGACGCACGGCACGGCCTTGAAGCTTCATTTCCTTCTGGAGTTCAACGTCATAATGACTGGCTCTGCGATCGAATTTGACTACCTGTTATAACATCAAAAGCGTTTGTCATTTTATTTTATCAATGCAAAGTCAAAACGCCTTGTCCTTTTTTAAATTGACACCTCAACCAAAGTAGCTCAACAGTGCCTTGGTAGAGAGCGCTTTTATTTGTTTAAATCACAATACTGTGACATACTGGAAGCTCTAACCCTCTTCATTAGACATTCTAAATCCTTACATTTATACTCTGCCAAGGGGCGAGTTGTTAGTTGTTGACTTTTTAAATCTATTAATATGATAACAATTAGGAAGTCCTAGTTATGACTGCACTTAGGATAATGAAAATGTTTATTTTAAGATTTTTATTTATGACATTCATATCTCTTGAGGGCCTGCACTTCATGTTCCTGGCAGTAACAACATTTGACTGTCGAGATAAGTGAAAGCACAAGACCTGAGAAGAAGGCAGCTCAGTTAAAGTCACAAAAAACTAAAACAGGATTATTTTGGTTAATAAAGAGATCACTTTATTTATCGACTATCCTTAACTGACTCGGGAGATGTTTTTTTCTTGCTACGTGCAACTCATCAGATTTCAAAGATTGTTTTTTTTTTTAAATCAAAATCTCTTTTGATTCATTTTGTCTGCATGCAAAATATTATTTCTTTTTAAAAATATATCATTTAGAAGCCCAAATTGTAATTAAAAAATATGATTTGATGGATTGCCAAGCCCTACCAGTGACACAGAGAAAGGAAATAAAATGTCCTGAGATAAATTCCAACTTAACCATGAATAACTGACAAAATGTTTTGTTTTTTTCAGGTTGGTGGTGGTGGTGGGGGGGGGGGGGGGGGGTCATTGCTCTTCAACTCATTCCTTTGAAAACTTTTAGTATGAGATATTGCTAGATATTGCCTGAGTCACCGGTCAGAATTGTATGTTTTCACGAGAGATCTAAAAATCAACTTTCACAAGATACACTGGTTATATTTACACAAAAAGAGAGATGCCAAGTTTATTTCTGGGCATCTGGCACATTGAGATAAACATGTAGCCATCTGCCTCAAATATTTCCACAATATACCAAAACAACTGGTTCAAACTCTTCAACTAGTCAGCGTGAATTATTGCTATCATCTGAATGAAACTGGAAGAGATGTACCGTATCAGTTGAGCTGCAAAAACATTTATTCAAGCCGATACCAAACCCTCAAAATATGCCCACCTGGGCCTGATACCGATCCTTAGAATAGACAAGAGACAACTCAAGTTTGAGGTGGAAAATAGCAGTAAACTTCTACATCCAGTGTTCCAATGTATATTTTTCTACTTTGCTTTTTAGTGGACGGCAGCATAAAACAAGACTTGGGGCCTTTAAGGCACTAAGATGCCAAAATCAGTCACATCTGCGTCCCTGACACAATCCCCTTGATATTTCAACTTTGTTCATTCTTTTGCACATTGACAACAAAGTAAATTATTAAGGAGGTGAAATGAGGTCTTATAATGCATGACAGTGATATTGCACAAAGTACACACGCACTCACACACTAATAAAGGGGAAAATCTAACACAACCCTCTAATAGCATGCATTGCAATGACAATGCAAAAATCATTTCCACAGATCATTAAAACCTTCTTATTTAACACAATCATCATCAAATGAACCCACCAAACATCTGGATCAAAGTTCTAGGAGGGATTAAACCAGCAGTGAAACCGCAGAGAGCCATGAATGTCTATGCACGTACAGTGGTGAAGAAACGCCTGTCAGCCCAGCTTTAAGAAATGCCAGAAATGTCTAGGATTCCATGGGAACGGCTCCAGTAGCTGAACGGCGAGGGTTCGCAGGGTGCAGCTCCACAAGCCTGAGTGCCAGAGCAGTTAAGTCAGCTCAAAGGAAAGGACTCATGGTGTGTGAGCGGGGATTTAGGCTAGTAGAATAGCCCGATGCATACTGAAGCGTGATGAGAGGAGACCGCCAAGCCCGTGAAAGAAATGAAGGCAGACCTTTGTGATTTTCACGTTCTGCCTGATTTTGTCTGATTCTTTTCTCTCTTCCTTACCTGACTACAAACCGCTTTTCAGATTTAAATATCTTCTAAATCTCACTAATTGAGTTTTGAGTGTCCTTATACAGCAGAGTGAGTGACACATACTTTTACTTTTGCAGTTTCATACATTGTAATTTTGGTTTATGACTAGTTTTTCAAGTTCTGTCGGGGCCAATTCAAATAAACACATACTTCAGCAGAGCAGTTTTGTTTTTCTTTTTATATCAACACAGTCACATTGAGTGCTTTAGATCTCATCTCTATAGAACTTTCATCGATACCTGTGTTTTATTCCTGCAAAAAGTTGATTGTAGATTTGTGTTTAATCAGCTTGTCCTTTGCCCTCGTCCTCATCCTTTAGAAACTTGAAATGTTTTTGCAAGAAAATGAAGAAAAATCACTTGCAAATGGAAATAAAGAAGTAAACACAGGGGGCCAAAAACATGATGGCAGGGACTGTAATGCTTCTTTTGGACAGGTAATCCACTAACTAATAAGAAAATCTATAGCCCTCCCTTGTAATAAGCCCACTAGCCACGTGAGCATGTACAGTACAAATTGTGTTTGGATGATGTGGAATCGAACACTGTGTCCAACCTGGTGAGGAGGTTGCCTTCCTTTAAGAAAATCACAGTGGTCTGTATAGAGGACTTGTGACAGAGGGAAAAAAAATGTACGTTGTGTGAAAAGATAAGCTTGTTTTAGCCGCTGGGTTAAAGACATTTTCATTGAATGGAACAGCTGTTTAAGCTCAGAGAGGACAAAATGTCACAAAACCCATCCCTGGCTATTCTACCACCTTGCTTTTAGCTTGGACACAATCTAATTTACTTTTTCCCCACTGCTGCAAAGTGAAGCAACATGCAGGAAGCTACAGACTTTAAAGTTTAATATTCTATAGAGAAAATAAATGGTCACATGACCAAAATAGAAACAAAGGGAATGAGGCATGTGATGAGAAGAGGATAAGGCTGACTTTGCTGTCAAAGTTCATGTTCAGTTCATGTTCTCAAGGCAATGTTACGACTAATGAATACAGAGCCCAACTGGGCTGTAGACTGTTGATTTCATTTGCAGCACCCAAAACACATCAAAGAGACGTGAGGCGCGGCGGCCTTTCACTAAAGGTGGGCAGAAAAGTAATATAGAGCCTAAATTAAAAAAATAAATGGGCCAAGTGTATGAGTCTTTAATAAAATATCATATAAGAACATTGAGAAGTACAAAATTTAAACTTACATCCCAAAATAATACAGCCCAGTAACAACAGCCTGCTATTTCCCAACACACAGCTTTTACTAAAAGCTGAATTTGTCCTCTTTCTTGTCTAGCAGACCTTCACAGGTCACCCATCCACCAACCCCCCCCCACCCGGTCTAAAAGTGCCCGCTGATATGGAGCTGGTGCTGAAGGCTCTCAGGTCCATTCATAACTCCAGAGAGGAAACAGACCAACAAAGACAGGAAACAATTGGGAAGAACGTTCCGTGAACTTCTACAACCACAGTTCTTCAGAGTGGAAAAAGATGGTGGCGCCAGCGATGACCGTGGCATGCGGGAGCGGCTGCACCGGTCAGCAGCGGGGAGAGCTGAGGTCAACAGCAAGGTGGGAGCCACCCCTGCCACCCCTTCACCCCTCCACACCCGCACAGTGTCCAGCGACCTTGCTTTTCCTTCCGATACCGCCTTGGTGACTGATTGATGTGTTCATATCCATGATTACACCACAGCGTTACTCCAACTGTTTCCTAGCAGCAAGACTAAACAATACCCATCCACTCAGTCTGCATACACCCAGAGGTCACGTCCTTCTGTGATTTATAAACCACGTCTGTGTTGCTGTTACACAAACACAGCCCGACCCTGACAAATCTCCATCTCGTGATCGGTGGATGTATGTAATGCCAGCCAAGGGTAAATTTGTCAGAGGTCACCTGAGCCGGCTAAGATATGATGCACAGCAACACTCCAGTTGTGACAGAAGAAGCCAACAGCAGGACTGGTGAGGCTCCTATTCTACAAGTGTGGAAAGTACCAAAACAATCAGAGGTTGAGGCATCTGCTAAAAGCCATTCTCCACTGTATTAAATATGTAACAGATCCTCTGAACTCATGCACTGGCAAATGCTGCTGTGGCGGCTGAAGAGGAGGAGCAGTGGGAGGGGGGGGGGGGGGGGGCAGCCGCCCCAAGTGTCTAATCTCCGGCAGAGGGTAGATAATTAAGATCAGCTCTTATAATGTGTGTAAAATACGAGCCACCTGGGGAATACAAGCTCATTTAATTTTCACAGGCTTGGTAAAGGGCCTGCAAGAAAATCTGCTCTGCAAAAAGAACAAACACAGGCTGCATTTGATTGTATTGACAAAAAAAAAAAAGAAAGAAAAAAAGATTAACAATGTAAGTAAGCAGCGTGATGACACTTTTACTGCATGAAAAACTCTTCATGAATTGCAACATGCAAGTATTACATATGGTTCAAAATAATTAAAGTCAAAGTACTGTATCAGTCAGCGATGAGTACCGTTCCTCTGGTGCTGTTTTCCCTTTCAAAATTTTTAAAATCTCTTTGTCGAATTTTTTTTTTTCACAAGGTGACGTAAGGCCTGCTGTCATTTCACCACTGAAGTGTCAAAAGAGCAAACACGACAACAACCACCATGAACATGACCAGAAATACTGAATGACATCTACAAATGAATGCGTTTAGTTTATGTCACTAGAATTTGAGCCTGACCTTTTAAAAAGTAGGCTTATTACATAAGGACACCAGAACAATGGCAGGAAACAAGATGAGCAATGAAACGCAGCAGAGGTTCCGCCAAAGAGGTGAAACTGCAGACGTGGGTTATGTGCATGCGTCAGTAGGCGACCGTAACCACCGCAAACATCAGAGGATGTTCCTACCTTCTCATAATAGCCATATAAAATCTTTTATGTTTTATTAACTTGCTCCATCACACAGGAAACGCCGCATATTTAATGAGTGTGGCAATTAATCTGTCTTCGACTATAATAACTGCACTAATAATTAGACGCATCAGGATCCGTCCATTGGTTGCTCAGCAGGTGATTAATTGACCATCTTGTACATTCGCCTCGCAGTAATTGATCAGAGCAGCATGTTGCTACCTTGATGCTTCAGATATCTTGTGCTCCCTCTATTGCAGCTGTTGACTGTGTGTGTGTGTGTGTGTGTGTGTGTGTGTGTGTGTGTGTCTAAAATCCATCTTGGTAATAAGCATCTCCTGCAACCTTGCTTTGCCACTCTCTATACAGATGCACTTCTCTGGTAGAAGGAAATGAAAGGAGATGGGTTGTGACTCCAGACACGGGGCGTAAGCCATGGCGAGTCGCTCTGAGGCTTTGCTTTGCGAGTGTGACTCACTGGTGCTCACATTTACGACGGCTATTCTCTTCCGTTTTTACTATTGCAAGCTCCACATTGTCACGTGTTCCATTATTTTTTGTTTCTGTTTGATTTAAACATATGTGGAAAAAAAGACTAACTCTGAAGCTCTGACTGAATCAGATCAGATACTTTTTGTTTCTAGTCAGCATTTACATGTATAGAAGAGATGCATCTACTGTGTGTTTAAAGAAACCAGAGTCACAGCAAATCTAGGCCAAGAGGAGGATAGAAATATAGCATCCACAAACTGAGTAGCTTCATTGGGAAGGTCTATATAAAACATTACCATCTGAAGAGGACACCAACTGCCTCACACTCTGCTCTGTGGTTCTAGTTGGGGCTTAACGGACCTTTTCATTTTTTAGTGAAAGTAGGCAAAAAACCGCAGGTCTCCGACCACAAGACCACAGGCCCTGCCCCTGCCGAGTGCAGGCCCATGACTTGAAGTCAGAGTCTGGTCTTGATTAATTGTTAGAGAATTGTTAGGCAAGTAGGAAATCATTTCTGCTGAGAGAACACTTCCACCTTCAAGTTCACCACATTGCCACACTCTGACCATTTTTTCCTGCAAACGTCTTCAACGATTTGTGATTAGCCTGAGCAACATTTTCATCAAGAGTAAAGTCATTAGTGGAAAGCTACAAAAACACCCTTCGGCGAATGAGAAGGAGAAGGATGGGCCACACTTGGCTCTACAGAAATTGCATAAAGCCACCACAGCAAGCAAACAAACAAGAGTTTAACATGTGCAGAGAAACACGGTGGAAAGAGCTATTAAACCTCTCCACGCAGTGTTGTGTAATAGTGCAAGCGAATGTGTTCAGGTGGCACCCATGTGCAAAATTCTTTTCAGGACTCGAACTTGAACTCTTTGGCAGTGTGAAATAGGGGGGCTTGTCATTTTACAGTAAAAGCTGGAGCAGAGGGAAGGCCCATGATGCAGGAGCTGAGCTTAAGGGGGCCATGAGAAATGTGCCAGAATATCTATCACTGTCTTTAACCTCCTCCACACAACACAAACAATGTCATCATTAGTCTTCCGACGGTAAACGTTCCTCGGCTAACTGGTGAGGTGTTGCGTCACATTAGAGTATGGTTCAGGCTGCACTGACAAAGAACTTGGCCTACTTTAGTAAACCTGAGCACATGACACAGCTCTGACATTTCAACACTAAAAAGGGGACACAACCAAGTTTTGACAAAACAACTACCGAGCTGCTATTCATTCTGGCGTTAACAAAGAATTATTTTACATTCAAACAGCAACCCTCATCACATTTTATTTGGCCCAATTGGAGAGCTGAATGCTGTAAATGTTAGACTGGTTAGACATGTGACAAAAGTGGTGGGGAATGGAAATACTGATGAGTTCATGGAAAGCAGCCGAGAGGAGACATGCGAGGAGCTGCTGCTGGTCACAAGCAACAATTCATAGAATGATGTCATAGAAGGGGATTAGCATATACTCATCAGTAGGGCTGTAATCTCCCAGTCGACTGGTCGATTTATTAGTCGATACGTTCTGGCTCGACCAAAATTCTGATTGGTCGATTTTTTGCCACGTTAATTTCATCAGGAGGAAAGTACCAAAAGCACCCCTGTTTCACAAATAACAATCTATCTTTGAACACCCCCCTTGTTTTTGCTATTTTGGACTCGCCCGACCCGCTAGAGACAGACAGACTGAAGAATACGAGGCCGATGTCTGGTGGTTTGATGAATGTATATTTAATTTTGACAGATTCATTTAAAGTCAGTCCTCGTCCACCATGTCAAAGACATCTGCAGTGTGGCAGCATTTCATGAAAACAGATAATGGAAAAAAAGTCGAATGCAAAGTTTGCAAACAACAGTTTGCGTATCACAGCTCCACTACAAACACGACAGCGTATCACCTAAAAACGGTAAGCTAACTTGTCCACCTTAGGTTGCCCCGTCAGTTTTGAGTATATGAACATATCGGCACTGACATCTCAATATTTTAGTCTAATAATTGTTTTGTTTTAATTGTAAAAATTCTTACAGTGGACTTTCCCTTTTGTGTTTAAGAGTAAAGTTTTAAGTTAAAAGTCTATTTGTGTCTCAGCCGCGATGCTGAGCTCCTCTGTTCAGTCTCGCTCTGTGCGCAGGACAAATGATAGTGTCGGTCAATTATTATAACCTGACAAAAACAATTGTCTAAATATTCCTCAACAGGTTTTGTGCAGATAGTTGACACAGTATATTTTTCAAATTTAAAATTAGTCGATTTTTAGCCGAAATTTGAGGGCTTCAGTCGACCAAGAATTTCTTTGGTTGATTACAGCCCGACTCATCGGTGTAACAGATACAGTATTAAAAAGTGTAGTAAAACATGATTTGGAAGGATGGAATTACCATCATTTCAAATACGACAGTCAGCACGCTTACGTGTGCACCAATGTTCCGCTATTATTCAGAAAATTATGACATTGTAAATTTGATAAAGGTCGTTCAAACAGCATATTGTGGTTGGATTATAAGATTTTGGCCTTTTTTCTGAATGTTTCCTTTTTGGATGAAGACATATGGACATGTGCACAGCATATTCTGAATATGCGTCTAGAGTTCGGGTATCGTTCAAACCTTACATCAGATGGGAAGTAAGTAAACAGTCAAAACTGGTCATCACTTACTTTTCTTTCATGAAACCACATTAGGAGAAATGTTGATGGTAAGTTTCATCATGCGTAATACTTTTAAGCCAAAGAAACTTTCTACCGGAGTCGATGGATCAGACTGAGTCAGTTGGAGCGTGGTGAAGCAAAATGTTTGTGTTCCTGCTTAAATAGTTACATTATATGAAAGAGGACAAAATAAACAATCTTCTGGCAAGAGATTTATGGGTCAAGATAGGAAATTGAGGGACACCTTCTTTGACCCTGGTTGTGAGGTCACCCAAAGTAGCCTCTAGCAGTAAAATGTCATATGACACAACGTTAAAAAAATTCAAAAATAATTTGCGTATCTGTGATTCAGCTCAAACATTAATCGGTTCCTTCTCGGCCCGTGTTCCACCCCTCATACAAGGTTCCGCATAAACCTGTTAACAGACAGACAGCCTGCACCCAAAACATAACCTCCTTGGACGAGCTAACAAGTGGACCCTGAGTTGAATTAAGATGATCAAATTAAGATGATTTAGTCACACCAATCATCCAATCTGGCTTCGCAGCTGCATAAAATTACAGGATCACTGTATCATACATTCAGGCTTGTTCCAAAAAAGTATGACCTCATTATTTAACCCATTTTTTTCCCCCTTTACTGTGGCTAGTTTTAGGTATCCTATATTATCACCAGGTAATGCTGTGACAGCAACTTCTTGATCGAATTATTAATGATTTTCTCCATAATTTTTTTCAACTAGTCAACTGAAAACTTTGTTTTTAAAATGACAAGAAACCCCTTTCACCAAATGTGGTTAAAAAAAATTAACCTCCTAGTTTTTGCATAATCCTGCTAATATACGCCACCACATACATATTAAAATGTTGTTTTTTTTCTAGTTGTTCCATTTGCATCCTGTGAATTCAAATTTTCAACATTCTTCCCATAAGAAATAACTTGAAACGTTCCCTCTTGTCCAAATGTTTGCAGATAGTAAATCGGTTGACTGAAGACACCGCACACTCGAGCTCCAACTGTAATAATCACGCATGTTGTATGTTGGACTTAAAAAAGGGCTACGGCTGAAACGTCGTCTGCTTAAAAGCATATTGCTGCCCTTGGGGCTTTAGTGTGCGATGTCTTCTCTCGTTACTCTATTCTGCAGCGTCACCAGCACCACGCGAAAGTCTATCCACGGCGTGCGTCTTTCTACTACTGCCGATAGCATATTGGCTCCACTTCTATAGAGCTGCATGTAAGAGAGAGGAAATTAAAACAAAAGCAGCTTACTTCTTTGACAGTGTTTCTGCGTCCAGCAGCGTTCACTGAAGTGCCCGTTGATGGTTGTTGTCTGGCAGGTGGTCTTTCCAATAGCTGCCCCTGGGCAAACATCCCCACACTCTCTATCGTTCTTGTTGGCCACGATATAGTTGTCCTCTACCGAGTCCAGGATCTTGGACCAGTCCAGTGTGGAGAGATAACAAAGGTCAGGGTTTTTCTCAATTCTCACAGCTCCTCGGGTGATATTCATCAAGCTATGGAGGCCGATCTCTCGCAGCTGGAGCATCTCGAACACCACCAAGGCATAATTGAAGAACAGATTGTTGCCTCTGATGACCGTCAAGTTGGGGAAGAGATCGCTGAGGCTCTCCAAACCGTAAACCCTGAAGAGCAACAAGTAGTCTGTGACCACCGTAAGCTTGGGGAAACTGAGGCCTCGGAAATCCTCGGTCTTGGTCCTAAACAAAAGTAAGATCTTCAGGTGGCCTTCGATCACAGTGCAGTTCTCAAGCGTCTGCAGGTTGGTCACATTGTTCCGAATATCCTTGCTTGGACAAACTGAAAAGACATGAAAAGGAAAGACACGGGATTTAAAAAAAAAAAAATCACATACCTACAACACACAAGGCAAAGCACGTTAAGACAAGTTATTTCCAGCCTTCCTTGAAATAAATCAACCATGACGAACAGTTTATTGACATGTTTAAATACATATACGTAATTAAGCTCAGGCGACAACAACAAAATCGCCCCAAACACTAAAACTAATAAAAGTGACTGATGCGTCTGATCTATTAACTGGAAAAACTGGTTTTAAGAAGTCAAATACGATCCCAAGAAAGACAAAAAAAAAAAAAAAAAAAGCCTTTCTTGGTAATTAGAGGGGATATTTACAGAGATATATGTGGTTGTGTCTGGCTTTGATGAAGACCAGACCATCTTTGCTGGCATTCTATGTAGCAGCTTTCATCCACTGGCAAAATGATGAGTGCCGTCATCAGAGAGAGGATGTGCTCATCCTTTGTTCTGCTGACTTGAGCTAATTCCTGAAAATGTTTGTATGTTCATGGAACTGAGGTACAAATGGTCATTGTTTGCACCAGCTGTAACTACAGGGCTCACCAGTCCTCACCCTCACATGATACTAATTGATGAGGCATTTCCATCTCTGCTACTTTGCACTGAGGCTACATTTTTTTCTGTCTAAATCATCATTCCAGTTCGATTGTATCACACTGATATCATACGTTACGAATGCGGGTCTGAACCAACATATTAATACGACAATTTTATTTTAATCAATCTATTAATAATGTAGTCTGAGGTGTTGAAAAATAGCGGATAAGATGCCCAAAGTGAGGTCTTTCACTGGGGGCGGGACACACTATTGATACAATACAGTTATAAAACAGCAGCTGTGTTCAAATTGATCCACCCCATTGCCATTTTGTCAATTTTATTTGACAAGTATATTATATGTATGTGTGTGTGTGTGTGTGTGTGTGTGTGTGTGTGTGTGTGTGTGTGTGTGTGTGTGTCAGAGTTTCAAGGGCTTAAAGCTACGGCACACTTTGACATTGTTTTCACATTTTTTGAAACAGACATCACAATGCAATGAATACGTATTCAATTTCCACTCTTTTGAGGTTATTTCTCTTTCAGTTACACAGATAACTTGTATATACAACGATGCATCCTAGATTAATTGTTTTGAAATACATAAATTATCACAGAAACATTTTCTTGTGATACTTTGGTGATCGTAAGCTGAGTATTGTGATAGTAGTGTGCCTTGAGTTACTCCAGGTGCAGCATTTTTGTCAGTTCTGCTGACACTGGAGGTGTTTTTATTTTCTTAATCATTATTGTCATACGGTTACATTGTGATGTTGTGGCAAACCACACAGCTCTTCCTACTAAATAGAGCAAAAAAAAATATTTTTTTTTTAAATGTAAATGTACAGCTGGAAATTTTTCTGAACTGTGTCAGCATTGGTGATGGTTCTCGTGTTATGCTTTGGCGCTGTCATGGTCCAGCGTAATCTATGGAGTGTAATGTAGGTGAGGTCATCAGAGAGCATTAGCAATGAGAAAGGGCAAGTTTAGCTTAGCCTAAGAGCAACCATTTCCGACTGAGAGATTCATCAGTGACATAACTAGATCGACTCCCAACCTGTTGCAAAACACATCAAACGTTGTTACACTCCCTGATAGTAATTCAGATCCATTGAGTATCTTCAACTTTCTGGTAATCAGCCAACATCTTTACACTTCATATGAAGTAACACAAGTACAGCTGCCCGTGACAGCTTCTTTCTATGCAGGTGCAACGCTGGAAATTCCAGGCCCAATATTACAGTTCTCAAGTGTTGTGTGCAGCTGGAGGTGGGCTGCCCGGTGAGAGGCTTGTATTTGTTTACCAAACTACCCACCGCTGAGCTGGGTGCATCAGGTCAACTGGTCAGCCGTGTGGAGAGGAGGTATAACAGCGAGGCATGCACCTCTTTATGGCAGCAGCTCATTTTACACCTTCTGTTGCATAACAGTACATGACAGCAAGCGTACACACAAACTGTCCAATCACTAGGTGTCCAAACTACAAGCTTTTCACTCTATGACCTTAATCAGGGAGCTCATGCCGCAGCAATTATCTAGGTTCAGCCTACAACCAAGCAAATGTCTTAACACGGGTTTCAACTGCAGGCTATTAAAAGAAACTCAGATAGTTAAAGAGCGTATTTCTGCAGATCTCACTGTGGTCTTGGGAACACTGCCGAAAGTCAAGCATGAATAGCACAGCACATTTACCTCCAAATTAAACATTTCCTATGAAGCTGGGGACTTTCAGCACAACAGATTTTTCCTACTTTAGATCTAAAAAACATATGATGAACCGCGTCCGCCCTCGCTCTGCAAAGATGCCAGAAATGTACAATATGAGGAGGCAGTGGGTCTGTAGTTTGAAAAAAAACCTCAATGAGCTGCGTACTGAGTGACCCTGTGAAGAAGGCGCGGCGAGTCCAGGCTCCTATCAGTGTACACTTTCAGCCAGGCCAGTATTTTTAGCACCACATTCCCAATAGAGAATCTAATACACTCCGGCCGTAACGATAGTGGCTCTCATTGGAAACTAGAACATGGCAGCCCTGGTGTGTAAGTGAGGAATTTTAGAGCTGCAGCAAAGAAAGAGGTGGCCAGACTGACTTCTCCATGTGTGAACATTTATTTTAGGATAAAAACTTTGGCAGAAGTTGTAGCTTAAAATAAACACACTTTTTTTTAAAAAAAAATACAATGTTTAAGGGCTAAACAGTGTGCATCTGGTCATGATGACACGACACAACTCAGGCCCAAAAAAAACCAAACCAAAACAAAAAACCCCATCACAGAAATTAACTGCTCAATATATTTGTCAGAAAAAATAAGTAACAATTTACTCCCTGTTCTCTTTGCATCTCCTCCTTTGAGCTATTCAAGACCAAAACCACAGCCTGCAGTGCTCACAATCGTCCATTTATTAGAGGGAGAACATCAGATATCTCTACCACTGCCCACACTGAGACGGATGTGCTACTGAGATTAATTAACAAGACGTAACATCCCATAATACCAACACTGTGCAAAAACCAAACTACTAACAATAACAGGGATGACATCCGGCTTGGAGGGAGAGCGTAAAATGGATGTTTCAGGGTTGCGTCTTGTGTTGTTCTATCATTCACAGAAACTCTCGAGAAAAGACAAAGACTATTTATACTGAAACAAAATCTAAACACAAACAGAACAATCCTTTGCAGTCATTTACAGTTTTTTTTAAGAAATGCCTTTAAATGCGCCTCTGCTCAGTTAGCCCACAAAAAGGACTGTTTGTTTTTTTTTCTTTTGCAAGAGGGTGCGGAATATCAAGATGCAAATTAAAAGTCATGATCGTGGGAAAAATAAAAGTTCACAAATCCTCCTAATTTGTCACATCACAATGCCACAGATGTCACAAGTCACCAGGGAGAGGAACATTTGCATGTAGCAAGTCAGCATGTTGGTTCTGAGAGCTGCTGCAGCTGTAAATGATCATTTTTTGAACGAAAAAAAAACAACATCTTAAAAGTAATTCAGTTCAGGCAACGGAGCCAATTTTGACCACTGCGCACACACAAGAGGGTAAGTGTGGGCGAAAGTGTTGATTTCAATATGATTGTATGAGATAATGTGAATTTTTAGACAATAATTCTACGAGAAAAACTGACAGTGAAATATCATAATTAAAACCAGAATTATTATTTTGTTTGTCAGATTTTTTTTTTTTTTTACCTCCATTTAAATGACAGGGTGGTGACATACAACCTCATATTTGAAACTGTTATCATTAAGGACAAAGTTTTGGTACCAGTTGCGCTGAAGAGCAGTTCCAACAATGTGAGGCGCCACTAAGTGATTTGGCTACAGCGCGGATGAGCGTGAGCGCAGGGGCGGCGTGTGACTGCTATCAGGTGAGAGTAGAGCAGAGCAGCGTGAACTGGGAGGTGGCTGTGCTGTTCTATTCATCATGAACCACACAGTGAGGTGAAAAATTAATGAATCTGTCCTGGGGTCAAAACACGATTCCTGAATTTTGCATAAACACATTTACCGATTGTTGTGACATAATTGAGCTGCTGTATAGTCAAAGTAGCAATAAAGGTGTTGTAAAACATTCTAGCCGGCTAGTGTGATATTTTGTTGCTGCTGAAAGGTTAAATAGGAAAAGGCACAAGCTCTCTGCCAGCAACGGTAAGCCAGTTTTCGCCGGCCTTAATTAAGCCATTTATTACCATTTCATGCCGGTGGCAGTAAAATGTTCTGTCCTTAAATAAACAAGCATCGTAAATCTTCCTGATTGTTTAAGATATTTCACTTTCATTCCAGCTAAACAGCAATTAATCTTAGCACTTAACATACAGGTACAGGTACTCTTAATTTCCTAAATGCTGAAATACTTAGATGTTTGTTTTTTTTTATTTCTTTTAGAGAACATTTATTTGAATGTTCTTACGTAAATATGACTTTTGTTTTTAATAAGCCGATTGCAGCTGTTTGCATAAGTGCGGCAGAATTTGTATTCAAGACAGACAGAACCATATTTTGTTAAGAAAACCACAACTTAAAAAAAAAAAAAAAGCAACAAGGCACCTTTTTTTGTTTCTGTATGGAAAGATACCAACTTAACTTCTTTCTAGTAGGGTACTTTTTTTGGGGGGGGGGATTTCTTTATGTATTATTATTATTGAAAGACAAAACAACACGTGATTACATTCTATATCTGGATATATGAGAAGTGGAGCAACAAGCTCTGATTCATCCGGCTACACAGGCAGGTGGTACAGCTCACACTCGCATCTGACGAAGTCATTAAGGCACACAGGAAATTCGAGAGAAATATCGTGGTCTGATATGACATAAGGATGTAAGTTTGTTGACAGATGACATGTCTGACCTTGCTTATTCCATTCCATATCATGATTCCCTACCATAACACAGAGCACATCACTAATACCTGGTGTAAAGGCAAAGCCCCTGATGGCCTGCCCATGTTCCCATCATAAATCTAGTCCGAATGCCTCGTGTAAATTGTGCCCAGGTCACAAGATGCTCCTAAATTTAAATCTACATGTCAAGAATTAGAACTATGAAGACTTGAGATGAATGCAGAACACAAATGCTGAACATATCTATACTTAACGTCAGCTGTGCACAGAGCGGATCTGGCTGTTCCTGGATGTGTGCTGAGCAGCACAATGTTCAAACTCACAATCCTTTCATTACAGCTGCAAGCATCAACAGGCACGGGCACTTTGTGAGGGAGGTGGATGGAGAGTGGAGGGCGCCTACAGGTTGTTAGACTAGGGTTGTATATTACTGCTGGGCTTCAGAGCCGACCGAGGCCTCAATACGCATGCACAAACACACATTGAGTGATTGCAACACTTCCCTTTTCAAGGTTTCCCTGTTCTGTTGTTTTCCAATGTAAGCTCAAACTACCCCCCCCCCCCAAAAAAAATGCCGAGGTCACTGAGATACGTGATCGCCATTTTCAAACTGACATGTGATGTAATCCACTGTTACGAAGCGTTGTAAAGCCTAATCATCCATCCGTTCTAAGGTATAATATAAACAAACTTCCCCTTTTTAGGCTCTCCTTCTGAATTATGAAATGACAAACATCTGTCTTTCAGGAGGGGAACAGGTTTTACCACAACTTTCAAAGAAAATGTGCTGAAGTCTCACAGCTAAACAGTATAGGCTGCCCTATAAATGTCTCGTAAGCAGGCACAGGGGTAAAGGAGCTTATCAAATTGACTGCTGTTTGGTAGCATTGCAGGCGCAGCACATTAATAATACAATACAGTACAACAGTCGAGGGAATGAACTTAAACCGATGAAATTCAGGCCCCAGGGCTCACAGTAAAGTGAATAGAGGTAAAGGACCCTGCAAACCACAAAGCTCCCACTTGGGATTGTAGAACTGCAACTAAATAATTGTTTCATTATCGATTTAACTGTTGGTTATTTCTCCCCTGGAAGGTTATATCATTTTCGCCTGGAACGCTGTGGGTATTTCCCACAACCTAAAGCAAAAAAAATTAATGTGCCGTTAAAATTTTTTTTTTTTAAACTTTTTTTTTGTTAACAGTAAAATGCACGACTCCACGACAGTCGCCTCCATTCATGAGCTTCATCAGGGTTCATGTCCTCCGCCTATAAGAAGCTTTCTGGCTCCGTTCTCAACTGACATTTAGATGCGTCCTGAGAAATCTAATCACAGGTGAACAACTCCAAGTCGAAGAGTTCACACTTGGCATTAATATGTGTCTCCAGGGATCACTTGTGATCAGATTTCACTTCCCTGCTCCATATAAACTTCAGCCTGTTGCTCAAATCATGTCGAAATTAAATATAGTATCCATACTGTTTTGTGTACTCTGGGTGGTGGAGACCAAAGCATTAATTAATTCAAGCCACTGACATTTTAATTTTCCAAGGGAATAAGATGTTTTTAATGATCGGTCCTGGCTATGATCTGGTCTCTTCCTTGCTATGATGCTGGTTAAACAAACTCCCCAGGATGTTGAATACACTCATCTCTCTATGAGCTGAGATGTTGTGTGTTAATAATTAAATAAAACTGATAACAATGGAATACTGGACAGCATTTGAGGAGGCAGTCCTTTGTTAGTTGACGATCGAATTTTAGGTGAGTTATGGACAGGCTATGTCTACATGCCTACAGAGGACGGCGGTAAGTGACCCATAACCAAGTCTTGAAAATTTTGTTTCACTTTGACATGTTGAAATTGTTAAGTGCCAGTTAGAATATCAACAAGATGGCGGCGGAAAGAGCTGGTCAGTCACGCGAGTTAAAGACTCTTTACTCTTCTTTATGCAAGCATTCACAGTTCGTGTGAAATAAGGGGGTGTTTTCTAATCATGCGGTTTTTAATCTTCCTTTTCTATTGCCCACTTTAAACATAGGCGTGAAGATATGTTGTTGGAAATCCGACTATTATGGCCGGGGCCAGGACAAATTTGCGTTCACGCCGCATAAAGAATGTGGCCCAGCCCGAGACCACCCCTGAAAGTGGTCTTAGTGGTTAGCTCTCCAAGTGTCCTGCGTTTGTTCACACCTGCACTCACAGCTGTCCATTTGTGATTGGATCCCTCGGGAGGATGCATGTTAATACCAGGTCTGAACAGGGCCTGTGAGTCCTTGCAGACATTACAGCCAGTAGTGGCAGCGAGGTAATTATTACCTCTACAGTGAGAGCACAATAGCGAGCAGATTTTTCTTTGAAAAGGGGCAAGGTGTCAAGGGTATAGTTCTGATACAACAAGGCTTCCTTGTCAGATGCCTGTGAGGTTGACGTGAAAGACTGTAGGTGTTCCAGATAACTCAATTTTCAAGCTGTACACAAATTTCAAATGTGAACCTGTCAATCAGGATTAGACAGTCATTGTTGATGTTGACACGTGCAAAAATCATTCCTTTGTCTACATGTCAGACACTCATGACTCTGGTACTTGAGACAGTGGTGGCAGTTGTAGTGTTTGAGTGTTTTCAGGGAGGTGGGAGGGCGACCGTTTCATCACCTACAATTGCTCTCCTTGCCCGGAGACATAAATCAAGGGGTGGTGAGTTGTTGCTTTGCTGCTCACCTGGGAGACCTGGACTGACCACAGAGATACTCGACAAAAGGCATCTAGGGGGGCATCATGGCGAGCCCCCGCTGTGTGACATTGCTGTTGGGAGTGAGGTCTGACAACATGACACAGACTGACACCGCAACATGGGTGTCTGTGGCTCTCGTGTATCACAATCTGGTCTCAGAGCTACACGCTTTTTTTTTGTTTTGTTTTTTTAATTTTTAGGAAAACAAAAACTCAACAGCTTGTTTCACAAAACTTCCTGGCAGACTCTTCTGACAATCTAGATGAAAAAAAATATGCAGTCAGCTTCGCACAAACGTGACATCATCAACGACAAATATAACTGACAGATATTTTGTTCCATGCTGTACAAATAAGAGCATGCAGCAGCTATGTTTTTTGTTGGGAAACAGTGGTGCAGCTCGTGAAATATGACACAAATCTTTTTCCTCCGATTTTTTTTTTTTTTTCATTCAGATGGTTAGAAAAGACCTTGAAGATTCTGGAACTACCATAAAAATCGGCAATAGGTTTCAGTAATAAACTTACTGGGGCTTTTTTTGGGGGGGGGAGTAGAAACGCTAAGCTCTGTGTTTCAAATGTAACGTTCATACATGAGACACGTGACATGGAGGCTCAAACATTCTAACAGCTATATAAATCAAATCGATTCACACACAGCTAATAAATATAAGCTTCCATTATTAAGTGAGTTTTTTCCATCAAGCTGAGCTGGACAGCACCCAACAAGTGGCTCAGAAGGTTTCCTGACTTCCACACTGGTCAGACCAGCTTATGAAATCGGCCAGTGTGAAGCCCAGGTTCCACTCTTCCCTCTACTGTGGTTCACTCTCAAGTCTGAGAGGAGCGGAGGAGAGGGGAGAGGGGAGGGTTGCTATGCAATTACACAACTTGCTTTTGATTTATGTCTTAAAATTCTCGCTGAAACTGGTTTGATGACATCGCTCCCTTTCCCTCGAGCTAAAGTCTGATGAAAGGTGAAGGAGACTGAGCTTTTCTTCAGAGGGCTGCAGACTTCACCGTATTAGCGCAGCTACCTGGCGCTACACACAGCAGACAAACTTCCTGTGTACAGGAAGCAGAGCTACTCTAGATCTCATCTACAGAACTAATAAAAGATGTAGACTTTGTTAAATGCAAATATATATAAAGTCCTAATGGTGGGGGCTCATTCTGCCGTGTTATGATCTTCAATTTTCTTTTATTAATTCTTCTGTATCATAACCAGGCTAAGCAGTAGCTGTTATGTATCATTTGTAATGACGGCTAGAGTGCGACTGTCCATACAAAAACTTGATATGATTTATCAATAACTTATAGTTGGGCTGTCATACATTATTTCTGGATCAAATCAAAGTATCTTTCATCTGACTGCCTGTTCGCAACAATAAATAAATAAATAAAAGTATATTCGAGTTCAATTCCACAAGTTAAAGCTAAGCAATGACAGATGGACTGAAAACAGCTGCAGCAACTAGTGCAAATCAGCAAAAAAGTATTTTCATAATCAATTCAGTCCTTTTTCATGCAAACATGTGTTGGACACAGATTGTTCCTATCAGGACTTGCTGCTTTTTTCACCCTCATTTAAGGCAGAAAAAAATTAAAAGTGTTTGTATTTTTGACTTGTAGACAAGAGAAGGATTAATTTCAACACATCAATTTGGGCTCAGGGAAATTACGTGAAACATTTTATTTATTTACTTTTACATTTTTAATACTGAACAATTCATGAATTTAGTGAGAATACACTCAGCAGATTAATCAATGATGAATACGTTACTGATAGTTGCAGCCCTTTTTCCATCAAGTTACAGCCGTCTATTACAGTCAACAAGAAATCACATTATGGCCAGTTTAGTTGGGAAATTACCTATAAATCAACATCGGCACACCGAATCATCCGCTTTGGTAGAAGGGACAATGTTTTCTGAGAGAAGTGTGGAATTTTATGTTTCCCACATTGCTCTTTGTATTTGTTGTCTTTGTTTTCTAAATAAAAAAAAAGGCAGACTCTGCTATAGCAGCATTTCTGCAAAGCAGCTTCTTGAGTAGAGCAGTGTGGCAGTCACATGGGTGTTTGAGCTGGATGAAAATATCGAATGTGTTCATTCATTCTTATCATGCCGAGCCTCCTCCCGGCTGGTGAATATGAAGAAATCAGCAGCAGCTGTAAAGTAACATTACTGCAGAAGAACCGGGGGTTTCATTTCTACATTAAAAACGCCAACTGCCTCCTTAAAAAAGGTTCTCAGACTACTTATTTTGGACAAAACATTTTGTTTACAGTTCCTGCAGACTCAAATAGACGATAAGTGTCAACCTTTGTCCCTTCAATGCAGTGACTGTAACTTACAACATGCCGCCTACGTGCCTTTATCAATTCACTATCACTTACAAAACAAGGAAACTCTTGAGGGCAATACTGTAATTGGGTGTTCGTGGGTGCTTGAACTTTAAACAGCCCCCGCAGACATTGATTTAACAGTTTTATAGATATATACACTTGAATTTTTATGTATTGAGTGTATTTAATGAAAATCCTGTGAGATATTCAAGGATTTTTGAATTGGTAGTCTAAAAGGAAATAAATACTGATCCCTATTTGGATACAAAACTGTAATAATACACTTTATTTTATTCACGTAGAATAGTATAAACTTGCAACCGAAATACATTCAGTTCTAACAGACTGAGTATATGAGCAAATACAATTTATAAAAAAAACAAACAAAACAAAAACAAACAAAAAAACGAAAACTTGGACAGCTAGAAAGCAAGATGTGAAAATATAAAACATAAATATGAATTGAAAGGTTACTTACTCTCTCCATTTGCCCAATGACAGCTCATCATTAAGCAGACAGCGGCCAAAACAAAACCCAAAGTCCGGAGACACATAACTGACTCGGGATAAATCACCACCCGGCACTATTCTGGGTCAAAAGCAGAATAATCCTTGGTGAGGCACACAGTTCAAACTGGAGGAAAAACGATTCAGGAAATTGTTTTTGTTTTGCGGCGTGGGCCAACAGGTAAACAAAAATAAATAAACGACATCCCGGAAGATGGGCGGAGGAACGAGTCCAACGTGTTCAGTCAAACACAAGCTAACGCTGCTCCTGCTAAAGTTAGCCACCTCATGGAAAGCCGCCGTTAAAAACACTTTTTTTGTGACAGTTCAAGATGTAATACGAAGATAAACTGGCCCAGTCGAGTTAGTCTGTGTTCGGAGGGGGGAGAAAAAAAGAGCAAAGCAAAACTCGCTGGTTGAAAAGAGGCTAACGTGGGTTAGCAAACGGCAGTCAAGCTAACTAGCTAGCAAGCTAGCTGTCAAGCCTGGCTCCACCAATCCAGCCCAGGCCACAAGTGAAGTTTGCGCTGTTTTTCCTTCAACCCTCTCAATTAATTTAAGGAAATACCGCGCCTGGCTACAACATTTCAATGCGCCTCATTTTTTTCTAAAAGTTGCATGCCTCGACATTCCTGCAAAAGCGACCTTTAACTTAATTCAGAGGAATTTTGGAGCCGTTTTGCTGCTGACTCGATGGCTGAGGCATGCGTGGCGTAACGTGCGCGTGTCTTTCGTAAAAAAAAAAAGAAAGAAATCCACCCAAGTCCAACAGAAGCGTGCTGAAAACATTGGTTGTTGTTGTTTCCCCCCTGTTGTTGTTGTTGTTTTTGTTTTGTCTTGTTTTGTTTTTTTGTTTGTTTTTTTTTTTGCTTAGTGAAATAACGTTGTTTAATTCGGTTTGCGTGCGAGCACCGACAACTCCTCTCCAGCCAGTGCAGAGATTTCAGTGAGATCTGCACTCTCGAAGGCTGTCAGACGGACTCCGTCGCGGCTCAGCAGCAGTGGTCCGCTCCTCTTTTGTTAAGAAATTAAAAATTTAAAAAAAAAAATTTAAAAATTTAAAAAAAAAAATA
Source organism: Aulostomus chinensis (assembly GCF_037954235.1). Classification (NCBI taxonomy): domain Eukaryota; kingdom Metazoa; phylum Chordata; class Actinopteri; order Syngnathiformes; family Aulostomidae; genus Aulostomus; species Aulostomus chinensis. Next base: position 25,187,566 of record NC_141324.1, read on the forward strand.
GATCTCCAAGGTTGCGCCCGCGATCCACGTTGGTAACTGGTACAAAACTGTTGGGTCATCTGAATGAGAGAAGGGTAGGCTGCACAAAGTCTGAGGGTTATTTTTTCTCCTTTTCTTCTTCCACAGACAGAGGTAGTTTGTCTCCCAGGCTCTGTAGGATCCCCTTCTTCTTCCCAGCCTCTCCGCCAGTAAACAAACCCTGCCAGCGAGCCAGATGGGCTCGAGGGGAAATACGGACTGGAGCTTATTGGATTACACAACAAACTGATCCAACTGTTAGAAAAAAAGAAGAAGTAATCCATTTACTTCTAACTAGAGCTTGGATTTGCATTGCATTTTTTTCATAATACTGCCGCTGATGTTTTGCTATTTGAATTAGATTTCATGGCATTAGAATATTAGTGATGCCACTACCTACTGCTACTACGAAGCAGTGATTCCTTCAATCGTGTTTGTTTGTCATCATATTTTATAAGTCTGTTTCACCCCCATATCACCAAGGCTGCTACTCATAATTAATTAATGAACACGTGACCTGTCAATGAATTTATAAGATTAAT
>NC_141324.1:25193125-25628125 GCF_037954235.1 Aulostomus chinensis
AGTTTTTTTAAAAAAAACAAATTTAATGGTCTGATTATTATGTCGTCTTTACTGTTTCAGCTGAGCGAAGCCAGCCTGCTAGCCAGCCTGCTAGCCAGCCTGCTAGCCAGCCTGCTAGCCACTTACCTGAATGACGGTGTTATTACAATCCCCTAAACAGCATGGATCAATTACGTTGAACTAATACTGGCAAACTGGACTTATTCCAACCCATTTCTCAAAAAAGAAGAAAATAAGACACATGCAAATACCATTAAAGTCTGTTTATAATTATTATTAGCATAATCACAATTAGCCAAGTTTGCAGGCATTCAAAGAGCGTGTCATTTGCTCTCTGAAATGCAATGCAGAAAAATAAAGAGTGAACTTTCAACCAGAGCAGAGTGGGTGTTAACAAAAACGGATGAAATAACAAAGTAAAGCAAAATTCAAATTAAAACTGAACAGTTTTCAGAAAGTAATCGTAAAAAAAGTTATGAAATGGCGAGGAATTTGAAATGAAATATTTACTGTGAAGATGAAATACAGGCTGCAGTGTAGAAAATGAAACATAATAAGGAAACAAAAAGAGAACAGCTCCAGCTTCCATTAAGCTGCCGAAGTCTATCAAATCTTTGTGCAATAGAGCAATGTGCAATAAATACATAAAGACATACATAAGCACTTTAGCACCTCGCGCTTTATCTGTCAGTTAAACTGCTCTGCTGTCAGCGTTAAATCCTCAAATATTTCTTTTGTCTGTTTAAGTCTGGAGATGCTTTTATGTTTTTATGTGCTTGTCTGGTGTCAGACGTGCTCAAGTTTTTAATCGTGTTTAAATGAGAAGCAACGACTGTATCACTGTCCTTAAGATGAATATCTTCTCAGGAACAATAAAGTTTACTCTGTATTACTAATAGGATGCTCGTATGGAATTGAAATGCAAAAGAAAACCAAGAGACAAAAAGTGAGACATTGAGCATGGAAACTTCCATCCATCCATCTATTTTCTTCCGCTTATCCTGTTAAGGGTTGCAGGGGGTGGAGCCTATCCCAGCGGCAACGGGCGAGAGGCGAGGTTCACCCTGGACGGGTCACCAGTCCATCACAGGGCCAACACATAGAGACAGACAACCATTCACACTCACAGTCACACCTACAGTCAATTTAGAGTATCAATCAGCCTCGTCCCCTCTTGATGTCTTTGGACTGTGGGAGGAAGCTGGAGTACCAGAGAGAACCCACACAGGCACAGGGAGAACATGGAGACTCCACACAGAAAGACCCTGTGCTGGAGCCGGGACTGGAACCTGGAACCTTCTTGCTGTGAGGCCACAGTGCTGACCACTGCACCACCGTGCCGCCTCAAGGAAACTCAGATATATAAATACTGCCATGAGGGGAAAAAGATGTGACGGAAATACAGAGTCAGACAGTAACTGAGTAGAAAAATGTGTTATTTAACTTAAGAGTTTTTACACCCACTGAAGTCCAACTTCACCAGATATTTTATCTACATAAAAGTGAGCGCGGGGTAAAAATATGAACAGAATTTTGAAACAGTGGAAATCACAAACAAATGCACCAATAATTACCCATTCAATATTTTTCCCGTAATTATAATTTCAAACTTAATATCTGATGTCAGAGTTAGAAGGCATCAGCACTTTTTGTTCTTTAATAGAGGAGGTGCCTGCACACATGAGTTTAGGAACTGGAGGACAATGCCCCCTTCGATAGAGCGACATTTGATGGGTAGAAAAATGATATCAATAATTTGCAATGGCCGTCACGATCTCTACTTCCCGCCGAACCGCTAAATGAGGGAATAACTCTAAGAGTAGAGAGTTCCAGAGATTTGTACAATCTGAGGTGCATCGAAGCTGCTCTCAAAGTTCATGGTCACCCACCAACCTACGAAGATGTTGTTTTTTCCTTTAATTTGTGCCCTGTGTGTGGGTGACATCATAGGAGTATAATTGGGTGGGCAGGACTCCACTAGAGGGGAGCACTCCCCAGGTTTAAGCCAGGTTTAAGTCAGGAAATCAAGGATGAGAGATGAAATAACAGAATGAAAGATCTGTCAGACGCGCACCGGACTAACGGGGCTTAGCTGAATTATGACAGGGGATTGTAATCACATTTTCTGATGTAAGCGTTGAAAACACAGAATACTCGAGAGGGGTGGGGGTGGGTGGGATTGGGTATTAAATCCGAGTCTGACAGGAATACTGAATGAGCCCAGTCGAACTAGAGGTCAGGAGGTAAGAGCCTTACAGGAGAGCAAAGTCAGTTCAATGCGGGTTGATAAAAGGTGTGGTGGCTGTTACTGCTGCTGCAGCAGACAGCGGCAGACGGGCAGAACGCGTAGCTCCAGGCTTTCACGTGAGAACGCTTTAATTCCTCCCTGCAGTGAGCTGATCATTTCAAGCAGATTTATTGTCATTACCGGAGAGACACAACATAAACGTACACACCTGTGCTGTGACTGGGAGCAGCTCTTAAAACCACCGCTCTGATAGGTTTTTCCTGCAATAAGCTCTTAATCACAAGTCACATCTAATTTACTGGAGGTTAACAGGCCACGGCAGAGGCGCCGCAGCTGTTTGGCCCCCTGAATTCACTCCTGATAGTTTTCAAATCTTTTCAAACTGTACGTGCCAACTCCTCTACCCTTCCGTCTGAGTTGCTGTTCTTTATGTGCTTCAGTTTGATTGGGTCATTATAGTTTGACAGGGTGACTTTAACATTCCTATTGATGATCCTTTTAACTAATTTGCCTCGTGCAACATGTCTCTTTGAATGAATCAGACTGATTAAATCTCCGTCCGCACATTTAATACACTCCAACTACACACTTCAGCAACTGCAATCCACCGTCAGATCTTTAGTGAACAATTTATTACCACTCTGTCTATTTTTGCAGCCTGTCCAAATAAAACACTTCTTTGACTGTTTTTTTTTTTTTTTTTTTTTGCTTAGTATCTAGTTAATGACTTGTGCTGGACTGGATTTGTCTGCTCCATATATTTCCAGATGTGTCCCAGTTATTAATGTGGATCAATGACAATATCAGAAGAAGAAAAAAAAAGCAGTAGATGGAACAAACCTAAACTTGAGGCAGTTTAAACTGAACCAGAATATGAAAGATGGGACACCTGTATACTTTTCCGATACGTTCACTTACATCAACCAGGGTTTCTCTTCCTGCCATTCCAGCCTCATCTTGCGATGAATGTGAAATCTTTTATTCATTTTTTTTTTTTGTGAGCAAGATAGATAATCTGAGGTTTTGAACCTGAATGTTTTACTATCCATTCCATTCCAAAGTCCTGTTTTACTGTCAGATTTCTGCTTCTGTTTCTCAGCAGTTCACCGTGATAGTTTCCACAAAACTGCTGAAATCCATCCTTTGATTTATGAGTGATTCGCTCACATCCCAGCATGTTTTAAAATCAAACACCGGTTTCCAGGCTGCCTGTTTTTCCGAGCACAAAAATTGTTACAGAGCAACTCCTGAATTTAGAAGGTAGAGAGTCAGGACATCTACCACTTAAATTCAGCTTTTGCGCGAGTATATTCCTCAGGCTGCATTGCTAATGAGGAGTAAACAATGATATTCTCCTACCGGCAGACAAAAGTTAATACCTGACTTAACTGCTGCTTAGGAAGTATAACAGTGTCTCTGGAACAGGATTAAACAAGCTCCGCTCTGACTCCACTAAAAGATATTCTAATGTTTGTAACAACAGTCATGCATCTTCTTCATCTCTCCTGCTCTGTCTGATTTATAAAAGCATCCCTGGCGTTTTGTTTGTTTGTTTGTTTGTTTGTTTGTTCTGCTGCGTTCATGTCACTCTTGTGCTGATGATGCACCGATTCATCAACCTCAATCAACTGTCCTCCCTCCAGGATTTTCACGCTGCCACCTAAAACTGGATGTCTACTCATTCCCTCCCACGTAAAAGTATTACATCTGACAAGTACGAGAAATTCAAACATCACATTTGCCAATTTGATTTCTTAAATATTGCAACAACAACAACAAAGACATATGTATTGACTTCACTTATCTCAAACTCTTCATTCATTTTCTCTGTCCTACATGTTTGTAACAGCCCTGTGCCTCAGTCCAGCTGCTCTAAAGTTGGTTCTAAACACAGTCGCCAGGTTTTTAACCAGAACCAGCAGTGGGTCCCACAGCATCCCTGGTCTTGACTCCCTCCACGAGCTCCATGTAAGCTACCAAATGAAACATTTTGTTGATGCTGTTTAATGCACTCAAAAACCATTTAATTTGGAGTCTGTAATGCAAGAGTGGCCATGCCTTCCCAGTTCCAGCCTGCTTCTGCTGCGCCCTAAAAACCAGGCTTGAATAGATCATATGTCTTTGTCTATTGCCTACTGTGCTGTAAACAGTCCATTGTACTGTGTTTGAAAAAGTGCTAGATAAATAAACCTTTATTTTCTCACTTACGTCACTGCGTGACCTTTACCATATTCCAACATATAAGTAAATGAAGGTAGCACCTTGACTCAGTGTGACAGCAAAACTGACAGGGCCGGAGTTCAGCGAGATAAGCTCCAGTCGCTCAGGAAGTTGTTCTTCAGAATTTATGAAGGGAAAAGGTATCAGATAAGCTGAAAAAGAGCCTCCCTGCCAGAGGTGTGACCTCCATCACCCCTCCCTGCCCAACCAGGGACACGCAGCCCTCCCTGTTAGGACAGCACACTGACTCACGAATGGTGAACACAAACACAGCAACAGCCAAACCCTAAACCCGCCCTCTGACTCGGCTTTAGAGTGTAGTTTGTTGTGTCTTGCCTCAGGAGGACACACGAGGGTCAAAATGTCACTTGGGCACACATTTGTGTTTTCAAAATAAATAAATAACTGAATTGATTTAAACACATTTTAACGTCTTTATTTAGTTATTTCATTTTTTGGGGATATTTCATTTTGTTTTCTTTATAGTGAATTAAAATGAAATCAAAAGCATTAAAATATGCCCTTATTAAGATGAGTTATGTCCATGATGATGCACCATGGGAGAACTCGTGGTCGCTTCCATGAGCATGCTGAGCCCCCGCGTAGAGATGATGGAGGTCAGGCACGGTCTGCCTGGGACCAGAAACAGGGAGCCTACCAGGAGATGCACCGTAAAACTCCAGTCGCCTTCCAAGGTGGGGCAGCAGGCTCACGTCCCCTTCCTTGAACCTAATCTTAACCAAAACCTCAGAAATTACAGTTTGCTGCATTAGCATTGGTCTTAGGTCTCCATGAGGACGCAGGGGTCCTGATAAGATTTGTGTTTCTACAAGAAAAGGTCTCTAATAGGTAACATAAACCAGGGAAACACACGCGCGCGCGCACACACACACACACACTGCAGTGACTTACACAGACACAGTTCACAAAGACAAACATTCATGTCCCAATTTGTATAAATATTCCAATTTTTTAACTGGATTTATTTTAAGTAAATTGCAGTTGTGTTTGATGCTTTTATTTTATTTATTTTTTGCTGTTTTTCTGGTTTAACAGAGAGAAGACAAACTGCTGCACCCGCGTCAGCTCATCAGTTCATTTTATGTAGCCTTGAGGTATAAAACCATCCAATTACATTTGCATGTGTTTAGTCTTTTGTCTCATTAAAGGGGTGAACTATCCCTTTAAAAACATCTCCTGCAGCCACCTTGTGATCTCTCTCGGAGGAAGAATTCCAGAGATGTCGGGACCTTGTGAGTGAGACAGTCCCAGAGGCCCACGCCTCTCCCTGGGTTGACTGCATATGCCAGGAAGTCATATGAGCATATATAACATGAGAACGCCGGTGTCGTGGCAGGGGTTAGTGACAAACCCAAGTTCACACAGTCCCGTTTGACTGCAAGAACAATGAGGTTCACACATGATTCATCCCGGGGCTCTTCCTCGACGCCAGCATGCTACACTTCTACGCTACAGGAAAAGATGTTGCCATGTGTCAGGGCTGAGTGGGAGATCCACCACTGGGCCCACTTCCCCTTCCCAGTGCGTCTGTGGAAGCTCAAGTTGTTTGACTCTAAAGAAAGATTTCTTCCTGCTGCCAGGACCGGTGTTTGCAAAGACAATACTTCAAGTTTAGAGACGGGGCTTGATGGATGTGCAGCGTCTCTGAGGTTAATGGGCACTCACATTTATAGTGCTGGGGCTGTAGATCGCCTCCAGCTACAACCAGGAGGCCAGTTTTCAAACATGTAAGCATTCTTCCATTCTCGTGCACCTAATTGAGGCCTGGAGAGTAAATGTGCTATGACAGCAACTCTGCATCACAATACATTCCAGCAGCTCCCCAAACAGTCACACGGCCTCTTTTTCATCCCCCGACATGATCACAAATAAACGACAGAGGTGGGGGGGGGGGGGGCACTGGAGGGGCTCCTGTACTTATGCCTTGCAAGTGATCTGAGCAGCTACCTCCTTTAGCTCAGTAAAGTTGCTCTTGTTAAAACACGCCTGATCCTTTCCCTGCTAGAGAGCTGTTAATCCTGACAAGGCTGTGTGGCCCTAATTCCCCGGAAAGCTGGAACTTGCCGTTTGTTGATGTGTTGTGTAGTTACGGCCGGAGGATGCTGACGAGCGCTCCCCCTCTCTCTAAGTTTGGCATCTGCAGGTGTGATTACAAAGAAGAGGAAAATGAAATGTTGTCATCTTTCTACCATCTGGATTAGCACAATAAGAGACCCCAATGTGCTGATGAGTCCATCGTGAGTAAATCCACCTCAGTGCCTGGTGCTGTTAGAGGGCTCGTCAGGAAACAATGGGCATGGATTATGGTTAAGATACTTATTATTATCTCCTCTATCCCAGGTTAAGACCACATAACACCTGCTGCTCCACTTGGACACTTTGCCTACATCATCATATTAGAGCAGCAGCAGCAGCAGCAGCAGCAGGAAATGGCAAACTGCTCAGGCATGCAGAGATTCTCTAAACGTGGTTGACAAGCGCTCACTGTTTGTCTTGGGAGAAAGTGATTTGGAGGCATTAATGTCAGAAGTGTGATCAACTGAGAAGAACGTGCCAGAGCTCAATGAAATATCACCCAAGCTCTGCTCCTGCTAATATCAAAGTCAGCGGTTCTCACTCTTGTACAACAAGACAACAATCCCTCACATGGACGCCGCAAAAGAAAAAAAAAATTGCCATTGCGTGGTCCCAGTGATTTTTATTGACTTGTTCAAGAGTTTTCTAATGTTCATACTTAGCACCTCAAATGAGGGATGAAAGATATGGCAGTAATAAAGATACAGCATGATGGCATGTTAGAAGTTACCATCGTTCAAATTTCAGCAGAGAATCAGCTCTCTCGGGAACCATGTACAGCACCGCCGCATTCCTATAATATACTGTGACACACATTTCACCTTCACCGATCAAACTGACACGAGAACGAGCCTGACAGACAACAACGATGCAAGAAGTTGGACTACTTTTACATTTTTTGCCGATTTATCAATGGAACTTAAAAATTTGCCTGCGTCGAACGGCAAACTCTCAGATCATGAGGGAAGAACCTGATGGGCCAACCTGCCCGATAAACCCAAGACTTGCTTTGGATCAGCAACAGCAAGAGGGAAGTTTTCCTGGAGTAAGAACATGTCGTGCTACAAGGTGGTGTTGATCTAACCCGTCCCACCTGATTCCTGGCTGCATGATTGCTAACCCGGGCAGCGCTCCTGACCTTTAACCTGACTTTCCTCTCAGGATCAAGCACCGAAAGCACAGTTCTCAAATTTATCGTGTGTGTCTATCTCCTGAGCTTAACTGTTGCAGCTGTGATATTTTTCCCCTTGTAAGCTCTTGCGTGGAGAAGTACTACATAAATGAACTTTAAAAAACAAACAAACAAAGAAACAAAGTAGCTGAAATACAGAGAAAAGTTGAAGGCGTGTAGACGGAGAAAAGTCACTGAAGCCAAAAGTGAACTCTGAAGAATCAAAGCCCAATCTATTAAAACTTCATATAAACCATGTGTTAATTTGATTTAACAGCCATTAAATCTGAGGAAAGAGACATTAATTGCTCAATTAGCTTTGGCACAAACAAGGAAAAACTAATGTGCTGGCGCTGAAGTGCAAATTAGAGAGGCAAACATTTCATTGTACAATAAACCTTTAATAAATAGTTTGTCATTAGTTTCCCATATTTACATAATAACCACCACTTACTTATGTTGCCACACTCATTTCTTGGCTAATTTTAGGCACACAGAGAGGGGGGTGGGGGTGGGTTCAGGCCACAAACCACACTGTACTTAAAACAAAGAGTGGCTAGCAGATACGACTTGAGAAATATAGAGATGCACCAAACGGATTCAAGAGGTGACCGTCTCCATGAGCAATAGTTTGTACAGTCGTCTTTGAGGCCACACACGGGGCGGGGGTTGTGGGGGTTGTGGGGGAGGGGGCTGGTGCAGAATCTTACCAATGTACAGCATCTAAATATGTGGGTTCATTTGTGTTTTGGTCCAATAAATCTTAAATAAAAATAGCATGATATTCATAGGCTTAAGAATAATGGCCTCCTCTTGCGTAAGATCCCCTCTGAATTCATAAAACATGACAGGTTGAGTCAAAAACGTCGCAGGTCAACATGAACAACTCAGTCTGGAACATTCAGTGACTTTTGTTATGATCCGGGAAAAAAAAAAAAAAAAAATCAGCTTTAAAAAAGTAACTACTGACCACTGTGAAATGCTTGTTAAATGAAGATCAAAACTGAAAATAGATGGACACCTGGTATTAACCATCTCGTTACAAAGCGGGGGGAAAAAAAACCTTCTAAAAAACAACAACAACAACAACAAAAAAGACTTAAGTTTAAAATAATAAAGCATTAAAACTTAAATCTTCAGCCAAAGAAATTAAGACAAGAGAAAATAACAAAATAATTCACTCAAGTGCATAAGCGTACATACACAGTACAAAAAAAAAAAGCAAACAAAAAATTGGCACAAATATCTGTTGCACATTTCAGCTATGATAGATGTTAAACAGCATGGAAAATACACACACACCCACACACACACCATTAGCTAGATCAGGTTGTAATTTGCTTCTTTTTGTTAAATGCACTTGAGGCATTTATGAACGAACTGTTTAAAAGGGATAAATTTACCAGTGGCAGACACAGGATTTGACCGAGGGAACAGTGTCACTGATATGAAGCACCAGAGGGAGCCGATATCAACCAGTGAGGGAGCAGAGACACCAGCAGCTTCACACCAGCACCACCTACAGGCCACAAAGCTAACAGCAGCACTTTAGACCTCCACTTACATCAATAGATACTGCAGTTTTGCTCATGTCTGAGGTTTTAATTAGATCACACTCACTGATAACTACGGGCGCGATGCTCTAAATGTCATCACTGGTGATTTCATTTGAACATCTAGAAGCTGATACTGACATAATAATGCAAAAAAAACAAATGTTTTTAAGAATTTGTAGCCTCCAGGTGTAAGTGCAAACTGTAAAAACCCTAAAAACTGTCAAAATGATAAATAAAACTGCAGCTCGAGTGAAGTAACGCTGCTGGCAGGCGACATCTGTAGGAGCAGCTTTGGATTTTCTAGCCTGATGGTGGAAAAATTAACATCTGGAGGTCTAAGGACTTCTGCAGCTTGCGTCCTTTAGGTGGTGCAGTCTCTGGGGTCTTCTAAACGCGAGTTCCATGAGGTCCGTCACACCTAACGATCCCTACCATCTCTTCAAGTGAGTTACAGAAATGTGCAGTGACTTTAACCGTTTGTGACATCTTAAGTATCAGGGATTTTACAGAAATATAGTTCCAATTTAGCACCACACCTCGAGCCAGTGACATTCTGTTTCATCCAATGATATTAAACCAGAGACTGCATATCAGCAGTCAGTGAACGCATTGCCAACTCTCTGGTTCCAAGAGGACTTTCAAATAAAACCATGGTTCTGTAAGCCTTAACCCTGATGGTGATTGATGTCCGGGAAAACAGCAAGAGGGAGGGCATGAAAACAAAAGGAATAAAAAGTTTGTAACGGCTCCGATGGGAGCGATAGCGTAAGATTACAGCCTTCTCAGACCTCAGTCTTCATACAGGTTACGTAATGTCTGTGTTTTTATATTTATATATATATATATATAACTATTTATATATATATTTATCTTAAGTCACTTCAAGGCAACATTTGTTTCTTGAATAAAAACTTGAAGCACAACTAGCTTTCAGTTTGAACAAAGGAAAATATACAACCCAAACTGTACTACTGATCTAGAGAATGGCAAGTAAACATTGAGAAACAGTTTCAGCTAATAAAGTGGTGTCTCTCTCTCTCCCCCCCCCCCCTCTCTCACACACTTCTCAATAAGAAAGTGTGATACTCAAAGAAGCAGTGGTCTTACGCATCTATTACACCAAAGTCCAACTGTTAATTCATTTCAGTCTGACTCAAGTTAGGCAGCATGTCTCCAAGCCTGGTTTGCAGAGACTCCTCCTCTCACAGGTGTAAAGTTGCTGTGCATTCAGAGGAAGAACTGTTCCCTTCCGGGATGTTCAGCTGTTGTGTCTCATTGAAAAGTGTCAGAACTGGAGTTAGCTTGTGAAACACCGCCAGACAAGCCCTCAGCTGTTTGTTACTCTCTGATTGGACAAACAGATGAAGTAGTCACTTAACTGGCTACAGAGAAACATGAGGAATCACACAGCGATTTAGTTAACAGTTGAGATTTAACCCACTCACACTAAAACCAGATCACTTCAGTTTGCACCAGGAGGAAGGGGGGGGGGGGGGGGCAGGGGGGGCGCAAGCTGTTGTATGCTCCACTCTGTTACCACTTGATAGTCCAGCACAGCCAAGTCGTTCCCCAAATACACACACCTTTCCACTGCAGCCCAAAAACTCAACACACTGTCTTGATACAGAGTCTTTACCGAGTCCTCGCTGCACCCTGCTTTAGACAGAAGAGGGTGGCTGAGGAACAAGTGACCACGTTTGTGCAGTGGACACAAACACCTCGTCCTGGCTTTCGAGTCTGATGTGTGCCTGAGGTGTGTCCGTGTGGTAAAATGTGTGTATCCGTCTGTGTGTGCGGGGGTTGTGGGGTGGAGCGAGGGTTTCTACCCCCGTAGCTGAGGTTATACGCTGCTGTCCTCCAGCAGTGGCTCCTTGCCCTCCGCACCGCTGCCTTGCGGACTGTGAGAATGACTCTGTGCCCCGTTGCTGTGCTTCTTGTAAGCCCCTGGCCTCATGCCGGGCCCTGTGTGCTCAGGGATAAACAGGGCCACCAGCAGGGAGAGCAGCACTGAGCATGCTCCGAACAAGAAGGGAGGTCCTGGGATGATGGCACTCTGAGGAGGGGACAGAAAACCGAAAAACTGTTTGCCAAATGTGGAACATATTCCTAGAATTATTTAGCAAAAGTGAGCTTTCACTGACGCTGACCTCGTCTGTGGGGTTGGCCATGTTGCGTTTGACACCTTTCTCAGAGCCGTCTGTGTCTGTCAGCTCCACGTGGAACAAGTAGAAGACAAAACCGTAGAGCGCGGGGCCCAAACCATTACAGAGGCCCCGAATGCCTGTAATCATTCCTTGGACCACACCTGCAGACACACCACATTTGAGATGCCGAACATGGCTGCAATTACAGCTGGGGGTTTATGAACCAACATGAATGGGGAGGGGGGGACGACAACGACGACTGTATAAGCGGGACACATCAGATCTCAATCTCATCCTAAACTTAACGCTGGAGACATTAAATGTATCAGGTGTAAATCATCAGTTAAAACCACATTTTTTACATAATCTACATTTTAATGTGAAGGGAGGATTAAAGGGAGTTGATGTCCACTATGTCAACAAATACATCAGAGACTCACCCTGTTGGTCGGGGTCTGCATTACGGGACACGATGGCACTGATGGCAGGGAACGTGATGCTGGACATGGCTGCAACAGCTCCAGCTGCCCACATCATCCTGAAGCATACATTTTAGGAGATAAATTAAAATAATTAAAACAAAACTTCAGTAAATATGTTATTATTAACAATTAATAATAATTATTATTAACACTTGCAGGTGAGACACAATTCTAAATCATAATTTATGCAAACAAGCATAAATTATGATTATGATGTATGACCAAAGTCATACTGCCTGAAACTTCAGAGTCCTCAGGTCTATTAGACCTTTTACAGGTTTTAAACCAATCAGCCTTTCCATCAGTCCAGCACATAGCAAACCTGCAGCACTACAGTACATTGCTTCATTTGAGAGCTCTCCGCCATCAGTTTACATGTTTGGTACTGTTGACTTGGACTATGCTTCCCTCTAGTGGCTTCAAGCGGAACTACTAAGACAATGTACAAAGTACAGCAGTACAAAATAAAATAGTTACCGTGAAACAAAATTTTGTGATTCTTAAGGTCCATAAGGAAAAACCTGCTGAATTCTCAACTCTGACATGTTGCTATTTGATCCCAGTAGCGATGCATGACAAATACAAAACTAAGCACCAGGCAGCTGCAAATACATTGGAGCAACCTTTAGAAACATCTAGACCAGGTGCATCAGACCGAAGGAAAAATGTGACTCATGTGAAATATTTGACCCTGTAGTTTGTAGTTCATCTCTCTTAGCACGATCCACCTCAGATAAATAATGCACGCTAGATGCCAAGAGGCCACACGGAGATATGAGCAAATAGAGCCATTTTATATCTGTTCTTTCTACATTTCTTTTTCTTATAACAACAAAAAAAGGGAACAACTAAGGTACATCTACAATAAGGGACCAGTCAGCAGTATTTATCAGAGCAGCGCTCATCCAAAAAAGCAGTTGTGGGTGTTACTGACCAGGGCTGAGAGCCGAAGCCGTACCAGGCCAGCTGGAGGATCTGGAAGCCGAGGCCAAGCAGGATCGTGTTCTTATTCCCTATAGAACGCATCAGGATCCCCAACACCACCGTCTGGAAAACACAAGAAAGGCCAGAGGGAAAAAAGAAAAGGTTTTGAATCATTTTCATTGCTTTTTTTAGTCTCAACTGCAGCCGAGTGAAGAAGATGATCAATAACAATAAATGTCTATTAATAAAGCAAAAATAATGCTTAATTTTTTGACTCCCACATTCCAGCCTCACATTGGAGTTGCTGCTTTTGTGTTATAGTGTGATAAATAAATAAAATAAGACAAAACCAGCCATTTCATGAGCTCAGCCAACACCGCGAGCACTTTCCCAAAAGTTAATAGATGAAATAGATGGAACGTAAGTTACTGAGCAGAAGAAATATAAAATCAAAACTCTGGGAGGGAACGTCTCAGTATTAATTGTGTCTTTCTCTGGTACCTGAGCAAGTATTGATAGGATTCCAACCACAGCAATGAAGGCAGCCACTGTCTCTGATGAGAAGCCGATGACCTAAGACAGAGAAAGCAGGTTAGGACAATCTTCAACACAATGGAAGAATGGCCCTTTTGTAAACACACACTGTTTACTACTGCCTCTTGGATTAACAAAAACAGCTTGTCCCTCCCCCATCTTCTCTGTTGTATTCAGGTCATACATGCTACTCTCTATCTTCCTCAGCGTGGGCAGCAGCAGGCGCCGGGCTGAGGTGAGTATACTTTATGACAATAAACAGATAAATGATGAAGCAATTGTGACACAAAGGGGACAAACAAGGTGTGGCCAGTAATTTTATCTCAGAGCTCAAGCACTACAGGAGCGAACGAGGCTGTGTGTCACAGAGTTGCCCGACTGGTTTATCTGACACTGTTTACACAAACGAAGCGACCTCCAGTCCCAGCAGTTGGGAAAAGCAGAACTTAATTTGTCTCTAGGTTGGAGATGCAATAACAACATAATATAAAGCTCAAACACTGTCCGTTTTGGTTTTAAAATACATTGATTTTCCGGTGGTACAATTTTGCAGGGATATCTCATTAATGCGCGTTTCCTCTTCCCACCAAAACAGGCCACTCAGCAAACTTTCTGATCCAATCTTGACGCAGAGTTTTAGTGTGAAGTCTGCACATCTCCCCCATTCCTGCTAAAATAGTTCTTTCAGCTCTCACTAGAACTCATAAAATACACACAAAATTTCTTTCACACTCAATTCAGGACATCTCAACACAATGTCTTAATCCACTAAACACTCATGTAACCCAGTGAAGCGTGAGGGAACCATGTCGGTCCTTTCACATACAAGGGAAGCATGTTCTGTCAATCATGCAGATGTGTGACCTTTATAGCAGGCAGCGTTACCTGTCTGAGATAGAGGAAGAAGCTGGAGTACTGGCCGGCCTCGGGGAGGTAGGAGAGAAACACTGTGATGCAGATGAGGAGAACCGTGGAGTCCTGACCCACTTTACGCAGAGACTGAACAGGAGAGGAGAAAGGAGGACTTTCACTTGTTGAACAGTTTAAGATCATGACATCACGTCAGCAAACCATCTGACTCCTGTCTCCTAATTTGGCAAAGCTTCTACATGAGGAGTCCTGCTGATCCTGATCAACATCCTGCTGTAAGAGCCGACTATTATTGTTACGCTGATGAGGTTGAGTAAGAAACACCAGCCTTTGATGGTGAGGTTTGGTTAAATACCTGAAATAAGTTCACTGGTTAACACAAACTGAAGATATTTTAACATTTTGTTCAACAGCTTAAAACACTTTGGTAGATACGGCACTTATAATTCTTTTTTTTTCTTTCAAGTGTCTTAAAAAGTGCAGTTGCTAACCACTGTGACGTAAACAAGACTACAGTGGTTGTCGTAGAAATGACTCGTCATCAAGCTGAAAACAGAAGAGAAGCTCGTTGGGCTGAGGCTGAAATTGTGTGTTGTAGCTCATTCATAGCATGATGTACTTTTTACTTCTAATGATTGAATTTATATTTCAAAAACCTTAAAAGTGGTGTTCATTTGTAACGATTATTTTACCAAACAAAGCGTGCAGGTCCCATAAACTTTCTTTGTCACAGTTTTTACTTTTGTCAACAATACAATGTCTTGGTTGAGAGAACCCTCGATAATTTCTGTCAGCCTACAAAGATGCATCCTCTCTGCAGCCTTCTAGAGGGAGATGTAGGTAGCGAGTATTCGCCATCTGTCTTATTTTGCTTGTAAAGACTCAAGACGTTCCTGCAGCTAACACTTAAAGGTTGTCTCATAAGACAGCCTCTCGTTTATATGCAAGGAACAGATGAACAAATAGAGGACGTATTTGAATGTTGAGTTTTCTTGATTGAACGAATGCGAACATCCTGCCCCGACTCCTTATTTGCCTCTGAGTAACAAACTGTGTTCGCCTCTCCTGCAGAGTAACATCTCTGGAAACAGGTTGTGATTCAAGCCAAAGACTAATTGCAGGTGTCTATTAATAAATCTAGTCATCTGATGTTTGGTTGGACACTAACTGGGTCATGCAGTGAGTCAACATGATTGAAATTTGTCAGGAAGGTAACAGTGTTGTTACTGACAGCGAAGGGGTCAGCCTGTTCCCAGGAGATGGGGGCTCCCCATGATGCTGGCCTCATCTTCTCTGGCAAGGACTCCGGTACGGCTACCAGGATGAAGCAGATGTCCAGCAGGGCGATGGCGGTGGCCAAAATCACCACTAAAGTGTCCCCGTAGGCCACTGATAGGTAGGCGCCAATGGCTGGACTGGTAACCAGGCTGGCAGCAAAGGTAGCCGATACCTGAAGTAGAGTGAAGTCGAGGTCAGATAAAGAAACCAGACGTCATGACTGCAAATCGGATGTTACTGCCCCCCCTGTTGTCCAGGCAGGAGCAGCACCAAAATCTCTTCTCTGGTCTGAAATAATGTGAAATCAATTCACAACCTCGGTAACATCTTTGACTCGTCTTCATGCTTTGAATCCTTCCATCTGCAGATCCAGAGCGCTAATCCATGCTTTTATTTTGACCACGGCAATGTTCTTTATTGTGACACCTGTGAGCGTAACTGCCGCTGATTTAAAATGCTGCGGCCACCATGTTCTCAGACCACAGTGCACCAATCATCGCTGACCTTCACTGGTTACCTGGGAGGTTTAGAATTGATTTTAAGGATTTACAGCTTCTTTTAAAGCCTTCAGGCTCCTGTCTATAACGGTGATCTGCTAACTTATGAGCCTGATCGCTGTGTGAGCTCCTCCAGCAGGGCCCTACTTATAGTCCCTAAATCTCCACTTGTCACTGAAGGTGACCGGCTTTTGCTGTTGTTGAGGACTCTCAGCTCTGGTACACTGACTGGAGATCTCAGGCGAACTCTGTAGAGTCTCTTCTTTCTCACATGCAATGTATGGCCTTTGAATAACTGATGACATTTGTTGTGAGTAATCTCAGGATCTGGATATTTTTATTTGTGTCTTATTTTGAGGCGCCATATTCTCCTTCCTAATTGCTGGGGGTGGGTTCTGTGTTTTTATCATTTGTTTGATGGTTTGTCAATCGGATTAAGCGAACACTATTAAATCAGTTAATTTCAAAGATTTTATTTCACATTTGAAGCTTCCATTCACTGCCCTGTTTCATATCAGCTTTTGATTAATCCAGTCAGTACATTTCCTTAGGTATATGGCTAAATGTGCCGAGCTAAACCCGCTAATGGGTGGCGGTCCCTCGTCCTTACCAAGCCGTATGCTGTGCTCCTCTCATGCTCCTGTGTGATGTCCGCCACATAGGCAAAGATGACGGAGAAGGTGACGGCAAAGACGCCGGACATAGAGATGACCGCAAAGTACCACCTGATAGGAGAAAAGAAAATACTTCCATCAATTTAAATCCTGTAAGTTGCCGTGTACTCTCAAACACCCATGTTACAGTGTGTCCAAACATGTTCAACTTTTTGTGTCAGAGCAAGGGAGAGACAAACTGTAGATTTAAAAAAATAAATAAATAAATAAAAATGTATGTATGTATGTATATGTATATATATATATAAAAAAATAAAAAATGTGGGATTTTTCACTTGGTATTTGTGATGTGACTCAATAGATCACCCAATCCTTTGTTCTTGGAATGTTTCAGCCAAGAAAAGTCTCCAGTTAAAAGTCTGGTGTTGTCCCCCTCTGCACTCACCATGGGCTGATCTTCATCAGTGGAATGGGTGCACACGTGAAGAAGACCGTTAGCAGCAGGAAAGACTTGCGTCCCCACACGTCCGACAACGCTCCAATCAGTGGAGCACTAAGAAATGATAATAGACCCTGGATGGGACAAGGGGGGGAGACCGATGATGAGAGTAGTGATATAACTGAAACCTAGCATGAAGTTACCACTGACACATTCATGTTGAAACCTGAAGGTCTGGCAGGAAAAAAATGCATACATTAAAACTCAGGGATTTGGTAGTTTAAAACTGCACTAATTATTTATACAGCTAATTACAAACTGCTGCCTCGTGATATACAGAGATTGTTCACAGAGAGAGAGAAAGAGAGAGGAACTACAATTTAAGGAGAGAACTCAACAGACAGCATTATGCGAGGACTAACATGAAAAGATTCTGTATCTCAAATTGGGCTGTTGTTTTGTGGAGTGGGCTCGACGAGAGGCTACAAAGGTGTACCAGCGAAAGGCGATTTAAAAACTTGAACAAAATAGTGTTTTCTTCTGGATGTAGCAGGGAGATGCCAAAGGACGCCCTATGCTGACTGTTTATGTATAAGATATTATGTGTTCTCTGCTGATTAATTTTTGATGCTTTCTTTGACTGTATGTTTTTGTTCTCTTTGTTTCATTGAGTTCTCACTTTCGTATTATGATTTAATATCCGGTTTAACCGATAATTTGACCTTATTTAGCTGACTTTATTTAACTGATTTAATATTGTGAAGATATGAATAGGAAGGTTTTGAAGATACGGGAACCGTCCTATATTCAAGTGCTTTATTTGAGTGATTGGGGATAGGACTTGATAAGCAATTGCTTCTTTCTCTTCCCTTTTCGACATGGATATGATACTAATGGGGACTTATTTTGTGACTACTGATTGTGTCGTATAACTGTGTTCTACTAAAACGTCATGTTTCTCACTATTGAGTTGAAATCACTGTTCTCGTCTTGTCTGAAATAAACTGAACTGAATCTTCAGTTGATCCTCTGGAGCCACATCCATCCAATTATTAGGTTAAAAAATAAATATTCCAGTATTAAGTCTGGTAATATGACACACCTAAGAAACCTGAGATACAAGACAGTGACTTTAACTGTGCCACCTGACTGCAACGCTGAGCTGGCAACGTGGAGGTTTATTTGACATCAGGACAGGACCCACCGTCTCTGAAGTGATGATTATCATGCTTGAAACAAGGACTTATTTTTCTGGTCCTTACATCATCATCCTGTCATTGTGACAAATGGGTTTCAGGTCTCGGGTCATACGACTGACATAGGGACCATCTCAAGAGATGTTTTCCAAGACACAAAGTTACTCAGATCAAATCAAAACCACATCAATTAAAAGTAGGTGGATTTAATTACCAGCATGTCCTCTGTAATTATCTTTAGACACATTCTCTTCTCATTAATACAGAATGTCAAGGAGCACTTGACTTCACATTTCAGGTGCTTCAGTGAGCAGCTCAGTGGCCAGCTGGGCAGTTTGCTATGGTAACTGGACAGCAGGTGTTGGTAGCACCGAACTGAATGAGTGCTGATGAGGGTGACACTGAGCCAGAGAACACAAGCTGACAAGAAACATTCAAGGAGCAACTAAAAGCAAAGATGAAAGCTTGCCAGTCACTTATGGTGTTGTGTCACTAGAAGAGTAGAAAGATATATATAGAAAGACAAGGATCTATATTATTTGCCAGTGGATTCAAAACAAGTAACCTCCAGGGTGAATGCGTTTGAAGTCTGAGCAACACAAACCACAAAGATGTTGCTTCGAAAAAATAAAAAAAAAATAGCTTGCAAGCATGCAGCAGAGACTGCTTCATCAATTTGAAATGTGACACCATGAAAGTCAAAACACTGAAAAGTTTTCTGTGTGTGTGAACGTGTGTGTCTCTCTCTCTCTCTTACCTTGACACCGTGAATTAGCCCATTCATCAGGAATGTGTGCTGTGGGAATGTCTGGTGTAATACCTGGAGAACAAATACAGACAACACCAGAAGATGAAACCGCTTCATTGACGTGGAGGGCATTGCACGTTTGTTTTGTAGTGTTTAACTCCTGCTTGGAAGCAAAAGAAGAGTGACCACATAGTACACAAACTTAATAATGTTCCAGAATGGTAGAGAGCAATAAAATGAACAGATTCATGGAAGCCCTAAGAGGAAAATGATGAGAATTTGTGATAAGACACCCATGCTGCGACAAATACTTTGGTTTTAAAAGTGAATCAGATGGAATTCAACATGTCTTGTCAGTGTCTTTTCACCGGCATTCTACCCCAACCTGTTTTGTCTTCACAAATGGACAGGAATACACTTCTCAGTGGAGGTGTTACAGACGCTTTTTGTCACCAGTACTGCAAAATTCCCAACAGTCGAGTGAACTAACATACCTTCAAAAGCTGCTAACTGCGGCTTGTTTTGGTTTAAAGTTTTAGCTGCGATCCTCAAACTGAAACTTGATTTTAATCACACTTTTAACAACTGTTTGATTTTATAAGCTTTCTCATCTCTGACACTCATTCAATTACATATTCATCACCTCTGAGGTTCTAAATGCTAACACTGGGACTTACTCAGGAAATGTTCTTCGAAACAAAAGGATTTTTAAAAAAAATCTCAACTTAGTGTTTCAGTCAGGAAGCAAAGCCTGGTGGCTGTTTGTAACTCCTTCCTCCTGACATCTATTGTGCACCTCCAGTAACTGGCAATCACCCAGGCTGGCAAAGACTTTCATGTCAGAAGAGGTAAACAATAGATGTCAGGAGCAGAGAGTTACAAATAGCCATTAGGCTTTGCTTCCTGGCTGCAAGAATCAACTGAGAGTTAAAAAAAAGGGGATCTCTTGTATGCAAGAACCAATTTGTGGCAAAGAACATTTGATGAAGGAGGCCCAACGTTTCCACTTCAACAATTTGCGGAGACTCGAAACAATATTGACAATGATTTCCTACTAGTTCTTTACGTTAAAAAAGGGAAAACCTCATTGATTCACTAATACCTCTCATGGTCTACACATCGTAAACACATGTGCAACAACTGCCTCTGTTAGCAGTCAAGAGTTTCTGCCTTTTCTCCCCTGTTAAAAGGCTTTTTAAAGATGTCTCTCCTCACCTGGACTGACGTATCTGGACTGAAAATGTTGCATATTGTGCACATAGTAAAGCCTCTTGAGACAAATTCTGATTTGGGGCTTTTAGAATGAAAGTTAACTAATTGATGGGAACGCGGGGTACCGGCTATAATAAAACCTTTTTTTCCTCATAGTGATGATGCTCAATCTAGGCTCAGGATACACACAGCAGACTTCCATGTTCTTGAAAATGCATGCGTTTTGTGTGTGTATGCATGCGTTTAGGTGGTTAAACATCTATGAGATGTTGAGTTCAGAGTCTAACTGCCAATGTGCAGGGAGAATGGCTCACTGGGGCCATTGACACTGCTATTATGGTAACATGAATCCATAGTTAAGGATATTAGGAGGGACAGGATTTGATTATTGTCCGGAGTAAAAGGAGACAGCTCATGACAGGGCTAAAAATCCCCTCTCTTCCTCTGGGAGTCAGTTACCCAGCACACGGATGGAAAGCTCTGTGACGACTGTTGCTGCTGGATACTAATGAAGCAGTGGGAGCAGAGAAGCAGCCCCTCTCATCTTCCGGCACCCTCTGATTAGTCCAAAATGCAAATCCTGCCGCCGCCCAGGGATCTTCAGGCTAACAAACGCCCAGTAATTAATGCTTCAACAGTTACGCACACATAACCACCTCTACAAACAAAAGTCGCCTGCAAAGCATTCATTCACTGCATACGCCTGTCTGCTTCACATCATGTGGCTCACAGATGTTTATTCAGCATATGTTTGAGATAACAGTCTCCACCAAAAGCACTTTACAATGCTGGAGAGAACCAATAGCAAGAAAAATAGGCTTTGCTCGGGAAGGAAATGAAATATAAACTGTCATTATTCAGCCCTTTAGGAACAAAGTAGTTCTGTTTCAGAGGAAATCAATGTTCTGTGTTTCTGAAATATTAAAGAAGAACTTATGTTGGTACACAATGAATGAGAAACCTAAACGTAATGCTGCTCCACTCGCCTGTAGCGGGTACTTCAATTATACCACTGTACTTTGAACTGAGGTGAGTGTGTGGCGTGGTTTGCCTGTCCGGCATCTGCGCTACGTTCTGAAAACACAACCAGTTGCACCCCCCCCCCCCCCCCCCCACACACACACACACACCACCCTGATAAGCCTTTTCAACAAAGAGCTCAAACAATACAACATTTTAATGGCCTTTTCCTATTTCCAGGCCATTAGTGGCACATCTGCCGACACACAAGAACACAACGCACAAAACTGCGTCAGCCGGAGCCTTGTTGGGTTGATCAGGGATTCAATTATTCATAGACAGTAATGGGCCTTACGTGATTCCCGTCAATGGGACATGCCATCCTTTGCTATGAGAAAAGAGGCGTGGGAGGATGAATATATTACAAAATGTTATGTCAGTTAGATAACAGCTGTCAATACATGAGGTCGTGCACCGGGGCTTACCGCGAGCATGGGGGTGGTAAGGAGACCCCATGCAAAAAACTCCAGGAAGATGACCACCACAGCATGGTAAACACTGGGCTCACCGATTCCCTGAGGCTGCATGGAGACAGACACACAGAAACAACACTGGTTAGTTGTAACCACGATGATGTCAAGGCGTATAAAAGGAGTCTTGGCTATAACACATGAGCAGATTGCGCATTAATTGAGTTGACTTCCACGTAGTCTTGCCTGCCTTATGATACTCACCTGATTATGTAGACACAGGACAGTTGACTAAGAAGTGATTTTTATTGAAAAATGAGGGATATGTTTACCCAACCAGTACAGTAATTAATTTGTTAATTTCGTGTGATACCAATCAAATGATCATAGAGCTGAGTTTTTCTTCCTTTTCAAGTGAAATTTATATTTCCTGTGTAGGAAACCTGCAGAGGGCACAACCACAGGTGATTTACACACAGATAAATGATTAGATTACAGGAAAACTGATCAAGGAAGTGTTTGCTTAATCAGAAAGATTTGTTTTTATCCAATTTTGAAAACACTAAACAGAAAAAAAAGTTCTGGTTCTGTTATTTTCTTGCGCTGAACACCGTCCCTAACTTTCAAAAGTTGACATCACCTGAATGAAAACTATAATCACTGCAGGGCAACAACAACAAAAAAAAATCTCCCAACATCGCCAGTGCCCATCAATTTTTTTTTAAAAACTTTGCAATGCATGTATCAACTAAGCTGCTCATAAGACAGGACTAATTTGAAAGCATGGCGAGCTCTGTGGTCCTATTAATCCAGTCATACTTAGTCTAATTAGTGCCAGTTAATGCGAGAGACACAACATGGTTACGCTCTTTACATCTGCACGATCTGCTGTATGTCATTACTCTGACAATAGCATCTTTGGATCAGGGGACATCAGTTTTGATTATTATTTTTGATAGTCCAACAGATGTTAACTGACTGATGAGTATTATTTCTTTAAGAAGTGACATATGGGAGGACATACACCGAGTCCCCTGGTGTTGTACTTTCCAAGAGAGGGTCTTTGTTGATGTCTGAGCACCAGGTTTTCTACACAAGGGCACCAAAAAGACATGCACTGTTAAATGTCTTCATACATGATGGGATATAATTTACACCCGAGAAAATCAGCCATCGGAGAAAGACTTCTGCCAGCAGGCTGCTTTTTAAACTGCTCAAACAAAGATACTTAAAATCAGACTGGAGACAGAGGAAGATCCATCAGCAAGCCTGTGTTTTTGATTCACACTGGTTCTTCCCATGCATCATGTGATCTTTCATCACATCCACAGGCTTGGGCGTGTATGCTGGACCAACTCTTTCCAATCACATTTTAAACAGCAATCAGCGCTGTTATTCCTGGCAGACACCAAGCAGTCTCCTCATTCAGTTCAGTCAGATTACCTCTCAATGGCATCATATACAGTCGCTTTCTGAATCTCTCTGCCTCTCCCACACTGATAGGCAATGGTCTGATGCACCGTGTGCATTAAATCCATTGATTGATGGATCCAGTCATTCACTATTAAGAGCCCTCTCAGTGCATGATAGATCGAGCACAGCCAGTTGATTGACCATTAGTTGTATCAAACTTGCATCAAGCAGATCATAAAAGATCATGAAAATAGACCAAGAAAATAAAAATCAAGCAATTTTACTCAATGTAAACGGTTCTCCTGTTGCAAAACAGCTGCCTCACTTAAGTCCTTATGGCGTTGCCTATGTCTTGCTTTAAATGGGTACAGAAAAATACCTCCATGAACTGCGTTGCTGTAAAATGAGATAGCTTGTTACCTGGCTGCCATGTTGGACACAGTAAAGCCAAAACCAGAGGCTACACAGAACATCGCCAATCATGTCACTGTCAGTCAGAGCGTTTGGTGGTCCAGTGTATCCAGATGTTACCAGAGTCTGTGAGCATGTAGCTTAGTAGAGTCGAGATCTTTGGCTGTAAGCAATCCTTGTTTTTAAAGTGGTACAGCATAGAACAACACCAGTGCTACTAATTTTACGAAACTGAGTTGTAGTACACAATTTACATGCAATTTTGTCAACTTTCTGGATTAAACACCCCCCCCCCAGCTTTTTTTTTTGTTAACCTCCAGCTGGTAGTTAGCAGAGAGACTTTAGCAGAGTCTATACAAATTTGAACCAACTCAACTGAAGTGCAGAACTGATCAAAAAATATTGTCAGTGGTTCGCAGTTAATCATTTATGTCATCATTTGGTGCCGTCAAGTCCTCATTTTAAAATAACAGATACAATATCAATTAAGCTGAAGCTGCTCAACTATTTTTTTATAAAGGGTTAATTTATCAAAATAATTACGAGGTGTAGTTTACTAGGTCACACTAATTGCAGACCTATATCTGTGACAATTCAAACACAAATAGAGGTCCTTTTCATCTCTCATAAAACCTCTCAAAAAAATAAAAACTCAAGAGAGGGAGTCACTTTTCTACATAACATTAAACCAATAAAAGTGTGTATGGAGGTGGTGCGCAAGATCTTTCACAGGAAACTCAGTGAGCTAGTTGTGGTAATTGTGGTAACTGTAAAATAGGCCAAAAAAAAAAACAACCAACCAAAAAAAAAAAAAACACACCAGCACAATGTGTTTTTATTTCCCCACATGGGGATGGAAAACCAAGACTATGGATGTTGGTATGACTGCCTGAGGCAACAACAGCAAATTCGACCAACTTTCACTTTACAATCATGTGTGTGAGCTCACCAAGTGTCATCTGGAGAAAATGAGGAACAATCTAGAACTGCTCCATTTTATGAATGATGTTTTACCACCTGGAATGTTGAAAAGACTAAAAGCTACATATCCGGAATGTGAATGTAACTTATCACATGCAAGCATCTGAGATGATACATGCAGGACTGGACATTGAAAGTGATATCACAATGACTGCTGGTCAGATCTAACACATTAAAAAAGTAGCTGTCTGAACTAGCAGCACCACATCATCTAAGGTGTCTTACCCTATATACAACCATTAGGGTGACAAAAGAATCCCTATGTTAAAAACACTGTTTGCATTTATCTTCCTTTTGTTTACAAGCCTGTTTGTCTTCATAGGAATTTCCAGCATATTTGGCATGGCTGGCCAACTCGTTATATAACCACACACTGATGCCTCCCTTTACTTATCAGAATCCTGGCATTCTTTGACAAAGGTGTCATTTTGTAGAAAAAAAAAATCCCTTACACAATTTAAATGATGCAAACACCCCAAATCATATTCGTACTGTCTGGTCCGAGGAAACAAGGTGCTTCCAGTCGAGAGCATTTCTCATGATAGTGGGACTATTTCATCCCAACAGGGCTGCAGCTGTTTAAGAACCTGACAAATTACTTTGTACGATCGGGAAGTGCCAACCTTATCAAACATTCGCACAAAATTCGGGGCTTCCAGCATGTAGGCGCTCAACTGAAGTTAGCTTTAGCGGTAGCAGTTTGCACTTGCCTGGAATGTTGACTTAAACCTAGTGTTTGCTTGTTTTTGACAGACGTTGTAAAACCAGCTCACCCCGGCTCGTATTGTGATTTCTTTTAAAGCTACTAGATTATCGAGTTACACTTAATTGTATTTTTGATAAAGAAGAAAGGATGAAAAAATAATAATAAAGGCAAAGCTTAGCAAAATACACAGCTGGCATTTACCACTGTGTAAAACAGCCCCATAGAATTAGCTAGCAGGCTAATGATAACAGAGCTCCCGTGCTTCCATACTTAACGTAGTCGATAGCCATCTAAGCTGCTCCAATAGTAATTAGTTTAAAGCTTGGCGAAGAGCTTAACGTTTCTTATTTCACTACTGTGCAATTCAAACCAATAAAACATGTACCGCTGTGCTAGAG
Organism: Aulostomus chinensis; assembly: GCF_037954235.1. Lineage (NCBI taxonomy): Eukaryota > Metazoa > Chordata > Actinopteri > Syngnathiformes > Aulostomidae > Aulostomus > Aulostomus chinensis. Next base: position 25,218,695 of record NC_141324.1, read on the forward strand.
AGCTAACGTTAACCGAACTCCAGCGTGTCAGACACTATCACCCATATTGTTACTGTACTTGGTCCAACGTGAAGCAAACATTAAACTTAAATTTATGGCAAGTACGGGGGTGATTGTGGGAATGTGAGCTGCCATACGAAATAAAGACAAACGATGAAAAAAAAAAACATGGCTAACGTTGACATTAGCCGCGGGTACCTGAGCTGACGTGTGTACAGTTAGCTAACACAGGCCGCTACCGTTAGCCATTGCTTGTTCCTACCTAGCTGTTTCAAGCTAACGGTGTACATTATCTGACGGGGAAAACCATCAAACACACAAACAAATACCACAAATACAAACATAAAAACCGTGCTGCTTGTTAACTTTACTGTCTGAGCGCTGGTACAGAGAAGCGGTAAGCTAAGTTAACGAATATAAATAAATATTTAACTCACACTTCCTCCATCTTTTATTATAATTTTCTTTGCTAGAAGAATGCTGCGGTTCAGCCGCTTCTTCTTCTTTTTATCTCCCGTCATTGTTAACTTATGTCCATTCTTGGTGTCAGAGGGTCATCGTTGCGCCTAATAAAAGTAAAACAATCTGATGATTTTGACTTCTAATCTCATTACAACTCGACACTCGGCTCCAGTCTGCTAGTAGCAGGCTAACCAAATGATGATTTCTCATCCCCACCTCACTTCAACCCGTCTTCCTGGACTAAACGTTGACCCGCCCACTTAAAGCGAGAACGATCAATGATTGGCTGCGTAGAACGAGAACATTCAAAGTCGGCGTTTGATTGGTTTAACATTACGCAGCTGCTCCAGCGCCTCAAAATGTGACTCGTGAACACACATCGCGGGGTTTGCTGTGACAAAGAGGAAATTCCTAATATGGTGAGTGGCAACTTTTTTTTTTAAACATACATTTTATGAACAAAATATCAAAAAAGGACATTTTATCTAGATTAACACATTTTCAACATGGTACAACAATACACATACAAGTTAGCTCATATATTTTATGTTTTCATGTCAAAAACTTGTTTTGAAACGTGATATTATAAAATGCACTTTTAAATAAGGCCAGGACAAACAGCCAATTCAATTTCTCTAATTAGTACTCTGGCAATGTATATTTGGATTTATCAGAAAATAAGATTTAATGATTTTTTTGGGGGGGGGGTGTTAAATTTTCATTACAGTTCAACCTCCATATTTCTGAACACTGGAATAACAGCCTTGACATCGTATATACAAAGATATTTAACCCAAATCTTTGACTCAATTTAATATTGCAATTAAAAGAAATCAATATAAAACAGGGTTCTCTGCAGATATTTCTTTTAAAAAAAGTCCCATTTTCATTCATTTTGTGAACTTTCTCTATTTTACATATTCAAGAGTGTTTTAACAGAATCTCCCATATTGTCTATTAAATTTAGTGAAATGGATTAATGTTATCACGTTGAATGTTAAAATTCCAGTAATTGACAACTGAATTTGGTCAGTTTGTTCAAAGTGTGAGGATGTTCAACTTATTATGGATCCCAGATTTGCTAGCCCATGTAAAACGTAAAGGCATGCATGTCAGAAACAGAGCCAACACGTATAGACAAATATGTACTCGGTGAAACCGCACGGCTTCACGGATATTAAGACAAGAAAGAATGGAATCTTTTTCAGTCATTCTAAAAACGCAGCAAAATGAAAAGTTCCTAAAAAGGAACATGAAATCAGTGGTCAGTCACAGCAGGAAAACAGACGCTCTACTAAACTTTATCTCAAAATGCAATGTCAATCTGTACAACGGGGAAAATCCCTCTATTTACAGTACTTTTTTTGTACAGTTATAAATTTTTCTTATGAGCACGAACCACAAACATTCCCATTTGTACCATAATGGCTGAGCTTTAGGAAGGGAGGAGACTTTTATTCTTAATTGCTCACCATGTGGTCCTGACAAGAGCAAGTTTGTCACGCAGCTTCAAAGAACTGATCCAAAGTGAGTACCTTGATTTAAAAAAAAAAAAAAGTATGTGCAGTGTTGAAATATGTTTCAAATAGAAAAAAAGTATAGTTATATAAAGAGCACAGTCATAACTGTCTGCTCTCCTCCAGATCTGTAATAAAAGTCCTAAAGCAACAAGCTGTTTGATGTCCCATTAAATACACTTAAATTCCACTGTTTCCATAGCAGCACTGTCAAATAGGAAAGTCTGAAAAAGTGCACAGTTCTTTTTCTTTCTTTTTGGACAAAACACTAGTCTTCTAGTACCACATGCTTGAGAGTGTTATTTAGGCACGGGTCAAGAGTCTTCATCCTCGTCGATGTAAGGGATTTCCAGGTCATCAAAGCTCCCGCTGATCTGGGTCCTCACGGTTGTAGAAGGGTCGGAGACGTCAGGGCTGGGCCTCGAGCACCTGTGTTGGGTTACATTTGGTTCATCTCCTGGCAGCGTTTCGGTCGGTGTGAACTCGTTCTGGGCATCATCTCTCTCAGCCATCAGACTATGGACCCTCTGAGCCAAGTCAGAGGGTTTACGCGGGCAGGCTGGCCTCTGGCTTCCCACGGCCACCTTTGCTGGTGATTAATCAACATATTTGGTTCAGCTTGCAGCACAGACACAACCAACGTAAAATTCTGAATAAGTACGAAGGAATTTGATATGACATAAACCAGCTAGCAACGAGTCTTCAGCTGCAGTTGGTTAATAGCTTAACATCACTTTGGATGAGATCATTTGGTCTGCATGAAAGCCTCAATGAGCTTCGACGCAGCCCTTTCTCAACACAGAGAGACCTGACGAGGACCCTCTCCTAAGGTTTGCGGTGATAGGACAGTACATCAGGGTGTCTCTAGCACCACAACACATTTATAATGATGTGTTGTGACACATTTGTTCGAAATCAAGAAACTGCAGGTCTGGCAATAAGCTCATGGTGTGTGCACATTGTAATTTTGATCATTATTTGATCAATTTTACGGTTCTGGTCTGACCTACTTTCTTAAACTCACTTTTCGTGCGCGCACCTGAAATGTTTCGAGGATGTGACACTCCGAGTGTGTGAAGAGAATTTACTGCATCGTGGCTACAAAGACATACAGAATACAGTTGCGGAAAGGTTCGCAGCCATTAGTAAAATGTGTAACTTTTTAATTCAGATGTGATCAAATGGCCTTTTGTATAAAACAAATTAATATTGTAATATGAAATAAGTTCCGATCTCAAACCCAGAGGAAGGGTAGAAGACCTTACCTCCCTACTGACCTTCCGAGTCATCTAGACTCTCGGAGCTCGTCGATGACATGTCCAGGTTGTCATTGTCAGAGTTTTCCTGCTCCAGATCAGGTAACCGACAGGCCAAGTCCACCCTAGACAGAACAATCATATCATTACTCACCGATTATGAAACAGTTCTTGTGGTTACTTTATTCTAATGAAGGGTAAATTCAGCTCACTTTTCTTGCTTGATGGATTTAATTCGCTCAATGAGGGTCCTCTCATCTGAGTCTGTCTGATCAGGAACATCCAGTTCTGAGGGTTTTTCAACAACCTGTGCAGAAGTTAGAGGAGCAGTTTGATGTCAGATTGACTCAAAACATGAGCCTGTCCATGGCTACTGAAGTTTGTTCCTTCAGGAAATTTGCCATCATGTGGAATCATATCTGAAGTTATTAACTACGAAGCCATTTAGAGGCAACAAGGGCCCTTTGTTTTCTTTTCTTTTTTTTGGTAGCGTTAAACAATTTAACAGCTGCAAGTTCTCTGGTCAACTCCACAGTGTATTTCAGTGGAATAAGTAGGATGCGACTTCACTCAGCTTCATTTAGAGTCAAAAAATTTGTGAGAGGAGCTGGATCAAGCATGAAAACACCCGTCAGTAGCTCCAATCAGCGTTTCTATCGTATGACAAACTATACAATATTCCGGCACTCTGCTTAACACAGGTTTCTTTCTCCTGTTGCATTTTCCTTTGACCGTCTTACTGTGTTTTGTCTCTTCAGCCTGAGCTGGTTGACAGCCAAAGCTTCTGCATATTCCAGCTCCTGGATATTCTGCATCTTCTCAGTGTAGCGCCTGAACTGCTCGGAGATCAAGATCTCCACACACCTGCACGCAACAGGGTCCAAGCTGAGTACAACGTGTAGGCCACAATGGTTCTCTTATTAACAATGAAGAATAAAATGAACTTTCAGTGAGAAAAAAATGCAGGGAATGACTCACATTGTAGTCTTTGACACGTCTTTCATACCAAGAAAAGGGTCGTCAGCATCAGGGGAGCGCAGGATGCACGGCGCGAACACGATGGCGAGGGAGCTCGGTGACATCTTGTTGTGGTCTTCCTCTTTTGCAACTCTGGAAAACACAGAAACTCATGACTCACTCAAGAATTAGCAAATAGATGGAAAAACTAATTTCAGAGTACCGAGGAAATTGTTTTATCTTGGCAATAAATAATGCCAAAGACAACATAAATGTTCAAGACAGGAAATTAATAAACCTGACAAGGTGAAAGATGAGGCGCTCCAGTGTGTTGTAATTAGCAGGGGGAAGTTCATCGACCTTTTGGTACACAGCCCTTATTTTCTCTGATCTCTCTGGAAGCTCTGGGTGAGAAAAGAAGATCAGTGTGTTTACAGATTGTAAGAGAGAATATTCATGTCGCATTACTACACACAGAAACTGCTGCTGTGTTTCCCTCTAACAATTCACGTTTGACATCTGTGACTACATCTCTATTCCCTCGATTCAAACATGACGAGCTCCTTCTATCAGGCCTTTGTTGGAAAATGCACGCGCTCATCTTCTAAATACCGTTTAAATTTACTCACCCACGGCATGCAAAAAGTCACTGTAGAGGGAAAAGGTCATGAGGGGGTCCGGGAGCTCTCTGAGCCAACGTTTAACAAGGCCAGTGATGGTGTGGATGGGGTAGTTGTCTAAAGTTGCTGTCTCAGGATCTAATGACAGAATACAACAAAAGATTTGACTTAGTTTACAGTTTGTATAATCAAGACAATCTGATGCGTTAACTATATCTATCTATCTTTATATATTTATATAGGTAGGTAGATAGATAGATCCTTCAAAATTCTCTAATTGCTGAGTGAAGATATCATACACAGACTGTATTATTAGTGACAATAATGGTGTGCAATTTACAATTAATTTCTTACTAGTCTCCAGGATTTGGTGGAGCTCCCGCGCTCGACACGTTGAGCCTGACTTGCGGTAAATGCCCTCCGTATAAAGGCCATTCAGCTCCACGTGCATCAGCAGCAACTCCACTACCTTTGGAACAGGGTTGGCCTTACTGGTGAGAACACAAACCTGCACCCCAAAGTGAAGGGAGCCTGGTACGCTGTCATCCTAACACACAGGGAAACAGACAGAGAGGTCTCTGTGTTTGTTTGAGAGTTATTCAAGAACAACATAATATTTGTATTTGAAAATGTCAGGACTTACCAGCCTGGCGCACCGTGTCGAGCAATCGGTGATGATTTTGCTCAGGCATTTCTTGTGACATATTAACTTGCAAGCTACAGTGAAAACAAAAGAGACGTGTCACTGTTGCTCTCACAAAATTATAATATGATTTTCAGTAAACTCACCACTGCACATGTAGGCTTTCTCCATCCCCCAGATGTAGGAGCCACACAAGTCACATGACTGCATAATGTTCACCTGGTAAGTGCTGAACAGGTGATCCAGAGGACCATCAGGCTGCGGAGACAACATGTAAAACAACAACAACAACAAAACACAACAAATTAGCTGACTGATTCATAATCAAGTGTTAACACAGTACAAATTAAAATATTCAGCTTACACATTTGTCCTTTTTCCTTCTCTTCTTTGTCTTGGGAGCCTAAAAGAAGACAGAAATGACACGCCTGTTTATACTCTAGTAACTACACTCAAAGTGACTGATAATAAGTGACTATTACACTCAAATTTACCTTGACTGGTTCTGACTCCACCCGCTTCATCTGGCCTCTAATGAAGCCGTCCAGCACAGACTGGAACAGGTTGACCACCAGCGAGACTTCACACTTCTGTTTCGCTCCTGCTAGCGAGGTCACCTTGTTGTGGTAGCCCTTCATTAAATCTTTGTAGCCAATTTGGGGCTTCTGTCAGTAAGAGAGTGTGCATGAAAACCCTATTTGAGAAACTCCATGTTTTGCATGTTTGTGAGACAATTTGTTGTAGAGCCAACATAAGTGTTACGGAGAACCACAGACAAGTAGAAAGAAAAAAAAGAAAAACGAAAAGGAGACGCACGAACCTGGACAGAGTACATGCCTTTGATGGTCTCTCTGAACTGCATGGTGGCCGAGAGGAAGATGCTCTCGGTTGGCGACAGCTCTTTTATTCTTGTTCGCAAATCATTCACCTGATTACAAAGGTCAGTAAATAATGAACACATGAAACACAGGATCAATCAAACATAAAAACCACAGAGCTACTTCCTGCTAAACAAAGTGTTTTCCTTTGGAGAAATTCTGAACATAGACGAAAAATTAAAAAGAGGAATTATTGAACACTTAACCAAATACACAGAATAAAAGTAAACTTAAAAGTAAACTTCAAATGAAAACTTCTTAAGAATGGGTTTTTTTGTGAATATATTGTGGCTCTATAAGATGTTGTCTCATGTCCTGCTACCTCTCTACTCATCTGTTCTCTGTTAAAAACCAATTCAGTTCATCGGTAGCAACAAATTGCACATGCGCAGTGCAAACTATTAACAGTGTATCTGTTAGACCTGGAACCACTATCAATAAAACGTAGCAGCTTCTCATCTCCCTCCCTCAGGTGAAGTCCTCACTTGATTGCCGAGGAATTCGTCCAGGTTTCGCAGCTCTTTGGAATCCGTGATCTCCCGGTCCAGAGATGCGTTCCACTGCAAAGCTCGTGTGGCCCGGCTGATTCGAATGGTGGGGTTACGTTTGACTCTCCCGCTGTCCTGGTCTGGCATGTGGTAGGGATGCGGGGTGTAGCTGGGCAAAGTGACTGTAGGAATTGACACACTGCATTAATCGTCCAGTATAGTTCCAAATATAGTGACAGTCTCATATAGCTACTGTTTGTCCTGGCATTATATAGATCATTTCTATATTTAGAGGAGACTCCTTGACATTTCACACCCTCCTGAGGCAGTAATGATTGGGAACGTTTTTACATTCCAATCTGTGACATCTTCACTGTATCATCTTTGCTTTACATGCTGCCCTCCAATAATTCTGTCACGCAGCCTTCCCTGCTGTGTCCTATTTAAATTGCACAAATTGTGTTAAAAAATATTGGCAGTATAAAAACGAGGACATCACGATTCACTGAATCAAACTTTGGAATGTTTAGTTACCATGTTTATCCGGTGGAGGAGGGTCATGGTTTGTGGGTAATTTAGGTGTTCGCTTCCTGAGGAACCTACTGAGAAACCACATCCTGTAGAAAACAGAGGATATATAAAAACAACAACAAAACACATGGGTTAGTCCTGAAAAAAATTGAATAATTTTTATCATCAAACATTGGTGGAAGGTTTTCACCTCTCAGGCGTAGTCAGCTGTGATTGGTTCGACTGTTGTTGTCTCGAGTCCTCGGTGGTGCTCCCGGGCGGAAGGCTAAACCTCGACCCGTCAGGTTCCGCTGTTAACTGCAACAGTGTGATAATGTGAATTATAAAACAAAACAAAACAAAAAACAACAAGAAAAGGACAAATAAACACAAAAGACCCCAAAGTATAAGAGTTAGTCCTGTTTTTCTGCCATTCCCACCTTAAGCAGCTGCACCATTTCTTCAGCTCCCCACCACCAGACCAAGTCAGCACAATCGTGGCCGCCCGTCACCATTTTTTTTAAAGTTATCATGCAAAACTGCCCTCTCTTACCGCCACCTGAGCTGAGTAAAATTAATCAAAATACCACAGTGGGACTGAGTTATAGCCCACTTTGTCCACACATACAATTTTGTCAAAAAAATATTAGCGAATTAATTTCACATCTTGGTCCAAAAATTGTGTGATTTTTTTGGGGGTCATTTACAAAATTCCAGTGACTGAAAGTAATGTGATTTCTACTCTAACTGTGTGAACATGGGTTGTTTAATAACTGATTAGTATGTACAATGTTATGAAATATAATATGACCTAAAAAGCAGCTAAATGTACATTTAGAAAAACAAGTATGACTTACTGAATCAGTCTGAGATAATAATGTACCATGGACAAATAGTTCTACAACTCATAATGAATTTTATGAGTAAACTGAGCATGAAGGATAAGAACAATAACCTTTGTGTGAACTTTTAAGGGACAAAAACAAAGTGGTGCATATAATGGTTCAGTTAGGGCTCTGAGCTGTAGTCCCTGACTCATTCTGATGAAATGAGCCTCGGAAACAGGAGCACACATTTCCTTTTCAGTTTTCTGAGGCAACAAAACATTTTCTCATTGCTCGGGGTTGCGAAGCAGAAATGAGAAGTCCAGGATCATTGCAACATTCCATCCGTTCGGAACAGTCACATGCAAGACCTCCATGCAGAGGGAGAATTAGATCAAACTGTCCCTTTGGTCAGTACCTTGACCTGGGATTTGAAGGACCGGACATCCACACTACTGGCCGAGCTCTTCAGCTTGGGCACTTGTGGGCTCATGGGAGGCAGTGGAAAGCTCCAGTACTCACTCTCCTTGGAGCCCCCAAAGTTTATCATCAAACCGCTGCGGGCGTAGGCTAAGCGCCGCTTGCGTTTGGGTTGCTTGCGAAAACGAACCCTGACCTAATTGGGCCAGGACAGGTGATGAGGTACAGTCTGAGAGGTCCTATGGTTTGACTTAAGAGGCCTTAACTTAACATGAGGTTACAGCTAACACAACAAGGACAACATTTATTGTTGCAATAAGAAAAAACTCTGCAAAAAGCAGAATTCATAATTGATTTGAAAACTTTAGCCGAAGATGCAATGTTGTTAATCATGTAATCACAAAAGACAGAGGTACCTCGTTTGTCGAGGGTGAGCTGTCAGAGCCTGATGAGCTCATCTTGGACAGTTCATCAGCAGACATGGACTTCCCTTTGTGCCTGTGTTGAAGAGGAAAATGTCAGAAGAGTAGTAAACTCCGGCAGCAGCTTCGGAATTTGCTTCACAACAGTTTTTTGGTACCATTTCAGATGGTAGATGAACCCAGAAATCTAACACTTACTGAAAGCCATCTTTCTGTTTGTCGCTTCGTCTCTGTATTTCTGGACTTGACTCGTCTGTTGGTTCACCTTCGCTTATTCTTTCCCTCCACCTCTCAGCCTTCCCTTTAATACCACCCATGTCTCTGTAGCGCTGAAGGGAACTGCTCTTTGAGGGGCTGGTAGAGCCATCGTCGCAGCAAACGATAGCATCCAGGGGAAGGGAGAGGGGTCGATTGAGAGGTGGAGGCGATCCTCGACCCTCTCTCTTCTCCCTGCTCCTGGACCTCGGTGCAGACTGGCCGTTGACTGGGTCTGGCTCCTGGGCCCTGCTGGGGCTGAGCTCCACTTTGTGTTGTCTCTTCAACTCTTTTTTTGCTGAGCTGTTAAGTAACAACAGTCAGAGTGTAATCACAGCAACGGTATCTATAATGTCAATTATAATGCAATAAGATCTTTTTTAAAAATCTGAAATACAAACCAGCAATTGCCTATATCAAATTCTAGATGGAACCAAGCCCATCGAATCTTGTCACAATACACTGACATTGGCATGAGCTGTAAAATGGATTATAACTTTAACTTACAGAGCAAATAAGCCACAAGTATATTTGAGGTAGTTTTGAAATTTTCTCTTACATCATTTGTCCACCAGGGAGCACTGACAAGTTTATTTTTACCTCCTTAGAGGTTAAGTTACAGTCCAGTTTGTTTGTTTGTCAGTCAGCAGGATTACACAAAACCACCAGGCTGAGTTCCATGAAACTTGATGGAGAACCCATTAAATTCACTTCGGAGGAAAACCACAGGTTTGTTTTTTTTTTCTTTGACAGGGGTCCAAGTGCTGTTCCAGTACCTTTAACTGTAAAATGGCCTGTTGAGTACACAATTATTTTATGGCATCGTCTAAAGAAACACCAGATGTGGGAGAGCTTCAGATTATCTGGGCCATGACTTGAAATGTATATATGTTTGTGTTATGGAAGACTTTGCAAAAAACCTCATGTCTGTGAAATTTTATTGGAAATAAATATCTGAGACAATAGCACCCCTGTCATTTTTACGGGTCAATTTATATTATTTTTCAAGATAAAATACAAGCACTTGGGAACCTGCTACAACAAAAGGCAGGAGAAATGGACTCAGTTCTAAATTGATATATTTACTTATTGTAAATTAGTTTATTTCTCTGCGCAAGCGCTAACAGAAACAGTCAGGGTAGAATACCTGTCTCGCCCAGGCTGAGTTTCATGCTGCTCTGACGTCAGTGAACATCGCCATGCTGACTGGATCACTGTCGCAGCTCGGTTCCGGTTCTCATAAAACTCCCGCCAGCCCCTCTGAAACACCAGAGATCCTCAGTCACCTTTAGTCTGTTTTCATGTTCTGCATTTCATCCAAGGTTTGTGTTTTTAACCCAGGACACTGAACAGGAAAGCCAGTTGCTTTAAATGGCTGCAATGCTGACGACTTGAGACAAGGCGCATGTTCAACAAATCGTCTCCATTTAACGTTTTTTTGGCCACTTCAACCCACTGGAATGAGTAGACTGGTCCTAGTACACATTGCAGTTAATATATTCAATGTTACCATATCTACCACGTAATTTATAACGTGAACTGTACCTGTATGATCATAGTCGCATCTCTTTTTTGCAGGAAGTGTAACCGTATCAGACAAGTACGGAACCAGCGCTGCAGGATGATGATGCGGCGCATCACTTCCTTGTTAAGAGTATCTTGGAGCAGTTGCCTCTCCTTTTCTTTGAGAAACACCTGAGCAGATTATGAAGAGCACAAGATGTGATAGGGTACATCTGCACTGCACATTTTTATATATGTTTTTACTACTTTTTCTGTTGTGACATTGCTAGGCCCTATACTATGTTGTAAATTTAACATACCTTGGTTTTCCCTATTTGGTAGGTGGTCTCATCCATGCCCATCCTTGTGAGCAGCTGTGCGATGTTTTCTGGAGTCCCTGTTGCTCCTTTTGGAAGTAAAATCCTCAGCTTCTCTACAAACTCCTGTCATCAGGAGAACAACGGCATCACAAAGGCATGAGGTTGAAGTCTCTCTCTTTGAAAATCCTTTGAATGTATAATAAAGCAGAATATTCATCATTACCCACCTGAAACGTGTACTTGGCACTGTAGCCGGCCTTCTTGATGTGAACCATCTGCAGTAATCCTGTATACTTGATTTGCCTGAGCACGAGCTCTTTATCAAAGTGCAACTCCTTCTGCAAAAGACATTTGCATGAGTGATGAGCTACATCATCCAACAGAGCAGCATGAAGTCGTCAAGTTATCTGGGTGATGTTCAAGAGTCCTTTACCTTCTCAGCATTGGAGCGGACACAGAAAATAAACGAGGGCTCGGCGTTTCCAATCTTGTTCATCAATTTTCTGAGTGATGCCTGTGAGATGCAGAGTGAAAAACAAGAAAGCGAACATGTCCAACTGTCCTACACCACATAACGTGCCTTGATTTAAGACTTGGTAGAACACACAAACCTGAAACTGAGTGCAAACTGTAGGAGGGTTCATCTTCTTTGGAGGGTGTAGGATGCATTTTGTGGTAGAGTCGTGCACCCCGAGACCAACAATATGTTGGAGGGAACGCAAATCCATGAGATTCTGAGGGATAAATAGTGAAATTCTGGGACCTTACTAATTCAGAACATGAGGTATTTTTGGATGGATTCACAGGTAACTCAAGAACTGATGCATGCACAAATTAAACAAATCAATCATTTCACTCTTGTACAGCCAGCATTTTAACGCTTCAAAAATGCTAACACTTTACCTTCGGAATGACTTGTTTTTGTCGACCAGTTCTGTTCTTCCTGCAGAAAATACAAACAGAGATGCTTCTAAAGATGTGCAGCTTGGCAAACAGAACATCAAAATGTGAACAATGCAAAAAAAACAACAACAACAACAACAACAAACAAACACTTTTCATATTCTTCACTTACTTTCTCTTTTCATAATTTGCAAAGATGTCCTCAAAGACATCAAGAGGGTGTTCGTCAGCGTGATCGAAAGAGAAATCCAGTGTGAAGCTGTTGCTGTAGATGTCACAGAGGTGTTTGTCACTTAAAGCATTGGCGATACATATGCTTTTCACAAGCATAATTTTGCACACGTGTTCATCAATAGTCAGCCAGGTATGTATAACGGTCACTCTGGGTCAATCTTTTAAAATACACCCAAGAATGATAAAGTTTGCGTGTCTTTACTCCTTTCATGAACACATCAATATGCACCTGGAAAGTCTGTCCATCGTACTGCTGCGTTGTTTCAAGTCTTTGAGGGATTTTCGGGAGGCGCGTCTGGCAGCCACTGCAGCAATAACAGAACAAGCCAGTTATAAATCCCATCATTACTCAAAAGAAAAAGAAAAAAAGGCAAACGGGTAGAGAGTGTCCATGAGAGAGAAACCATGCGGACAAGGCTGAATTAGTCATTTGTCAGTGAAACAAATGTAGTTAAAATAAAAACTGACACATGCAGAGTTTTTCATACTTTTAGGACACACCAAGTGAGTCATTGAACAACAAAAGCTACCCACTCATTTCTGCCCGCTTGCGTCCATTGCTCTTGAATACTGTGAGGATGCGGATGGTGGCCCGAAGGACACCCCACCGAAACAAGGCTTCTGGACTGGATGCAACCAGCTGATGCAGGAACGCTCGCTCACTGGTTCGTAGAAGTGATATGATGTCAGGACGCGTGTGCTCTGTGTTTTTCTTGAGAAAATCCTGTGGAACAAGACAAATTGTGATTAATATGAAGCGTTCTTTCACTGCTGTTGCAGAACCCCAAACTGAAACTGTGACATTTATTGCACGTAATCACAAAACCAACCGTCCCAGTACAACCACATTCTTCACAGACGAGGAAATTCTATCAATTATTCACATGCAAAGTTTTTCCAGTTTTCCCCAAAACTAGCTTATCTGGCAAGGCTACTGCAGACCCAGAGTGTTAAGAGTCGTCATGCTGTATCATCAGAAACGTACATTTACTGATATTAAAACCTGTTAAGTTGAATGCGGAGATATTTGCAGTGTGGGAAAACAACTTCACCTTGATAGAATATGTAACTTTCCCTGCAAAGTGCTGAATGGCAAATGAAGGATTTGTGTCAGTAGTGGCTTCAAATATTGGGTTGTCTGTTTGCTGCTGCTTTAACTTGTCCAGCAGGGTTTCATCTGTGGCCTGAGGGATGCTGAGGACACATAGAGAGAGGGAGAGAACACCAATTCAACATAAAGTATGAGATTTTGTAAGGATACCTCAAGTCAACAGCAACAGAAAGAACAGCAGCAGTCAGTTTTGTAAGAGAAGATAAACACTGGCTGGTAATAATGATTTACTAATTTTCATTTTAAGTGATTAAAAGAGGGGAAATGATAGTGTTAGCATATCCTGTAATCCATGCAATTTACTTAACAAACTGTACTGCTATCTGTAATCATATGTAATCACTGGGATTTCAGCTGTGTCAGCCAGCTAATCTCATTCGATTCACATTTGCATCTACAAACAGGATTTAATGACATTTTTAAATCAGTGTTGTCATTTGGCGTTCAGAAAACACTACTGAAATGAATTTCTTTAACCCTTTGTGAAAGTTGTAATGTACCACACAGACTGCCTTGTTACCATCTTCTACGTCAATATATTTTTATGGCCTAAGTTCTCTTACCTGCTCTCCTCATCCAGCAAGCCAAAGAGTCCAGTTGGTTTCTCACTGATCAACTGAATGCAGTTGCTGTTGTCAGCGTAGTCAATGTTGTTCCAGCTGATGCCCTCTGCCACATAGTCCTCCTGGAAAAGAGTTATGTTACAGTTACTGAAATAAATCAAACTATATGATGGCTGCAAAGGGAACAGTTGTGGTCTCAGGTGCATGGTGCCTTTGGTATACACTGAAACCTGAATACAGCTACAACCCTCCAGTAAACTCAGGTGAAGTCACTAAAACACAGCCCACAAAGGCATGAGATATTCCACACATACATGGAAATAAAGATAGCACTTATGATCATAATAACACCTGTTACAGAATTTCACAACAATAATAATAATAATAAAAATGATCATCCTACTTGTTGAAGCTTGAAAATGTGCTGGTTAATGTAATACTGTAGTTTTTCGTTGGTGTAGTTGATGCACAACTGCTCAAAACTGTTTGTCTGGAGGTTTTCAAACCCAAACATATCCAAGACACCGATGGACAAACACTGAAAAAAATAAAAATAAAAGACATTAGGAGCACGATCATCCGTAATGAAATTCACTGATTTGCAGACTGTGGTGTATTTCTGTTGGATAATGTTGCTACAAAAAAATACACGGTGGATGACTGTGACCTACCACCCTTAAGATGTGACTTACAGAAACGGACTCCTCCATGTCTCGTCTGTTGAGCAGAGCGTGGTTGATGTGCAGGATGATCCAGTCGAACAGAGCGCTGTATAAAGACTTAGCCATGGACTCCCGCGCTGTGGCGGCCTCGACACACAAAGAGATCAAACAAAGCAATTCAAATATTGATCTTGAGTTCGTTCGATGATATCACACTTCTGGCAAAACAAGACCACAACGCCAATACTTACAACACTAAAGGACTTTCACTTCTCAGTTCTGCATGGAGTGAGACGAAGTAGAATTCCTGCCTCTCACATGTACAATATGTGGCTTCATACCAGTCCAGCTGTTTGTCCAGATTCTCAATATACTCCATGTAGTGCAGAGTTTAAAGGAATTTAATAAAGTGTCTGTTTTGTCAAAATGAAACTCATCATTTCTCCTTCAGGACTGAGATGCCATTGAGTGATGAATAATTTTTAGAAATTCATCGGAAACATTGTGATTACGCGACGTGACCACAGTCACCTTGATGTTTAATCACAAAAACCAGTACATTGTTTATTCCAAGTAAACACCTGAAGATATTTCCCCGAGGCATGACTGAGGTATCATGCGTGATAAAAAACATACCTCCTGTAGTGTATACTGAGGAAATATGGTGCCATTGGCAGTCACGACTCTCCTTTCAGTCAAGGCTTTTACCAGTAACTCCTGTTTTACCTAAAATAAACAAAAACAGTTGTGATAATTCTACACATTATCATCATGACATTATTTTCCCAAAGTCTCTACTTAATGATCATTAAAAACGGGAAAGTTGAAACTTTTGTTTTCCATAACACAGAAGTGTTTTGGATTTCGTGAGGATGAGTTCATCTGTTGCTAAGATATTCCACGAGACAAAATCTTTAAAACATAATGCATTCCAATCAGAACATTAAACTGTCACGACACCGGACTTGAAGCCATCACTTAATTGTGAGTGACAGTTCAACAGATGATATGTAATGTGTGGTATGTCAGTGGGTAGCATACGTCACCACTTCAGGAACGTACCTTGAGCAGGTCAGCCAATGTTGACAAAACCTCCGCAGGCCCAACCTCCAGGAGTTCAGTGTTCTCTGACTGGGTGTAGGTCACATTGCCCAGGTGCAGGATGGCAGAGAGGATGGAAAATATGCTAGATGGACAAACACACCCAGATACGCCCAGGTTGCATGAAAGAAATACTCAGTTGTAGAGTCAGGTGAGAGAAGGTATGATGCCAACGGTAAAAAACAAAACAAAAACCCTTCTATGAGTAAAATACATATTTGTGTGCGTGTCTGTTTTGACCAACAACTGGTTTTTGTAGGTGAATTCACATTAACAGCAGCTGCGGTGTGGTTTCACCAACCTGAGCAGGTTATAAACTATTCTGCTGGTGTCTTAATGTGCTGCTGCGTCCTGGGGCTGTCAGACGCTTGCTGACATGAACGCTGCATTTTTTCCCCTGCTTGACTTGACAAGCTCTGACTTGCTGGTGGCACAAGTATAGAAAACAAAACTGGGTGCTAGTTTTCAGTTAAATGACACACCGCCTCCCCGTCCTATGAAGACAGCTCACTGAGAGCTGTGCAACGTCAGCACAGACAGACTGAGGAACACGGGGTAATGTTGCCGGGCCGTTAACAGCAAATATTTCTCGTTCAAATATTTCCCTGATTATAAGCTTTCCCCACACTCCTGGAGGTCTGTGGCCTTTTTGTCCTACTACACATTCCTGAGGCTGTCCAAGTTTACTGTTTTGTCCTTAGTGACAAAGCCCACACGTCCAGCGGTGCTTAAAATTAACTGCCATTGTAATTACAACATGCTAACGTAGCCCATTCTTTATTCAGCCCCCGGCCTTTATTTCATGAATAACTACATCAGCCTTGTACTTGAAATACAGAATTTGAGACTTTTTACTGACCTGAGCCGACACTCTGGTGCTTCCCTTCTTACATACCTTTGTTTATGTCATGAATAGATGCAAAGACAGCAGCACATAGAATAAAACATGCTTTTAAGAATTGATGAGGGGAATTAATGAATCCATTCTTTCATTCCCGTTTCTGAACATGGAACTGTCCATGGAGGGCCAACACTTGACGCCCACTGTAGTCAATGAATGCTGTCTTGTACATTTACCTGAAGGCGTCCAGGGCGCGTTTCACAAAGAAAATGACTTTAATGACACCACAGTGAGACAAGACTCCACTGGTCTATTAGCAGTTTGGTTTTGATAGTTTTAATAATAATATCACGACCGATATTTTTTAATTTTTTCCTGATGGCACTTATTTAGTTGTGAGGAAAAGATAATTACCTGAGTGAGGTCATGTTTACTGTCAGGTGAGCTGCCTGGCGACATTACAATCGTG
Organism: Aulostomus chinensis; assembly: GCF_037954235.1. Taxonomy (NCBI): domain Eukaryota; kingdom Metazoa; phylum Chordata; class Actinopteri; order Syngnathiformes; family Aulostomidae; genus Aulostomus; species Aulostomus chinensis. Next base: position 25,235,654 of record NC_141324.1, read on the forward strand.
CACTATTGAGGCTGCTGACGAAATGCTGCTGCCATGGCAACAGCACTGCTGTTGTATAACACAAATGTTCAGTGGTTGGGCCTTCAAATTCTGGTTGAGCAGATTACGTACTGTTTCTTGGTGGAGGTGAGGAAGCCCACCATCTCCATGGCCTGATGGAGCCTCTTGTATTGCTGCCTAAGTTTCTCCTCATCCAGGTCGAGGTCTTCCTACAAAACGAGATATAATAAATAGCAATGCACTAATAATGAATGAATCTCTCCCAATATTGTATGCAGTGATGATTTTCCTGTTGACGACTTCTACTTTCGATGAGTTGCAGGTTTTCCCAGGTTTGATAACAAGTGACACATCAAGTTTAACCCTTGCCCTCCCTCGCACTTTCTATTTCTATGAAGTGTGCAGATCAAAGGTACCTGCTTAAGGTAGCGATAATCTTGTGGCTGGAATAGATGAAACTCCTCCCGCTCGTCTTTGGACGCTCCAATTAAGAGATAGTAGAACACGTGGTAGTTCCTGAGGTCAGAGGTCACAGAGTATTGATACAGTTGATCAGGGCACACAGCAAGTTCGACTTCATTTGTGTTCAACATTTTACTAGAGGTCACAGTACAACTCAAATCTACTGTACAGGTTTAATTAGATTTTTCAAAAATAAATAAATGTTAACGAACATATCGGATAGCATTCAGGATTCCACCAGGAGTCTCTCTTACCTCTCACACTTGTCTCTGTTAACCAGCCTGCCCTTTTCGAGAAGGTACTTCTCAATAACTGCCCTGTGCACACACAAGGAGAGAATGTCAACTCAGCCCATGGTGGTGCGGTACGGTCGCCAGAATTACGACGAGTTCGAAAACCGAACTGCATAAACATTTATAAAGACAGCATTTACTGTTTACAGAGCCTGCAAATGTCTCTACACAAGGAGCGAATGGCCTACCCTCTGATGACACCACTCTCCAGGTAGTTGAGCTGCATGAACTTCCCAAACCGACTGGAGTTGTTATTCTCTGCAGTCTTAGCGTTGCCAAAGGCCTGTTTAAAACAAAGGAAAATTTTGCTTTCATTCAAATAAACAGATCATTTGGGGGCATGTCTCTCATGGACACTGGCACCCAGACACTGTCTTAACAGTTTGCAGCGTAGCAATCCTGTAGATCACTGGATGGCAAGGAGCTAGCGTGTTAGTGCAGTTGGTTAGACTTATTTTCAGTGTATGCAGAACACAAACCTAAAAAAAAAGAATCAGCAGTCGTACAAAAGAGAAAATGAAAGTGAGAAGGGTTTGCTTTTCTTTTAATGATGTGAAAACAGAATTGCTACAGGCAGTGTTGACTGATGTTGTGTCCACTTGGTGTTTATACAGCATTGACATGTGTTAGTCAGCGAGTTACAATTCAAACAGATACAGAAGACGAATATTATTCAATCTCCTCCACCTCCGGTTTAGGTCTTGGGCTCCTGAGTTACTAAATTCTACGTTCACCAGTGAGTTGGCCTGCAAAAAAAAAAACGCTTCATCACCAAAGTTTACGATTGGGAGTTCTGAGGTCCTCCCCTGTTCTGCCTCTTTATATTGAGGAAAATAAACTGTCACTTGCAGTCAAATCTCCAGCTAAATCAAGAAAATGGAGACAAGGCCACAGCAAGATATGCCGGACTTGACTGCTGACATCAAGCAACAGGAACAAATCTGAAAGTGGTGCAAAAAAACAAAGTGACAAATGTTGTGTGGCTTTTAGTAACAGGGGTGGCTGCTGGTGCTGCTGGCAAATGTTGTGTTGTAGGGAGTTTGATGACAGGTGACTGTAGCTTCCTCTCAAGGGGCGTGGTGCTGTGAGGTGACCACTAGATGACACTAAATCTTACATGCTGGTCCTGAAAGGCCCCGGTATGACACACGCAAATAGATGTGTTATTCTGAGCCACGCTGGAGGCAGTATCTGAGGTTCACACTCCACCCAACAATGTCACCTGGTCAGATAACACAAGATTATGCGTACTCATGACAAGGTACTGACTCTGGATCAGCTTTATCTTCCAATCTTTAAGCATTTCCTAAGGGGGGAAAAAAAACCTCAAATTGAATTCATGTTAGCATCTGGAACTATCAGAGTTCTTCATTCCACTGCGAGCGATGCTGAGGCTCATGTCATAACAGGCCAAAGCAGTGCCTTCAGACAACGCGCGAGCCCTGCGTACTGTACTGATCTGCAGGCAGGTGAAATACTGGTTCACTGGAATGTTCTGACTCGGTGCACCTCTGTAAACATGGGTAGGTCTCAGACATGCATGGCTTTTATCGCAACCCCGTGAATCAAAGATGGAAAGTGCAGGAAAAAAGACACAAGCACACAAAGACAAAGATGCGGAAGGTATTTGGAGCGAGAGAAAGAAACAGGTGTTTGCCGTGTCCCAGCCTAAGGGCTGGATCTGGGAAAGCTCCCTTTCCAAACTGAGATACCACAGTGTTATGCACCCACGTAACAGTGTAAAAGTAACTGTGCAAAATGTTTTAAGTATAAGTTTAAACATATATATATGTATGAACTGCAAGTTTGATAAACCACACTTACTATTACTGTGATAAACGACACTCAATATTAACTATCCATATTTTCAATGCAGTCCTTAACTGCCAACTGATCCACATGATCGTGTCAGTGTTTTTATAAGCAAAAACATTAGTTTGCAATCATTTTAGTGACTGACACTAAACAAATCACTGTGACCAAATCACAACTGAAGCACTTTTGCGCTGACTATGGGTTTTTCCGTAAGTCTGAATTCTTGCTTGTGTTGTACGTCGCTTTGGACAAAAGCGTCTGCTAAATGAAATTGTAGAATTGTTGTAGAATGTAGAATGCAGAATTAGAGTTTTTCCAGTTCCAGCGCTGCTATATAGAAAATCAGACACTGACGGTGCAGCGCTATATTGTACTGTTTTATCTTTTTGTATTTTTCAATCAAAAATGATTTGGAATGTTCAGGAGGTACTTCAACAAGTCTGGGAACCACTTATCTAAAAAGGGGCATGAGAGTGGGTCCTTCAGAGGATGTGCTTACATCGACCAAACCGGGAGTTCAGGCTCGTCTATCACATGCCTGCTCCTGCAGTCTCAATGACTCGAATGGACCCTGAGCTGGTTTGAGCACTCGGGAGGGCCGAGCTCACCCTGGTCACGGGCCGGTGCTCTGTCGCATGGTTTGTAATTGCACCACACACGCACGCACGCACGCACGCGCCAGAATTTCGATGTGCATGGGGTTTGGGTCATATTGAGTCATATTAGCAGGAAATAAGTTTGTCTTGTTTGAGTGTCACTCTGTATGTGAGTGTGTGAAAGGCAGAGAGGGACAGCGGGGCCATAGGAGTGTATCTATGTGTTCAATGCACAGCTCTACAGTAGAATTCTATCTATTTAAAGTAGTAAAGATAAAAGAAAATCAATATTTAGCGGTCCATGTAGCTACTGTGGCTGGGCCGCCACCACTGAGTCCATGTGTGGGAAACTCTGCACTGATGTTTCCTGACATCTGTGTGTTAATTCAGGAGCTCGACCTCTGAAATATGAGGTTGTGAACCTGATCATGTGAGCAATTTTAATCTTGAAATGCAGACTTTGGATAATCAAAGAGCTGGATCATCCGAACAAGGGTCGGAGGGTCTGATAGTGAGGTTTCGGGGGATAGTATGGAAAGAGCGAGCTGCGAATGGAGGTGATTTCCTTTGTTGGGTGAGTCTGCAAGCAAACCTGGCTGAGCCTGTTCTGACATGTTCCTGTTTCTCTTCTCTCTCTGGAGTTACCTTGAAGACAACGCCCTGCACATTCCCGCGAGGAGCACCCAGCTTCCTGATCACCAACACAAACCTCTGACGGAGACTCAGGCAGTTAACCGCTATTCTTACTTCTGCCTGCTGCTGATTGGCTGATCTTTTTTTTTTTTGTAAATCGGTACATCTTTTAACAACGCGCATGTTTTGATATCCTCACTGCTCGTTTTAAATCCAAGTGCTGAATACTTCAGATCAGCGGAGATACCAACCCCAGGCAGAAACAGAAAAACAACATTCAAATTTCAGAATAAAAAGGAACACGTATCTTGGGGTGACTCATCAACACAAAACAAAACTCATCATGGAAAATATCGCAAAGCACGTCAAGCGATCTTCATTACTAAACACTGGCACTGATGTTGGTGTAAAGGCTTCAATCAAAGCAAACCAAATCAAAGTCACTCTCTTTCCTCGAACTAAATCTCAGGGTCTTGAAAAGCTTGTTAGTATAAGAACACAAAAAAATATCCACAAGCTCAGGGAGAGGGGAAAAAAAATACTCTAGCGGAAGCTTATTTCAGAGAGAAACTTGTCGGACTTGTTCAGAATGAGGAGGAATCCATGTTTAGGCCCTGTCTACAGCTGGTCTCTTGGGATTGTGAGGAGGCCTCCGGGACAAAGAGGACCCGGATCCTTTGTTTGAGAGGTTAGCTGGTCTTTGGGTAGAAGTAAAACATGTACTTGTGTACTGTTCTGAAAAAAGAACTGTGGACAGTCTTTGTCAATAAATATAATAGCAACTGGAACAGTGAGGGAGACAAAAAAACAAAAACAAAAACAAAAAAAAAACGAGCAAACACAATAGGGTCTTCGCCCCGGAGGACCTCCGGGCTCACGCCCTAAAAAAAGCAAGCTAATAATATGTTTAAAGAATTAAACCCAGCCTCCGACTGGCTGATCTGTTTCAACGCAGCGGGAAACAAGAAACACCTTAATTCCAACAAAACGTTGTGTAAATTCCAAGAACATGGGAATTTCCATTTTCATCTGGCCAAGTTTCACATCAGTAAATAAAGCAGGATGTTTCTTAATTCAACCAACAAACAGAGCAGAAAGCAGATGTCATGGGCAAATGTGAGTGAGTCACTTGTGACTGTTTGTTGACAGCCAACAAAGACCCGAATGTAAGAGTGAAACTAAAGTCATGGGGTTAAAAATAACTGAATTCCCAGATGACATGCAGGGTGTTAGCATCTGGTGCTTTTTTTTGTGTGTGTTTGTTTGTTTGTTTGTTTCAAGCAAATGTTTAACACGCTTTTTAAACGCGGCAGAACAAAGTGTTAGAATATCAAACACAAGCAAATGCTGACGAACGGGATGGCTCCCGAGTAAAGGTGGTGTTTTGTCACTTTTCTTCTTTCTTTTGAGCAAAAGTGATTCATAATTTCTTCTTAAAAAAAAAAAGGCATGGGACAGGATCGGGCATGTGAGTGCAGGTCTTTCTATCTGGACGCTACAACCTGATACCAAGATACTAAACAAGGGGAAACAATGCAAACAAAGAAGTGGACACCATGTCACCATGACTCTGTGCGTTGAGGACCGCAGACTCTGTGTCTCTGTCACAGTTTATCAGCTTCGAGTCAGCTGGTTAATCAGCATCTGAACCGAGACGCACGACTAGTTTGTCAACTTAACTAACAGCATGGACATGGTTTCTTGTTCCTTACTGACTCCAATTAGTGTGGGTAAGAGGCAGCTGAGAGAACTCACAAAGAGAAATACTGATGTTGACATGGAGGAGACATCAGGACGCAGGAACTCAAACAAGCAAACGAGCTAACTGCTGATACGTCTGAGTCAGAAAACTGTGACAAGGGAATTTAAAACATTCCCAGAGGCCAAGACGAGGTCATCTGGCTTGTTTTGTCCCTAACACCACAAAGTATTTGATTTCTACTGATATCCAGCAATAAAACCTCATGTAAGAGAGGAAGTATGTTGCATATAGCTGGTGAAATAAGCATTTTTCAGTTTAATAATTGGCGGATACATCAATTACTCCACATGAAAAAAACTTAAATCAGTAACAACTCTCTGCCTTTTGCAAAGTATGTCGAAAAAGACAAGAAAAGGGAAGTGAGAAAAGCAATTTATCAAAAAAATTTCAATTCAATTCCCTTTTGTCATATTCAGCTGCTCCACTGCATATTTCACAGGGTCCATAAATAACAAATACACTGCACCAGAAATAACAACAAGATCATTTGCATCTGAAGCGCCTGGGCAGAAGTCCACAGTGGAACCCCGCTCTGAGGATCAAGTTATAAAAAAAAATATGATCATGATTTCAAACAATGCATCAGAAAAGAAAAGAACTGTTAGATCCTCGCTTTGGAGAACCAAGAATTCTGTCAAAATTGACGACGATTCAGTGACGGAATTCATACTTCCTGCTTTGGAAGGACCTTTTTTTTCCCCCCCTTCAGTTTAATAAATAACAGGGCACATGATGCATGAACTGGACTGAAATGTATTGATTATTGCAGTATTGTGATAATCGCCTTATTGTGAGCAAAATATCGTGATATTGTTGAGTTACTCTGTGCTTGCCACCATGTCTGTGTGTGACTTACACTTGTACAACTGACCACGTGACACACAACCACAGTGAGCCCTTACACCGCTCATGTTGTGGGTGTTGTAGTTTTTTTGGGGGGTTTCAGCAGGTGACCCTTAGCTTGACCTACCTCGAGCACTGGACTGGCCCCCAGGATGATTCGTTCCAGCCCGCTGGAGTATGTCCTCTGGCTGAGTGCAGTCAGACAGTGGATGAGATAACTGCTACTCTCAGTCTTCCCAGATCCACTTCCACCAGAGATCACGATACACTGGTTCACCTGCCTGTTGAGCATGGCTCGGTAGGCCATGTCGGCCATGGCAAATATATGAGGGCTTAATTTTCCCAGTGGCTGGTTCTCATACATCTTGATGTACTTGGGGTTGTAGTAAACAGGAAGGAATTTATTGGGATTCACGGCGATGAGGATGTTGCTGACGTACGTGTAGATTTTGTGCTTGTAGAAGCGTTCACATAAAGCCTCCACGATGCCGTTCTCAGTCACAGTGGGGAGGTTGCAGAGATCATCGTAGTCCTCTCTGCTGATTTCTCCTTGGCTGCCCCCATTCTTGGTCTGCTGCAGGATAAAGTAATACCCGTGGCTCTCAGGGTGCCACTTCTGGGCCTCTCGGGGCCAAAGCAGGACCCGGTCCAAAGGGAATTCCTCAGCCTCCAATATCCTCTCCTCCTGGCCTTTCTCCCTGACCTCCAGGAGGCTGTAGGTCTGACTTGAGTCCAGCGCCAGACTGACCACAGCATTGCGGATGACTGATCTAACTGTGTCTCCGGGGCAGACCTGCAGGGGACAGTAGGTGACCGTGTCCTGGGACAGTCGGGGGTAGATCTGCACAACACGGGCCTCTCCATCTGGGGTGCTCATCCTAATTCCCAGAGGTGGACTTCAGCATAACTCACTGCAACCGTCTGACACTCTCCACTGGAGCTAAAGACACAAAACACCCGTTGAAGTGACACACACACACACACACACACACACACACACATTGTAACTGACCGTATTTATTTCCAGTAACACACTGCATGGGGTCGAAAAACCTTCAACGTGCAACTCTCATCAAAAATCCCCACAATATCTTTAAATATTCCAAACTACACATGTGACAAGTGACACATACCAGGTGTGATCAAGTGTCAATAAGAAAATAAACCTCACCTGTCGAAGGTGAGCTCTCATTTCATCTCTGGAACACCGCCGGCAGCGAGGAAGGAAGGTCGGTGCACCCCGGTCAACGCACAACTTCAGGGAAGGAGAAAAAAGAAAAAAGAAAAACTTCTTCACCTGTGCTTCCACGAAAAGGTGAGTCACAAAAACTGACTGTTCACGATTTTATGTTAATTAAAAGTAACTCACAGATAATTCGGCGGCGTTCCTATCCCTATTTTCGACCGTTTATTTGAGTCATTGCGGATTGACGTGTCCTCGTCGTCCTCCTAGTTGAAAAGTTGAGCTAACGTTACTTCCTAGATTTCTCCACACACACACAAACACACACACACACACACACACTTCGACGAGGTGGAAATACAAGATTTCCCCCTCACTGGCCTGAGAGATATCGCCCGTGAGTCAGGAGGAAATAAGTGTCGATAAAGACACAGCAGTTAATCAGTAGCGAGGGACGTGAGTCTACGATATTAGCGAAGGGAAAATGAGAGAGAGCGATGAAGTTTATTAGCTCCAATTTGTTGTCACGGGAGACCTGTGGTGCATCAGCGCGACCCAGTGGCGATTCGTGGTATTACAACCACCTCTCAAAGAAAGATTCTTAGGTTAATAATAAAAAATAAAACCCAAAACCTTCTTTGATCCATTTTTTTCTACCCAGGATCAGGTATTTCTTTTTATTTATTTTTGTGTGTGTTTGTGGGCATTCTTTCCAGATTTTGAAGAGAATGATCCAGATGAAAATATGAGTTCTAAATCTGAGGATTACCATTAATGGATTACTACTGCTTTAGCTCATATATCTCAGTGTTCTGCGACTGCAAAATCAATTAAAATGTAATCAAAATTGCAATACAGCCAATTTCTTTCTTTCTTTTTTCTTCCTAATATATCAAAGGCTAATTGTGTGTCAAAATACCTTTTTTTTTAAAACCATAAATATTGACATGCTGCAGTCACGTCCTGCCTACACATCAGATTCTAAAAACCCAAGAAAACATTTGTGTGATACAGATTGTGACAAAAAAAGTTATTATCATAAATCATATTGAAATCGCAAATTCTGATAAATACATATAAATATGATTTGTCTAAATTATGCAGCTCTATATAGTTTAGTAAATATCTTAATAATAATATAAAGATTATCGGGCTGCACGGTGGTGCAGTGGTCAGCACTGTGGCCTCACAGCAAGAAGGTTACAGGTTCGAGTCCCGGTTCGGGCGCGGGATCTTTCTGTGTGGAAACTGCATGTTCTCCCTGTTCCTGCGTGGGTTCTCTCCGGGTACTCCAGCTTCCTCCCACCATCCAAAGACATGCAATTTGGGGACGAGGCTGATTGGATTCTCTAAATTGACCGTAGGTATGAATGAGTGTGAATGGTTGTTCGTCTCTGTATGTTGGCCCTGCGATGGACTGGCGACCTGTCCAGGGTGAACCCCGCCTCTCGCCCGATGATGCTGGGATAGGCTCCAGAAGACGACGGTGGATGGATAAAGGTTACCCAGCATTGGGTCAATGATATTTTTAAGCACAACAAAACATACATCCAGTTGCATCTTTATTTTCAAACAGTGAAATCCCTCATCTGACCCATAAAACGAATACTTTTTACTGGATTTTGTTCCTGAAATCAAATGCTCTGCTGGGAAAGAGATAATCGTGTTGTTTTTTCAAAGATATCCTGAGTTTTATTCAACACATACTGAAGGTTTGACCTGTGCCAGGACTGAATTACGTCATCAGACATGATTTCTGAATCATTTTCCCAGCTCTCTTACAAACAACCAATTTTCAAGTCTTAATCAATCACGTGGCTCAAAATCTCCAAACAAGTGGGCTCACAACAAGATCGTTAAATAAAATGTAAAAAGAAAACAAGCCGGTCATACAAGTATCATACTGCTTTTTGAGAAAACTGAGCAAACATGTACGTAAACATTCGGCGACTGATATCGTATAAAAAAAAAACCCAACATATTTTAAACGTTACAGTGAAGTTTGGCAAATGTGTCTATTGTGAGAACTTCCTCTCAGCCACTATCAGGATATGTCTTGCACAGAATGGAGGAATAAATCAACTACATGCCTGTATTTGGTTGTAGTGTCGATGTACACGTGTGCAGCAGCTGTTCATAAATGTGCAGCTGCATATCATGCGAACCTTGAAATATGCAGCAAAACTATGTGCCTTCGTGAAGCATGTGGCGTTGTTGAGACTGCGTCAGAACTGATGACGTGTCAAAGGTTGAAATTTAAAAAAAAAAATTCAAAGTACTTATAACTCTACTCAGTGATTTAATTTCTTATGAAGTTTTCCTTTTTTTTTTGGTGTCCTCATAGGCCTGTACTGTAAAACCTGACATACATGCATCAATGCGGAGGTAATATTAATCCAAAAACATCACACATGAATGTAAACTATGAACAGGAACCATTTTTTCTGTCAGAGTTAGTACTTTTAGGTAAATCTGTAGCTAATTTGATTTGAACGCAGGTTATTTACTCTCACAGTTTGGCATCGGTACGTTTAGAGTAGTAAAGCTCTAAATACGCTGCAGAGAAAGTATTTCTCTCTTTAGTGTTCCACTAATTTACGACAGCGTGGCAGTGAGCTGACATGCACGTCACAATCCCGAAGAGTTGGATGGAATTCAGCCATCATTCATTTTAACACTTCTGCTGCGACCAGTCTGTGAAAAACCAGCACATGTAAGTGCTTGTGGTTCTTTTATTCCCACCAGTTACCTCTCATATATTGAAACCAGAGGAGTAGAAAGACAACCATGGTGTAACAGCTTCATATTGGGATTAATGTAAAGTCTGGGAGAGCGATCACATGGAAGGATGTAATAAAATCTGCATTTTATTCTTTTACAACATGTAAAATTATGCACCAACTTTTTCTTTCTGAAGCAGTGCACATTAATTCTTGCACTTCTGCAATTTTTTCTAGTGATTAAGAAAGTGAAACCTAATTGTCTCAATGGCGCCTGATAACAGAGGACATCCAAAATCAATAAAATATGTTATGATGATCCGTTTTGTTTATGCTAATGGCCTGTCTGTCCCTTCAGGTATATAATGACTGCGTAGGTGTTGAGCCAGTGGATCCCAATTTAGCAAGGAGGCTTGCAGACACTCTGACAGCTTATTATAAAGTGAAGAATGAAGAGATGCTACGTAAAGTGTAACTCAGCACAAATCAGCTGCTGTTGATAACGACGACCCGCGGAGGCAGCCAGACTCACCCCCCCCACACACACACACACACACACACACAGGAAGATAAATGAGGACACAGCAGACACAAGCATGCACACATCATTTCTCTGAGTCTAAAACAAAAATACTTGACGCTGTGATAAATGCATTTGTGCTGCGTTCAGAGCAGTTAAATGGGGACGATGATGGCGTCACAATAGGTGTCACCCTTGTTCCTGCTGGACTGAGCCAGTTCTGCAAAGACACACTGAATCCAGTTCAGTAGGCACAGGAGTATACACCTGGAAAACCGCTACCTCACCAAATCTTAAAATAATTCTGTGCATTGTAACTCTGCAAGGCAAAGCGAGTTCATTTGTGACAAAGGATTTTATTTCCTGAAATCCTGTTATTTAAAGGAACACAAAGTTTTTGGGGAAATTCGACATGTTTGCTGTCCTCGCCAGAGCCGGACAAGATAATAAATACCCCTCTCTCCTCTCTGGGCGACATTAGAGAACCACAGAGACAAACTGATTGCTAGTTAGCTTCGCGCGACGAATGGGAGGTGTGAGCATAGCTCTGTCAAAGGTCAAATACACGTTTCTCCAACTGGTCTTTGTTTGTGTAAGATATTCACTATAAAATAACAATTTAATATTGTAAGATATTGTATATTTTTATCTGATAAATAACTGGAACTGCTTCTTTGACTGGAAGCAGTGATTTGATGCACAACCTGCTACGAAGCATAGCCGACTCCTGAACTGAAATGATTTGAACCTGAACACAGAGGAGGTCCGACAGGTTTTGGAAGCTGGCCGGGCAAGATGGAAGTATGCTAACCTAGAACTCAATGAGGTAAGTGAACAACCGGTCAGCTGGTCTCTGCGGGTCTTCGCTGTCGACTGCACACACAGATGGTAGCGGTGTAGTGGTAGTGGTCCTTTGAGAACTTAGTTAATAGTTTTTATGAGAAACATAAGAATATGAGCATTTATCAAAGAAAAAATGAGTACTGTGGCTCACAAATCACTCAGATAAGACCTTGTGTCATCCATTAAAACACCCATAAATCAGTGGGAACCGGCTCCTGTGCAGTGTCTCTGGACATGCTAAGACTTCCACAACATTCCTCTTGATTTTACAACGCAGGTGTTTCTTCTTCTTCTTCCTCCCTCACCTTCGTGTGGGGACAGCGTGACACTCAGGTATGCGGGAGCTCATGCTTTCATGTCAGACACTGAACTTAGCCACTGTGAACAACTCCTGTTTGGGTCAGTGCTCACTAATGAGCTAAGTCCTGCATCTACAGAAGAGTCAGCCCAGAGTGGTGGTGTTTTGTTTTGTTTTTTTTCCAGCATATGAGGATCTGGGTGAAATCTGAACTGTCTTCATGAGAGAGAGAGAGAGAGAGAGAGAGAGAGAGAAAAAATAAAACACTTGACAACAGATATTTTGATGGAAGTTACAATATCTCCTGCTTCTTACCCAAATGGAGAAAATCTAGAATTTTTTTCTAATGCCTTGTGTCTGTGTATGCATGCTTGGAGTCCAGCATTGTTATATAAGATAAAGAGTATGGATTCACAAGGTGGTAGAGATGCCCATTTATTAGTGTGGGGATAATTTTGTTTGGTTTTTACACCAAGGCATGCTGAATACCTGCATGGTACACTTAGAAGTAGCTGCAGAGATAATAAAAGCCTTTCATTTAGCTTGTTAACTCACTAATGTTTTGACTGAAATGTGAGGTCAACATCTGTCACAGTATCCACACACACACACACACACACACACACACACACACACACACACACATATGCAGTTAAAACAGCATGAAATAATTTCATGAAATGACAAAAGCTTCCAGTAGCCCAAAGGATGATATCGATGCAATCACCACTCCCTCCACCTCTGTATACGGACTTTCCGTGCTTTACTGACTTCATGTGTCTTCCTACTTTTCTGTGGTCATAATTACTACAACCACTAGATGGCCTCAGTCACTTTTAAACGATTAATGTTTTTTTTTTTTATCACGGTTTGTATTGACACCCTATCTGCACCTTCTTCAAGAAGGTGACTTCACACTTTCCTAGAAAGATTTTTTGGACTTGTGTTACGTGTGTTCTATCACTTTAGATGTTAACACAAAGAGTGACGTGCTTTTAAGTGTGCAAACACAAGATTTGCAAGCCAGCACTTTCAACAGAAGCTGTCATTTGGTGACTTTTTTTTTTTTCAAGTGACATCTTGAACCTGTCATGTGATTTGATCAAAGGTCAAGTGTTAATGTTGAAATATTATATAATATAGCTGTAAAAAGGCCTCATGCTACACCTTAAATAGAATTATTAATAACAGAACCCCAGAATTTGAGAATCTTGATGCTTAAAACTTTAATAAACTGCCTTCAAATTTCATGACAGCTGCTGTTGACAACTTCAAATGCTGATATCAGCTTTCCCTTTTCAAGTTTTTTCCCATCTCCGCTGCATGTGACGTGCTGTCGTCGTCTGTACTCAGATAGTTTGTCTGAGCCTCAGGACACAGGCTCAGTTTTCAGAATAAACTGCTGGTCCGACCGAACATGACATCACTGCTGAGTGGAAAACAGCTTTCTCTCACGTTCATGCTGCCTCCATCTGGCATGTCACAGTAAACATGTCACGCAGGCACATTCTGTCTGAAAACTCAACCATTTATTTATTTATTTTCTAATTGAAATGGGAGAATTTGATAGTTTACTTTGAAAATTCAGCTAAATGACGTACTTTCTGTTTAAGAGGGTGCACATCAATTTGCTTGTTACCCTCACAAGCTTATTCTCACAAATCTTGTAAACACAACCAAACACCTGGATTTTTTTCAAGGGTATCGGTGTCCGAGTGAAGTTACCTGAGCTCAGTTGCCATTATGTCATTTTTCACCCTGCTTCAGGAAAAGAAAAGACAGCTGCAGCCTTTGTCATCCCGCCGCCACCTCCTCCTCCCCTGTGGAGAAGAAGTGTGATGATCCATCTTTGTATTAAATAAGAAGGATAACAATAACCTCAGAGCTCATGTTGCCACTATAACCCTCATAAGTAACTTTACTCAACTTCTTCACCCTGGTTCTGCTTGGTTGATAGGAGAGAGAAACAATAAAAACACTTAAAAGGAAGTTCTTGTGAGGAAATTAACACCTAGCAGTGGCAAGTTCAGCAAAAGTATCCTTTATTAGGGAATCATTTCCACACATTGCATCTTGCGTGTCTCCTTTGTTGAGAAAAAGACTGGGTTCATGCAAGTGCCCGTAGAGAAAATGAATTTCAACCTACCTGCTAGTGAAGAGTAGGTGAGGGAGGCCTTCAATGTGGTCAAACCTGATCAGTCTCTGTAGGATTTCTCTGCATGTTCGCAGAGCAACATTGCTGCTTTGCGCTGCGGGAGCTCTTCGAGCTGTGCAGTGTGAGGTGTGGGTGAACGAGCATGTGTGAAAAGAGAAAAGACCAAAAAAAAAAAAGGGAGGGAGGGGAGGGGAGAGATGAGGGGGAGGGAAGGAGGGAGGATGATGGGACAGGTGTAGAATTTACACACCCTGCTGGTAGTGTGCAACACCGACATATTTGCTTCAGTGTGATGAGTCACCCTTCTGGAAGTGGAAGTGAGAGCGAGTGTGGTTGGGAGGGAGACACAAACTATTTCAAAAGCACATGTTTTTTTAGTTTTTAGAGTGTGTGTGTGTGTGTGTGTGTGTGTGTGTGTGTGTGTGTGTGTGTGTGTGTGTGTGTGTGTTGGGGGGGGGGGGACCACCCTTGTAGAGATCATCTGTGGAGTCAAAACCTGATTGAACTTGATCTTTAGCACAGTAGAGCTCCATCCATCCAGCCCTAACCCTTCCCAACGGACACAGTTGTTTATTTCACACCCACAAATGTTATCCTGCTGCTGCAAATACTCACTTGAGAAAGTTGCAAATACCCTGATAAACTGACTTTTTACTCCTAAATGTGTAGCATTTGCTAATATGTACAGAACGAGTTTGGAAAAGCTTTTACAAAATGAAATGCGTGCGTGGAACTGTTAAAGGATTTACAACTTTAGTAGGTCTGGCAGCGAGTGTTACAGACAGGATACGGAAGTGTCTGTCGAAAGACCAAAACCAAACTGTTGATTTTAAAACATTTCTGAGGCCTTATCCTTTAAAAAAAAAGCTGCAATTTAACCAAATTAGACAATGATTGCCTTCATTTAGACCCATTAAATCTTTTAGAACTGGACCTCTGAGAGCAAGGCGCATTTTTTGTGTCACAGTCATTTAAGAATTCTTTATTTCATGTGTTTTTCCTCCTCAGGATACCAGACAAAAAGATGGTTACCAAATTACAAACTGACCACTCTTCTCAATTTTGGTTTGGCACACGTCAGGTTTCCTATTAGAACAGTTGTAACAAGGCAGAGCAAATGGAAAACCTCCGTCACACGAGGGCCTTCGTGTCAGTCGCCACATCCTCCACATGCATTCAGCTCGTCTCCCATCAGGATGATTGTTTTGATATGACGGCTGTGAACTTGATACGCAGGACTCCCGGACACGGTTGGTTCACTGTCCCTCTACAGCCACTCAGTGGGGCTGGAAAAAAAAAACAAAAAAACACAGGGAGGCTATCTTGAGTCCTTTTTCCTCCCTTGCCTATTAAGAGCACTCTGCAGCATGTTCCTCTCTGGCCCCTAATGCACCCGGTCCATTTAGCAAAGCAGAGCTGTGAAACCCAAGATCAGAGGTATGGTCAAAAACAATTTCACCCTCTGATTCAGCCAATATCCACTTTACATATTAGGAGAAAGAGGAATCTGATCTGAGTTACTGTAAGCTAAATGTACAAGTTCTGCAGGTATTTATTTGCGAGGCAGAGGCATGACTTTCAGTTTTCTCAAGAAAATTAAAACCAGGTATCTTAACATCCTCCGCTAGACATTTATTTGACCTCAACCACATGCATTAATACGAGGAAGGAAAAGCGCATTTTTCTGTATTCTACCCATTTGTTTCATGATCAGTTCTGTCCTGTTTCAGGGGTCATTGTTTTGAAGTTGCCGACCACAAAAATGTGGTGGCTTCTGTGTGAAACCAGATCCATTCTGGAGTGATGGGCAGCGCATGGGGAGGAATCCTGGAGGCATTAGCCCACGCTAATGGGCTAGCTGGCTCTGACAGGCCTGACTGTCCATTAAGTGTGGCCACGGCTGGAAGAGTTTGAAGGTAAACTGCTTTTTAATGGCTCTGATGTCCAACCGGTTCTCAATGTCTCATTCATGACATTTTACATGTGATGGTGATGTTTGCGCTGGTTAGATTTAAAAGTTGTATAATTGCTACTGGACGTGCATGTTTATTAATTTTTAGCGAAGGATAGCTTTAAAAAAATGTTTTCTCCCGCGCCATCATCAGTTTGAAAGTAACTGAAGTGCAGAACTCTTGGGTTTCTGCAAGCAATGCAATCTATTCTGTTTTGGTGAAGGATGAATAAGAAAAGGTCCCTTAGTTTAATGTTCTTGGTGATACAGTTTTAGCTAAACAGTCAAACATCTGGGCTGTGTGCTTGATAGCCATGGGGGTGTAGCACAGAATCCTGCACAAGCATTCCCTGAGGTCCCCCTGATTGCAAAACTAACTTTCAACCCATGATTTTTTTTTTAGCTCCCTTTTCCATTTGGTCCCTGGGGAGTCAGTCTCACTTCAGGAGTTGAAGATGCTCTCCAAGGTCAATCAAAGAACACAATTCTATGCCAGAATTCCTGGGCAGGGAGGCCACAATGACCCCGACAGGAGCTCCTGTCCGTAGAGAGCTCTTGACTGAGCTTGTCGTTCGTGGCACAAGGGCCTCAGCTTGCACTTTACAGACGGACTTCAATCTTCCAAAACAGTTATTTGGGGTCATTCTCAATCTCCTTGTGAGAACTCGCCATGACCTTTCATATTTTGAGAGTCTTCAGTGTTTGAAACTTGAAGAATTTGTGGGACTGAGTTGTGAAGTGCACTCAAGATTGTCTCTCAATATTTGAAACAATATTCTATCAGGGGTGTTCACAGCCGTTCCACTAGGGGCACCTCCACTGGTTTTGTTCCTTCTAAGTTAAAGAGCAATGAGTTTCATTCATGAAAAGTTCACATGCATTCATTTGCTCATGGACGTTTTTAGCTCTCAGTTCAGTCTTACAGGCAGCAAGCAAAGCCTGATGGCTATTTGTAACTCTTGGCATCCATTGTGTATCATCAAATGTGCAAATCCAGACTTTAGTACTTTGATATGTCAATTTAGTTTATTTATGTTTTACGACTGACTTTTTTCAGCCTGAATACTCAGTGGAGAATGTGTTCATTGTATTGTTTCATGCCACAAGATTCCTAGAAAAGTCTGTTGAGATGGGAAAAGTCTTTTTGTGATATTCATTATGCAAAGATAAATGAATTGCTTTAAATCCTTGGCAACATACAAAGCCGATTGACATTTTGGAATAAGTGAGTAATGTTGTAAAGGAGCAGTCAAATAGCACTCAGGCTGCATTTGGGATGAGCTGCAGGACTTAGTAGGATGAGCCGTAGAGGGTGCTGTTGCATTAATCAAATCAGGAGATGATAAATGCCTTCAGCAGCCAAGAATGACAATAAAGGACAGACATAAATCAAAAAAGTTGTTTTAGCCTGCAACATTAAGCTTATTTTTTAGTTTCATTTAATTATACTGGATATAAGAGAGTCTATGCAACATTTTAAAAGCATCTTTTTAGCTAAATAGCACCCAAAATGTGAAAACTAGTAAGTCAAAAATCATATTTGTAACTGGGTCATTGTTTCTACACATAATTTCTGAACTAGGCAACCTTCCGACAGCGTTGCACAGTGCAGTCTATTGATCATGGTGAGAATTCAAATCTATTTCAGAGGTACAAAACCCCATTACAATCAATTTCATGACCTTTCAACAGAAACACAACAGCCAAGATTGTTTACAAATGCGAAAGCAAAGTGCATCACATGTTTATCACTCCTAGTGCGATCAATAGATATCCAGTTGCCTGCAAAACACAAAAACAACATGTCCGAAAATGACTAGTTGACCTTTGACCCTCCCAGTCGTTAGTGGGAGTCCGTGACACTTGTGCTTTCAAAAGTGGTCAGCTGCAACGCTCCTCCCTGTGCCGTTGCGGTTCAAGTGGTGTCACGCAGGAAATGCAGCTGAGCTAATTATATTGCGTAAATTTCAAGTGTCTCATTCCAAAACAAGCGCTTCAGCTTGCAAGTCAATAAATAAACCTCCGGAAATCAGTTCAGACGAGGCAATGCTACATTCTTCTCTTTTGGATTTCTCACTGAAATGTTGCTTGCGTGAGAACATCTCAAAAAGAACAGAAATACTCTCTTACCCACTTTCTATCCTGCCAGCCTTTTGGTGAAATACACTTATTTGCCATCCTCGTAGAGCCAGACCAAAAGATAGACACACGTCTCTCCTCTGTGTGCACAGTAAGGAGCTGAGACCCACAGAAAGCATCTGAATGCTAGGTAGCTTAGCACAAGGAATAGTAGTGCAGGGGCTATATAGCATGGCTCCATCTTGCCCACTCAGCTTGTAAAACCTGTAGTCCCTCATCTGTGGGACTTGGTAGTGGTGGTACTTGGGTTAAAATAGATCAAGTTTAAATGTCACATTTCTAGTCAACAATCATTTCTTCATCAAATTACAGCGCCAAGTCAGGATTGTAGTTCCGCTGACGTGTCTTATTCTGAAATTACAATATCTTGCAATTTAAAATTTTTGTTTCATAGAGAATGTTACACACAACCCTATTAATGCAAGCAAAGACCATTTTGGAGAAAATCTAATGGCTTTTGAGCTATGCTAGCCTTACCATCCACTGCCATTCACTGCGCTAAGCTAACTAGCAGTTATCCAACTCTAGCAGCTGACGACGAAGTCCATTTCTGGGTTTGTCCATTACTTAAGTAGAAAATTAAAAACCCCTTCAGTAATTTTCCCAACAATGGATTGTGAAATACTGTACAGACATTCATTCATCCCCAGACACATCCTAATGACTTTAAAATATGTGCGGTAGGCTGTACTTTGATTTATGTTCTCTCAAAACTAATGACATTACCACCCACCTCAGCTTCAGAATAAGAGAGGATCTTATTATTGTTTATTGAATTATTTCTCAAGGCTGTGCTCGTCTTTTTGTTGGCAGTGAAATGAGACGGCACATAAACACTCAAATATATTTTTATTATTGTTCGTGTATATCTGCTCATATCATTGACGTTATAATAAGGTGTGACTGGCTAAATAAACACGCAGTTTGAAACCTGACAAGATCCAGCAACCTCTGACAGAACGTGTTCCGTCTATTATAACTGCTGGATATTCTGTCATTTTTCTTTTATTACAAATCTAAATCCAACGAAAGAACTGCTGCGACTAATGACTACAAGGACACTTTTAGGGATTCTGGAAGGCCGATGTAACAAGTGTGGCATTTTTTTTTCTTTTTTTCTCTATTTTAAATTCAGTGGAGTTCCTCCTTGGCCCCTGTTCCACAGCTCCTTTGTTAATCCTGCTGGCAGACAGACAAACTGAAAACACAACCTCTTTCTAATTATTATCTGTGTTGCTACTTTAATTACACCAGGAAACCTAATTCATTGTTAAAAATAGTCCCTGATAAACATGTGATGTGTTTCTTTTATGTGTAGTACAGTCGTCAGTTAATTTAGGAAATGATTTATCTTTTATCCCTCCTCTTACTCACGTCTCCCTCCCTCACGCCTCTTGTTATGTCTTGTTTACTCCGTGTCATTGCCAGGTTCAGCTGTTTCTAATTGTTTCATTATATGGCCGGCAGTTACTTGAAATCTTTTCTTTAATGGTTTGAAATCAATGATAAGAAATATATAATGAAAAAAAAAGTGTTACAACACAATATAAAAGCAATCCTTTGAGCTGTTTTGCATCAAGTGGACTTGAATGCAACATACAAGTTAGATAAGTGAGAAGTTAGGGGTTAACTTCCTGGTGTTTATCCTTTGAACTGGAATTTAGAAGTTACTCACCTCAGTTTGCCTTCAATTCATCTCTGACAATAATTTATAGGACAAAAAAGATGCAGCGGTAACAGACAATGCTATATGAGAGCTGCTGCACTAAATAAGATACTGCCACTTAAGAAAATAAGAGACGTCGCATCTCTGGAGCCAAGATTGAATGTTGTGTCAGCACAGTGTGTTAAACCACACTCCCAGACTCAGCTTTTCCTGGCGCTGGTTCAGCTGAGGTCTTGAATCGCTGCCCATCTTTCTTTTAATAACGGTTTGCAAAGCATGAAAACCCATCTCAACACCTTTGCTGGTCGTCAGTAGCTTTCTCCAAAAAAAATTCATCTGGATTCTCTGCAAGCTTCCTCAAAATGAGGTCACTCAGCTTTTCTTATGATGCTTGATCCGTGTGTGTGTATCTCCTCAAATTGGATGTGAACCAAGTGATGGCCTGACCAGAGAGGAAGCTTCTCTACACTGCACAACAGAGGGTTATTTTCGTCTCCGTCAGCAGTAAATTTCACATCGTCGACACAACAAAGTACACCAGCATCCACAATAGAAATGGATTTATCAGAGTTAAGTGTCGTGTGAGGCTGATTTGAAGTTTGATTTGACGTTAAGTGGTTACCTTGGAGGATTTTGTACATTATCATAACAGATGGGGAAATTAAACATGGAGAGTGAGCGGCTGTCAAGAAGAGAAGCACTTTGATTTCTCCCTGGTGCACAGCTTTTAGTGTTCATCTGAAATAAGAAGAAAATTAACGCTGGGGGCTGTGTGTGTGTGTGTGTGTGTGTGTGTGTCAGTGCTTTTACCAGTTTCCTCTTTCACCATCAACTCTGACTTTGCCGTGAAGTTTTCAGATTCAGTGCTTTTCAGTGGATGAATACATGATTCCACTGTTGTTTGTGGTTAACCATCAGAGATTTCTGTTGGCCGTGAACTTGGAGTTCAGAAAAACGGTGAAAAGTGTTTCAAGACTCTCTTGGTCTTTATGAAACCGGAGTTTGCAAAGAACTAAAACCGGGAATGGAATTAAATGTTTCCTGTTCGACGTGTATTACTGTAACTGCATCTCCCCTTTACCTGTTAATGGCTTCATCAAACCTGTCTGAGGTGAGGCCAATGTTTTTAACAATCTGTGCTTCTAAATCCCCAAATGCTACGTGAGCTAAATATCCGAATACCTTACTCTGCAATTCAAACACCAGTCATTTCCTGGAATTTTGTTAGCTGGGTAAAAGCACTTCTATCGTGGATTTGAGCTCTGCAGTTATTTCTGGATCACCCACCAAGAGGGCGGAGTACATGCCGTGACCGACATCAGCTTTTTAAAATGTGTATTGATGCATCATATCATTGAACATTCACAAATGTGCTGATATGTTTCAGCGGGTGAGATACGAAACCCCCTACTGAGCATGCAGGCAACTTTTCAAATATTCAACTGAAAGAGCAAGAAATTGCTGTCCCTCTAATCAACATCAAAGTTGACATATGCATTGCCGGTGCTTTAAGGACGTCTGAGGTCTGGGATGAATGTCAGGATTCCGGATAGCTTTGATGATGCCTGTCTGTGGGTGTTGTGTTCAGGTGGCTTGGTGATGGGGGCACACAGAGATTTGAGGCACTGCGTTGACTGAGATTACTGAGTTGCTGAGATCAAAGTCAAAGATTAAAGAACCGCACAATGAAAGTCAGGGATCAAAGACGGAGGTCAGGGAGACTTTGTGACATTGCACAACCCATGACCTCGCCCCTCAACAATAGGTACTGCATTCGCCTGAAATTTGAGTAAAGTATTTAAAATACAAATTGCAACAATAAACTACTGCTTGCACACCATTACAACAGTAATGTGAATCTCATCCCATTTTTCTTAATAAGTATTTTGACAATTTTATCAAATGTTTTGATAAGATAAAGTAAGAATTTGTGACTTTTTAAAAGTAATGGACTTTTTGATCTGACTTTTTCATCTACTTGGGTAAAGGATCTGTACATATATTCTCATTGCATGAAGTAAATGAACGTCAGCAGGGGTTTCTTCAAATCTCCAGCTCTGGACTAATCATCAAAGGCTCGGTGCTGTGCTCTTTAATGAACAATGATGCGGTCTTATCTGGGTCAGCGTGTGTTAGTGCTGCAGGTCATATCTGAGTGAAAAGAAGTCGGTCTGTTCCTGTTCTAGATGCAGCGTCCCGCAATCTGTGTCAGGCCAGACGTTCATATATCAAACTGTGTTCATGTTGGCGCACTCTTTAGTAAAACACAAGATAAGAGACATTCCTGTTCATTTGTGGTCCAGGGATGATGATGTCTGTCAGCCTTATCAACACTTAACAAACACCAAAATATGTTAAGAATTAGTTGGTGTATGATTGTGGACATTCATCATGATATCCTGGACCACCAAGAGGTTTTACTAAGTTTGTTGAATTGGCATTTGTTTGTCTGCCAGCAAGATTATGCAAAATGTTCCCCAACCTGGTTGACGGGTGTGGAATGGGCTCTTAAAATTGTGGTACAGATTGGTCATAGCGCCTCCTGATGGCTACAGAAACTGTTTTACACTTTGACACACTCCTCCTCCAGCCACACATTACGTGCATGGGGGTGTGAGGGCCTGCTCATCGGTGGCAGGGGACTGAAGTGCGCCGTGGGCACATGTGCTCTCTGAGAACTTCCTAGTTTTTAGCGGAATGCCTCTGCAAACACTGATGATGAGTTTTGATCCAAACTTTTCTTGTAACAGCTTTGTCAGGTTTGAACAAAAACCTGCAAACATTCTCATCAGCCTCAGCTGTTCGTTTGGTGCTAATGAGCAAATGTTGATTAGGATGGTGAACAAGGCGAAACATCCCAATTCCCCGAATTAATTCCATCTACGTTCCCCTCACTTGCTTCTTTTCTTGGTATTGTAGGAACTCGATGTGAGAAAAGAGAAAAACATCCTCTCAAGCACACAGTTTTTTCCAAACAGAGCTGTCCTTTTCTTCCAGATTGTCATCTGAAGCGACGTCGGCTGAATCAGCTCTTTGTCACCTGGATTATTAAATTTAAACACAGAATATCAATAAATACAGACAAAAGATTCTATGTTGCTGTCAGATGAAATATCGCATTCAGTATCAGAGCAGCGAGGCCCAGCTACCCGGCATGATTCAACTATACGGTAGGTAACAGATTGCGGGTTTTTAATACACAGCGAGTTTATTTATGAGGAAAAGAGATGCTTGAGAGGAAAACACTGCTGGGCTGGCGATTATATCTGTATGTACAGTACCTAAACTCAACGGCCTGTTTATCAGGGAGACTAATTCATTCCCATTTCATTCCAAAGAAGTAGCATACTTATGAATTTCAAATATAATAATCTGTTGTGGTTGATTCTTAAGTTCTCATCCTCCATCACTTTGCTCAGCATCTGTAATCTCTGCGTGTACTCTTTCCACAAGCAAGTCCATTACTTGGTTGCCGTGCCAACTGTCCCCCTTAAATGATAGCCTGAGCCTATGTGTAAACAGCATCAAGGAATGGGGGAGGGGGGAGGGGGGGCTGGAGCCTATCCCAGCTGCCTGTGGAGGCAAGGTTCACCCTGGACAGGTCACCAGTCCATCACAGGGCCAACACATATAGACAGACAACCATTCCACACCTACGGTCAATTTAGAGTATCAATCAGCCTCGTCCCCTCTTCATGTCTTTGGACGGTGGGAAGAAGCCTGAGTACCCAGAGAGAACCCAGACAGGCACAGGGAGAACATGGAGACTCCACACAGAAAGATCCCGTGTTGAACCTGGAACCTTCTTGCTGTGAGGCAACAGTGCAGACCACTGCACCACCGGTCTGCCCACTGTTTGGAAGTTGTGAAGATTAAATTAATTACCACTGGTACAGATTAAGAAAAATATGAGAAAAGAAATAAGGAGACAAGCAGGTGGAAGGTACTGGCTTGTCAGTTCCGGCCTATGGTAAGACCCACTAGCTATGTAGATAAAAAGGGCTCATTCTAAGCTAACATAAATACGACAATTCTTCTTTTAAGCGTTTACACACGGGTGAAAATATTTTTTGAATATTATATTAAATTTCTCCCTACAGATCCCTCCAAATCCTACACATTTGTCCTTTAAATGGCATCCACATCACAATCCATGTCACAGTTATGACATAAACTCTCAAATGAAAGCTCCGATGTTCAACTTGGATATGCATATGTCACATCAGCCAAAATCCATCATTGGATATGATTAGAATCACACTAGAATCGCCTCAAGCTGTAGTCAGAGCGGGACTTGCTTGGTGGTGACATTTACTTCTGTGTTTGGGCCAAAAGCAGATGAGACAGGAAATAGCGTGAGGAGCCTTGGAAACATCAGTTGTGGGAGCCAGAATGGCTGACAGCAGCCGTCCACAGAGTTGTAAACTATACGCAGCCTCTAATCATACATTTGATTCATTAACCCATGTCACTGTCCTTGCTACAACCAAAACAGCATCTTTACTCTACTGCTTATTTCTTTTGCCACAAAATAAGATTATAAACAAATCATATTTTCTGAAAGAGAAGCTAATCCCTCTCTAAAACCGCCCACAACCAAACCACATCGGGGAACCTTGTGATTTTGTGAATGAGGGCGTTCTCACACCTTCAGTCGTTTGCTGTGATCTGTTGATGACTTTGTTATTTTGGAGGATTTTCCCCTTTGGTTTCGGTTTGTTTGCTCACGGAGAAAAAAAAAATCTAAGCGAACTGAAATGTATCTCTGCAAACGGCATGGGACCGTTTATTGTGTTTATTGGTCAGATGCTGCCAAGGCGAAAGAAAGATAGTAAATGTACTACCGTGTTCTGGAGTATCGCACATTTCCACTACAATTCTAAATGATCCCGACCGATATAACGGAGTGACTGATATCAAACTTTCACAGATACATTGGCTTGCATGTTGTGCATTACATGCAGACATTTAAAACGGAGTATGATTCCAAAATAGATTCTTTATTTGCACTGATGTAATTAAAAAAAAAAAAAGTTTATTAGTAAGATGTAAAATATCATGCCTCTATTCCATACCTTTGTCAGAAAATTTTGACATTTAATATTTACTACTAATATTGGTTTCAGCATCAGCCCCAAAAATCCAGTATTGGGATAAGATCTAGAAGTGCTGCTGCTGCAGTGGCACTGATGTCCACCGGAAACTGCGCAACTGTAATTTGAGAAAGTGTTGTTAACCACATTTTAGGGAACATGAAGTAGAAAAGAAAACATAATCAAATATGTTTTTGTCCCGTATCAGCCCAAGTTTTATTTATTTTTTTCCACAATATATCTCTTTCTTCTTCTTCTAGCCACTTCCAGATGTGGTGAAGCTCAAACTAAAAACTAGTCTGGGCCACATTCTAACTATATATTCACTGTACCAGAGTCTGTTTACACTGCACCAGGAACCGGAATGAGCCCACCCCTTCAGCAGGATCTTGGCCCGGTTGTTTTATTACTGCGTTACTGTCGTCTTCACACTTGGCCCCAACAAACTGCATTAAGAGGGGAAACAGCACCGAGTTCAAGTTAGCCGAAACTGAAGAAGAAAGGTGTGAAGGCATCTTTAATTCATTCTCACTGAATGTCACCAAGGAAAACATCTCACCGGTTCCTGATTGAAAAGGATTGGGAGCTAACTCTGGTCTGTCCGCACCGTTAGATGAGAACGACAGTAAAAGCTCTCTGATTGCATCCCCCCTACTTCTGGCCTCACCAGACAAGTAAATTTCAGGGGGTGAATTTGTGTCTGACTGCAGCTTAAGCTGGTCTAAACTCCAAAAAGTCCATTGGTTTCACTCTGACATGTCCTTTTGTGCTGTCAGTGCAGCACAGATAAAATCCCCTCCTGAGCCCGCCATCTATCTTTCCTTTCCCTTGTCATCAGTCAGAAGCCAAACTAGGTAAACAAGAGTACTCTTTTCCTCCCTCTTCTCTGCGCTTTGTCCCCGTATCACCAGAGAGAGTGCAATCTAAAGCCAGCAGGACAAAATGAATCATTTCGCTCCAATTTTCTTACTGTACATTGGCCATGGCAACAGCTGTCTGTGAGCAATCTCAAGGTAATGCCGATTCTCCCCCTCATTATCTTGTCATTTAGAGCTTTCTGCTGTTGTCATGTGGATTTCAGTCCTTTTTAACAGTTGACTCATGTGTGGTGTCCTTGATGCCTCATAAAAAACAAATTAGCTCCAGCTCCCTGAGGTCTTTCATTCACTGTCCGTGAGAAGATTTCTATTTGATAATGACTTGAAAATGAGTGTAAGACTATGGGACTGTAGGTTTCATTTATGTCCCAACGATGTCAAAATGAACATTTGAGTGTCTTTACGACCGATCTCTTTAAATGTTTCTGTCTTTTACAGCATGAAAAGTGTCTTTCAAGTATGCACATTTCCACATTTCATTTAAATAAACAAAACAAACTCACAAAAACTCAAAGCATATCTCACGATTTGAATGACACAGCGTTTTTGTGGCACAGTTGAACCGTGATGCAACCGGGTTTCCTGGCTTGAACAAGGATTTGTTTAATAATCCTCTTTGGAACAACGTAACCATTGTTTTTCTAAAAGCCGGACATTGAATGACACACTCAGCACTGCTATAAGAAATGACCACGACTCTTGTTTGTGATAGCTGCTATTATTCACTCTCCCACGGTGGAGAAATCAATTCTGCTGCAGTTTTGTTTTTTTTTCCCCCTCACAGTTGCAACTTGTACATTCTAATATCTTCAAGAAGTACTGGGTGAAAATACCATGTTTTATGCAGGTTTTTTTTAATTTTTTTTAATCTTAATTACACTGTGGGTCAGGGATATCTTATTTCTTACAGTAAACAACAGATAACCTTGTTTCAAGAGGAAAACGTCGCTTGCTCTTTCAAGATGGTGACGGCTCCCCTGGAAGTAATCTACTCACAATAGGAGATCATTTAGGAGTGAAATTAGATTGACCTCATCGAGAGATGCTGGAACTGTTCATCCTCATTAAAGCTCTCAGCGTGCACTGAATGTGCTAAACAGAAGCGATACTTCAAGTCTCCCTCTGGTGTTTTCTGCTTCCTACAGTTGAATGTTGGAGCTGCTTTACTGTGAAGAGTGACGTATGTGCAGGATAGAAGTTGTTTTCGTCAAACTTTCTCCCGGAAATCTGATTTTAAAAGGCCGCCGACTATTATTTGGGTCAATCTTTGCCCAATCAAAAATGAAGCTTACGGTGCATAAACACTGAGAATGGACTTTGCTTATCTAGTAATTAAAAATCGTAAAACATTCATTGAAATAAATAATGAAAATGTGTGAATTAAAATATCATGGGATTTTTTTTTTCAAATAAAGGATGATGGATTTGATAGCAGACAGACCACTAATTTTAGTTGGAAATTAAAAGTCAGGTTGATGTCAAAATCCCCCAAAAAGTTTTAAAAGAAGCTGAAATTTGACAGCAATAGTCTGATATTAACCCGATTAAGACGCTGCCATGGAAACAGTACTTTAACAACCTAGCTTAAATACACTCACTTTTAGAAGAAGCAAGAATAGTGTTGACATATGCAGGGCATTCCAGTCTTGGCTGTATTCAAAGCAGGTCAGCCATTGTCAGTATTCTCTGTCAGACTGATGCCGGCATTGACATTTTGACACTGAGTTTTGGTCCGATTGTCACTAGCAAATATCAACATCCTACCACTGTTTGTGGCCAAATGGGAAGCAGACAGAGTGGGTGGGTGAGATAATTTCCTTCATTCTTCCACAACATCATGTCAGATCCTTAATTACTCCCCACGGAGATAAATAAAGTTTTCTGAATCTGAATAGACAGTGTAGTATTCACTCTGAGCGATGATGAGTATTTGTGTCTGTGTCTTTGTCTTGTGATCGGAGGGGCTGTTGGTTTGATCCTCGCTTCCTCCTGAGAACCCAAGGAAGTGTCCTTGAGGGAGATTTGGAACCCATAATTGTTCCTGATGAGCCGGTTGGCACCTTGCACGGCAGCCCTCACCGTCAGTGTGTGAATGCAGCCACATTGTAAAACACTTGTAATGGAGGAAAGGTGCTGCGTAATCAATGGAGCCCATTTATCATTCTTACTTGACAAATAATGGAGAAATTTGCTGTCCTTGATTTCTTTATCACATTTACTGCAATTACTCAGGAGAGGATGACAGTGAAGAACAGGCTCGTGTGTGTGTGTGTGTGGGGGGGGTTCACTGTTGTCAGCTGGGCTTTTTAGTTTAATTAAACACAGATAATGTGCGTGATGGAGTGTTTTAAATACTTATGAGTACATCATGTTACAAACTCCCGCAATTAAGAAAGAGTGTGTGATCAAAAATCATCAGAAAGCTTTTGATGGCTTTTAGGACACAGTGTTCGTTGGGAAAAAAAAAACCCACTGGTATCTGCGTCACGGAGAGATAAACACACAATGTCAGAGACCCGGGGTCGTTGTCAGTGTGATACGGGACTCACTCTCAAACCACACGAATCCAAGTTATTGTGTGACCTGCTACATTTAAGCTCTGCAGACATTTTTCTTACATTTAAAAAAAGGCCTTGCTGGAAAAAAAACATGTGCGACCTCACAAGATAGAAAGAACTTTTAGTTACAGAAGGACCCACGAATACTGAAGCACGGCTATGTAAGATTTATAAATGCCCCTGTGATTATATAGAACATTAGCATGCCAATACCCTAACAGCAGTGGTTCCCAACATTGTTGGCATATGACCAAGAGATTTTATCGGCTTGTTGAATATGGATTTGTGTAGCAGCCCGTCCTGTTTAATTTGAATAGTCTTTAGGGGCCTGGTGATGTAAAAATCAATATTCATTAATTCACAAGCACAGAAAAATTATATTTATAAAATGAGTGAAAAAGAAGTCTACATTTCTGTAGCACAAGTGCATTTTCCTACTTTCCTGTTACTTTTTATCATGTGAGACCTTGGGGGGAGTCACTATAAGAAGTAAAACAAAAAAGAAAAATGCACACATAGAACATTCCTTGATTTTGAAATTAAAATAATGATGAACATAATGAAATCGATAGAGTAGATATCAAATATGGCTCAGTATTAAATGATGCACAGGGATCCTTTTTAGTATGATTGAAGAAAATTGGTCCAAACACCAGCACGGTTTAGCAGGTAAACCTGCAAAAGCTTCCTCGTTCGACCCTGAAGACCTCAATGGTGCAACGACCGCAGAGATGATATCAGAGGGGGACCGAGTCATTGTTTTGCTAGTTTCAAGTCTTAAACTTTGATTCGAGCCATAAACGAGTCCATTCAAATGTTTTAAAGCCAACAGACAATAAGTCGTATATAACATTTGCAGAAAAAAAAATCATGAATATTTGACTTTTTTTGTTTCCTGGAATACAGACGCTGACACAAATTTTAGTCATCTTGGATTAACTTCAGCCTTATGTGTCATAAGTGAAGTAATGAGTCACCGATGGTGCAGTCGAGCCGCAAGTCTGAAGTCATCAAATTTGTGACTGAAGTCTCCACATCTGGACAATAGATTCAGCAACGCATCTTTAACGCATTCAGAATGTTTCAAACCAAGACCAGATAGTGAGTAAGCAGAACCAGGCCTGTAGGTGATATTACAGACCGATCATATCAGTTTCTCTTTCACATGAACACCCGACTAACAATCAAGCCATTGTGTGATGTGAGTGCGCATCAGTAAACATCTGGTCCCGTGCATCTGCTGCAGGCTAATTCAGCCACGCGCCATCTGAAACATCCCCGGCACCAGATTGTGCTCTTGCTACGCTCACTTAGAAGTATCCATATGTGCTAATTAGGTCATCTTGACCCCTGTAAGGCCACGAGTGGCGAAATGCGTCTCCCATCCGCTACCTCACAGCTGCCCCGCAGTCATGCAGCCAAGCGGGAGGTGCAGGCCGACACAAAGCAGTGTGATGTAAGAGCAGCACAAGCTAAGGAACTTTCACAGGCAACACACACACACACACACACACACACACACACACCAAATCTTTATACATATATGAGCGTAGGCAGTAAGACAATGACAGTTTTTGAAATTCCTTCTGGTGAGGTGTTAGTGGGTTTCTTATATCAACCTCGAAGTCTTTATGAATCATGCAGCTTTATGTACACATATGAGACAGATGCAGCTGGCGCGTATACATTCCTTGAGGAGACTGTACCAAAATATCTGGTGGAACTATTGTTACTTTGAGAATTCATGATGAGCAGGGAAGAATACATCTACTGCATTTGTTTTCAATTAAAAGGATGAAAAAAAAAAAACACAGAGCCAGATTGCGCTCCTCTTTCGCTTGCCCATTGTGTGTGGCTCATCTGGCAAATTTACAGTGAGCCAGTTTATGCTTCTGTGCTTATTGAATAAGCACCAGTATTATGGTCACTGACAAAATGTACTGAGAGGGAATACAAAAAGGAAAAATTGCTTATTCCCGAAGTCTTTTGTTGAGGAGCCAGTTCGGTACAGAGGCAGTCACTCAGGAGCAGGCAGATTTCACAGCAGCCATCTCAACAAGTCATTGCAGGGCAAACACAGGTGGAATTAATTGCAGTAATTATGGCCTTGTCCCATTTAACCATCAAGATGTGGTGATGCTAATTCGATACTCTAAACTGACCGTAGGTACAGTATGAATGTGAGTGTGAATGGTTGTTTGTATGTGTTGGCCCTGTGATAGACTGGTGACCCGTAGCTGCTGGGATAGCCTCTAGGCCCCCGCAACCCTTAACAGGAATAAGCGGAAGAAAATGGATGGATGGATGGATGGATGAACTTGGTTATGTTGAGCTGTCCCGTATGGGAGATGACGAAACACGGCAGTATCTGTGGTGGCGGCGTAATCGAGGACTAAAATCTGACAACCAATCGACAGCATAGGCACTAAACTCAAATGCAACAGAGGCTAAACCTAAACGACTGTGTCATCTTTTATGCTCCTCTTTCCAAGCTTTTTCTGTACACATAAAAGCTCCTCTAACTTAGCGTCATTGCCGTTTACCACCACTGTAGCTGCCTGATGCACGAGGATGTTTAATGATGACGCTGATGATGCTGCGTAAGGACTCGCCTCTACGATTCATCATACAGTGCAGTTGCATCAGATTAATGGTCGTACCCAAGATTGGATCTGTGTTGCACAATCTGCAGTTCACTTCACTGTGTTTACACTGCAACGTCAAAATGGCCCTGTGAAAAAAAAGGGGGGGGGGTAATCAGGGTGGAGCAGACAATCCCAGGAGCGCAAAGCACAAGGGCAGGAAGTGGTTTTAAAAAGAGCGGACAGTTACAATGTGCTCACGCTGCTGGGAAGTGGGGAAGCTCCCTTTTGGAAAAGTCCCACCTGCCAGTAAAGGTCATTCACATAACAAGGACAAAACGCTGCTTGCATTCCTTTATTGCTGCTGTCAGGATACAGAAAAAAAGGTAAACAACCTTACTGTTCTTGAACAACTTGAAATGAGGCTCAGGAGCTCCACGTCTCCACTGATTTCTGTCAGTTACAGTATTGGCATTATCAAGCTGGGCAGATGGCTAACGTTACATAAGCTTGATAAAGTCAGCTACGTAAGAAAGAAAGAAAGAAAGAAAGAAAGAAAGAGCTCTGAAAATAAACTGAAATATTGTTTGACATCACAACCACCTGCACTGATACGTAGCACCTAAATGAACGATGAAGAGACTTTACGCTCGGACATTCCATCACAGATGCTGCCGTGTCGAATGATGTAATTCTCTGAACTCTAAAATAAAACAAAAAACTAAAAAAACCTTCCCACTTTCCCAGTGTGTTGTTCTGAATGTGAAAGGTGTTCAGAGGGCATTCCCTCTTCGAAGGTCAGTACTTTCCCACTTCCCAGTTGCTCACAAACGCTCTATAAAACAGCAAAAAATACAGGAAATATGTGTATACTGAATGGAAAAGAAAGCACGAGCAGAGCAAGACGTGACAAAATGAGAGCAATTGATCAATTAACATTTGAAAATTCCTACTGAATAAAAAAGGAGGAGCCAATGTGCAGTAAACTCCACCTGCCAAACATGATTCTGAGATATGGTTACCCCTTGCTCTCCTGCGAAATCATTTTCCAAGTTTAAGGTAAAGTCCCTCCAGCTGTGTTTCATCTGTTTCTCAGCAGGACTGGACTCTTCATCCTCCTGTTGGGACGGATGAGTCCCCTTCATCCTCCTCTGCTGTTATTCTCACCACTGCTTTTCTACAACCCATTGTTTTCAAAGCGCCAGTTATTTTCTTTGAAAATAGAAGCTTCGCTGTCCTCAGCTGAGCCACAACACAGGCACGTTATGCTATTTTGAGAGGAGAGAGATCTTGATTGCTCATCCTGCTTTGCACATTCTGCATGAGGGAGGTTTTTTTTTTGTTTCATTCATTTGCAGATTTTGGGTTTAGCGTGGAGAATGAATAGGACAGTTTATTGGATATGGCGTGAACACATGGCGATTTCTAACTGCTATTATATATGCTCCTCTGAGAAAAAAGGGGTGTATACTTCTTTCTTTTTTTTTATACAGAACCATAGTTTCTGTGTAGCCTCAGCACAGAGAAGTTTTGCTCAACTGTTGAGGGGAAATTGCTTCAGCTGAGACAGTGATCGAGTGACCGGGATGGCAAAGCACAAAGAGAGGAAGGAACTGGTTGAGGGTGATGTTAAGAAAAGAGAAACGTAAAGGATCTATGGTGAAAAAAATGTTTCCCTTGTAGGCAGTGTCTCCTTGAGTGCTGTCGACTCCCTCGCCTGGAAACCCCACCTCCCCCAGTGCTTCTCCCCTCCCCTCGTCTCTCAGTCTCTGGCCAAGGAATCCCAGGCAGCATTTAATTGCACAGTGCAAAGGCTTTAGTTGGGCTAATGAGCTCAGCACTGGACCTGGGACCATTTCAAACACTCTCTGAGAGACCGAAATCCAGATGCAGTCCTTTACCGAAGGAGCCTCACAGGGCGTCTGGATTTCATG
The DNA here is from genome assembly GCF_037954235.1 of Aulostomus chinensis. NCBI lineage: Eukaryota > Metazoa > Chordata > Actinopteri > Syngnathiformes > Aulostomidae > Aulostomus > Aulostomus chinensis. Next base: position 25,268,578 of record NC_141324.1, read on the forward strand.
TGGAGAGGAAAGAAGGATTTCACAAATTCAGGTACAGCCGAGTACGTGAGAGAGTATACCAGAGGCAAGGGACGGAGTGAGAGGTGGGGAAAGAGAGGAGAGCAGGAGAGGGGAGGGGAGGAAACTGGAAATACACTGCTAGAGAGAGAGAGAGAGAGGGTGAGAGAGAGAGAGAGACTGCAAGCCTGCAGCAGCAAATGAGACAGAACAACGAGGCGGGAGAGGTAGAAAGAGAGACGGAGAGGGAGGGAGGGAGGAGAGGGGCCCTGTTCAGGAGAGAGGGCTACAGGGTGAGGAAGAAGAAGAAGAAGGAGTAGGAAAAAGTTAGGAGAAGTAAGAGAAAGAGGTCCAGGGAAAGAAGAGAACGGGTACAGATTAACAAGTCTAGCAAAGAAGAAGGGAAACAACAGACAGGAAGGAAAGGGAGGGAGACGTCTTGGGTAGAGGGAAAAAAGCTGAAGAAAAGTTTTCTTGTGGGAAGGCGCAGATGAGGAAAACAGAATGAGTGAATGACTGGGCTGGAGAGAGCAGAGAAAGGAGGAAACCAGTTGTTTTCTAAGGCGTTTTCCACGCAAGCATCTGGACTTCTTTGGACATGTACACAGAAGGCGCACAAACAACGGGACACCACCGATTTCTTCAGCACAACAACACCCCCACCCCGTGCCCCTGCCAGCACTGCGTCCACCATGAGCAGCCATACAGCCATCATGGTGGGCTGGGATACCAATCATCATCAGCAAGCCAGACAGACCACCCATTGCTGGACTGCCGGAGAGACATTCAGGCTCCTCGGGTTAAAGACGTAGGAGGGAGAGGCTTCTTAGTGGACAGAGTGGAGAGAAGTGGCCATCGGAGCCCACAGAGAAGGCCTGTGTTCGCAGGGCCCGGCCCTTACAGCCAGCCTGATGACTTGAGCCAAGTTTGCTCCTGGGAGTTGAACCCTGCCCAGTGGAGCTACCCACCGGAGTCTGGGGTGAGACACTACCCGTCTGTCAGAGAACAGTGTGGCTGTGTGGTACGCGGCGAAACCAGGACACACCCCTTCAATACTGGGATACCACATCCACTCCCTCATCTTCAGGTCAAAGGTCAAGCGTACAGGTATAGAAGGACTGTCAGGTATACATCCCTCGACAAAGAAGAGGAAGGCTCTAGATCAGCTCCCGAGAACTGCAACGTGGAGCTGCCCACTTCCCGGCCTGATCATTCCTTGATGCCAAATGGCCACTGTGGGCTGAGGTCCGTAGACTTTGAGGAGGGAGAGGAAGGAGATATCCATCAGGACTGGGGTAAACTGAAGGGTGGATCAGAGGATGACTGTAATGGATGCAGTGGTTCTCACAAAGGTTTCTTCCCTACAGAAGTCCCACAAAAACGCTTGAACCAAAGCAGAGCAAGGGGGCCTTTTGTCCCACTCTCTGGCATCATCAGTCCAGAACCTTCAAAATCAATCAGCGACCATCAGTCTTTGGAAGTGGTGAAGCAGAAGAGGAGGCAGGATTCAGTGAGGGATCAAATCCGACAAGTGGTGACAGATCTGGAGGACGTCTTAGGAGGTTTGAAGCAAGTTCACGTGGAGATGAAAGAGGTAGGATGGTCTGTTATTACGGATGCTCATTGTTCGTGCGCATCAGGTGTTTGCGTCAGGTGCAGATGTCCCAGCCTTTCATCCATGCTTGCATGGCTATTGTGACATTTAAAACGATTAACGCACTGCTCGGATGCTGACAAAATGAGTCACGGTGTGTTTCAGTTTGACACACGTTACTGTTGCATCGTGCGTGCTCCTGTGTTTGTGTCTATGCATGGTCATGGGAGCATATCGCCGTGTGTATGTGTGCTGACTGCATTGTTTGTGACTCACGCATCGTCTCTTACCAAAGGGGTGATTGAGAATGATTTGCTCTGACCTTTCGCAGAACACTGCCAAAAGAGTCAGTGTTCCAGCCAGCACATTAAAAAGCTTGGCTGGAGTCTGTTAGAAAATTATGCCTTACAGTATCCATTTTGCATGCAGCCATAAAACAGAACTGATTCATGGCTGAATGCATCTGTGGAGGATCTAGCATTGAAATTACAAATAACCAAGGTTGTGAAATGAAATGATTGTGGTCAAACTACACCTTAATGCAGCAGCTTTGGATGATTATTTGACTGATTGGTCATGGCATCAAAATCAGTCAAACTTGTGATTATAAATGCAGTTTGGCAGTGACAGAAATTCCTCCCCAAATGTAAGCATACACAAAGTACAAGGTACAAATGTAAAACTCCAGGTAGGAATCAAATTAAAGTGTAGTCCTTAGAATGTGACTCCTACAACAGACAGACATTCTATTACATATTATATTATTATCTGATGCTGCAGTATCTATAAACTGAAGTAACATTTTGTTGAGACAGATTGTAGCTACTTAATTTAACTGCATGCTAGTGGTTTAATAGCGTGAATATCAGGTGTCGTGTGGGAAAGAAATTTGAACCTTAAAGCTGCAAGTTTGAAAAAAAAAAAAGGTTTAATAACAACCAGGATACCAACAAGCACATTTTCATATCTTACATGAAACACCCAGTGAGGTATTTGTGAGAATTATCACTGAAAAGGAACTCACCAAATCCACCGATAAACCAGATGCATGACAGACAATCAGCACCGTTGCTGCAACCGCGATGTGTTACCCCTCCTTCTTTGCCCGTCATGGGTGCACATGCAACTGTTTAGTAAAAAGAACCACAGTCATACCATATCCCAGATAGCAGTCAGTTCTGGGCCAATTCTGGCTGTCTTCGGCATGTGTCGGGCTACTTCCAGATGTGGAAGTGGCATACCAATAATATGGTAGTACATTTGTTACTGGGCCACAGAACCTGGACCATAAGTTTACTGGGCCAGATCCTTTATGTTTGATCTTAAAATCAAGCAGGATGTGAGCCAGACTTGAGCTGTAGAACCGGGTCACTGCTGGGCCAGATAACGTACTTGTGCGATACATTTTGCGATGTGGTTTTTTTTTTCTTCACTGACGAAAGTATGAGGTCATTAGATGGTTAATTGGGTAGGAGAGAGAAAGAAGAGAAGTCAGGAACGTTTTTTGGCACAAATAGGGCATTTTATATAATGTGGTTTTTGTTTTCTTTTATCTTTTCATTTTGTGAAAGATGTTTTAATGACACCACAGGAAAGTCGAGAGGAGAAATGTCTCTTTGCTTTTACTTTTTGCACGGTAAAGTGTGACAAGCCTAACAGGTTGGGAAGTTAATCTTAATGCAATGTATATTATGAGTATATTTGTATAAAATCTTGCTCTCAAAAGGAAGAAACCCACTGTCACTATGGAATAAAAAAGCATAATATATGTAAAAGTATGGAGCAACATACAAGGTAAAGGCAGTTAATCAATGTTCTTGGGAAAATGTACTGAGCTCTTGCAGTTTTGTAGAATATCATTTCTACTCTCCCTCAGGTAGTCGAGCAGATTGATCGTCTCACAGCCAATATCGACCTCAGCGAGGAGGCGCTCAGCATCACTCAGGGGTCATCCAATAACATTCACGGTTCAGCTCCTCTGGGTGACCTCAGGGTGGTCTCGCTGCCCGATCACAAGCCTGCTCTGGTCCAGGGGTCGCAGCATTTTGATGAAGATCGCATCATCTTAAGAACAAACTCTCCCTCCCCTGTCCACATGGCATCAGTTGTCAAGACTAGTTGCTTTATTCCACCCAGCTACAGTAAGGACTCCAACCACGAGAAGTTAGGTGCAAACGGGCACCCCCCTCACCTGTACCCCCACAGAGACTCCAATCACATCGGGCATCCAGAGCCCCACCCACAGAGCCTGGACCCTAAGGTCATCATCGGCAACAGTACCTCCAATTCAAGAACTCAAAAGCCTCCACCATACCCTCAAAATGGGCGGTGTGGGAAGGGGTCGTATCCAGCTCCCAAGCCTTTGAGGACCCCTGTGTACTCTGGGAGAGGCCGCCAAAGCACCAGCATGGTGTGAAGGAGGGGGTGGTCTGCCCCAGTGCCATGGGGGCCTGAAACATGAGACCCTGCTACAGCGAGTGGAGGTCAGAGTGGGACCAGGCAGGGGAACAACTCATGGTAAGCTCAGATAAAAGAGGACTTTTTTGTCTCTTCCTTAACAGTGTTTATGTTTCCGTCAGCGCTCCCTGCTGATGACGTTTACCATGTTTACTGGCAGCTTCGTTTTCAAAGTCACTAAATGAATCGCAGAGTTCCTCCTCGTTACAAAAAAACAAAACACAGGGTTTTATGTGTGTTTGATGTGAGTGTGTGTAAGCGTCTGTGTGTGGGCAGGGTGGAGGGTAGTGTGTCTGCTTTTGTTGATGTCACATGACTTCCCAGTCTTCACTACACTGTAAAATGTGTCTCTCTTTGGAAGTCATGAGACATTTGTATTTCTGTAGATTCTTAAAATCTTCCGTTTGATTACAAATGTGGTCACAACAAGCCATCAGGGTGCAACAGCATCACAGGAAGTAGAATTCTACTTTTTTTTAAATAGATTTAAAAAGGTCTAGTTTTAAACATTACCCTTGCTGATACATATTTCTAAGCTTCTTCGAAAGCATTGGCTCTGCAACAACAACAACAACAACAAAAAATCCTCATATTAATGGTTTGTCAGTTACAAAAGGCAGAAAAGAAGGTTAAGACAGACTTTTTTGCAGTGTAACTTAGTCATAACTTCAAGGGAACTGAGATTTGGCAGCAGCTCAGTCACTTTGGCAAATTAAGACCCCGCTCTCCCCCAGCCCCTCGCCTCAAATCATGTGACAAGACGGAGGCGTCATTATATATACACACACACACACACACACACACAGGATGATCATAGCTCTGAGTCAGAATTGGCATAATTTACTGTTGCTTGGAGATTAACCGAGGCTTTCTTCTCATGCCATTGTCAGATGTATGATTACTGTCTGAATTACATGAATCCGACAAGACGACATCTGTGAAAAAGTCCCTTTAGCTGTAAAGGAAAATTAAATATAGTTAAATATTCCTCAACAGTCCACTTCTTGCAGTCAGAGATGCATGTTTCTGTACTTCCCTCTTGTGCAGAGTATGCGTAACTGCACTCTATTTTTCCAGCCCCTCTACATTGGGCAAGTACAATCTGGTTTTAATCATAAAACCCCCTGGCCACACGCCAGATGGAGTGAGGCAAACTCTTGGTATATTTTGTGACGTCCGTATAAACACCACTGTGCAGTAAAGCAGCTCTACACATTATAATGCTGCAGCAGGGAGAGCCGAGCTCACAAGAGTGCAACTTAAGGTCGAGGCACTCAGCCAGAGAAACTGGTCCAAAATGTAGTGGCACTTTAATTTATTTAGTGAGATGAGAGTTTAATTAGTTATAAGTGTAATGCAGCTCCTCTGTTTAGTGTCGTCCTTCTTTTCTACTTGCAGAGTCTTTCAAAAGACTATTGCTGTTGACATTTTAAAGGCCTGAATCATCTGAATTAGTCACCCGAAGCAGGACCAATGTTAAAATGGCAAGCACAACAGATTTTATGCTCAAGCCACACGCCCACAGTCGCGGCGGGTGATAAATCGATTCAATCAATCCATTTGAAATTCAAGGTTTCGAAAGGAAAAAAAAAAAAAATTGATTTCATTCATGCAAATGTACACAAACACATGCAAAAAAATTCAATCAGGAATTCAAAAAATACAAAATAACAGGAAATTAGTCACAGAAGTAGTTTGTCTGAAACTGTCTGCCTTACCTGAGCCCCAAGAATGAGGAAGCGTGAAATATAAGCAGAAGATTCTCAATGCCGTGTGACTATATGATGAAAATGTGACAAAATGAGCCTCTAGTTAGACGTCATCTCCGACGTGGTCTGTGGTCGACGGGAATGCAGACAGCAGGAAGAACTGATGCGTCAGTTGGCCTTTGTTGCAGCTGCTATTTAGTCAACACAGGTGTAATTAATAACCTTAACTATGGCCTCGATCCATTTAGCTCTGGTAGGGGCTCTGGTATTATACATGCTGGTTCAGTGGAATATCAATGACGCCTGTGTTTACCCTGCCTATCAGCTCCCTACCAGGTTAAGAGATATTTTCGAACGTATATCTACATTATTGAAGTCTCTCTGTGCTCCAAAATGCTTTGAGCTTAATATGACTTCACTTTGTTCCTGACCTTCACTGTGCGCGGCGGTGTAGATTTAGACACTAGAAAGAAGCTTTCCCATTAATCAACTGGAAGTTTCTCTTTGCTCACCTTCAATCTGAGTTGAGGATCATAATTTATGGCATCACAAGAACGTCTGTGCCAGTTATCGTCCGTAAATTACGAGTGATTTAAAAGCTTCTGTGTCCAGCGGTTAAACGCTTAAAATGGCGCGCATAGTATTAGATTAGAGTTAGAGAGAGAATTTTTGATTCTGTGTTATTTATTTAAAATTCTAGGCATGTAGATATGGCAGTGCAAAGAAAATTCAATAAATGAATTACGTAAAACGCACACACGCACACACACACTTTAAAATCTCTGCTACCCAGTTTACATTGTGAAAAATTGATAAAGAACCTCCATGAAATGTAGGACGGTACATCAGCTGAGGAAAAAAACAGGAAAGATGAATAATTTTTAATTCTGAGGAGATTATAATCAATATTTTATAAAACAAATTGCATCACAGTGTCACTGATCTCACTCATAGTGATGAACTGATAGATTAGCAGCCAACCTGCAGCTCTCCTCATCTTTACCGAGCCTTACAGAGAATTTCGTCATCTCGTTTCAACTTTATTGTTTTCACTCTCAGTGCTCACAACAGTCTAGAAAAAAAAAGTACAAAGATTTAGAAAAGACAGAGAAGGAAAGAGTTGATAAAACCCAAAACGAAGCTAAGAGTGAAATTTGGACTCGAGTCCTCCAAAGTGGCAGAAATGTGGCTCCATATGATAAATAATATTGTTCCGTAACTGCTGGAGGTGCTAACAAGTTCAAATTCGATGGTGACATCATTGTGTTGGCACAACAGGCTATTCGCTCCTCCGGAATTGTTTTTTAAAGGTCTCACGGCATGCGGAGAGGATCTTTCTAGAAGCTGCTGAGAATCTGCAGACTCTCAAGGTCTCATACTTACGTTCATCCATAAAAAAATGGTGAAGTCTTCATGCTACTTTGATGAAACCTGGTTTGCAGGGAACATGACACTCAAGGACACACTGCTGTGCCGCACTTTCAGTACAGTAGAGATTTGTACTGTGTTTTTCTGGGCATCTGCCAATGAATTACTTAACGAGAAAATCCTTGAGAAGAAACACATATTATATGCAGTATTTGATTGGGGAATTGAGTCTGAGCTCACTGAGGTGCTGAGGTCTGAATTTAAATGCTTTTTCCCTCTTTTGTCTTCTTTGTTATGATGTTTCCAGCAGGAGCTGATGCCACTGAGACAAGCTGTCAGACGGTGGAAACAGAGCACGGCCTGAAGGTGGGGATATTTCTAAGGGAAAACTCCCCCCAGAGTCAACCCGCTACACAGACGCTTGCGGATCTGAACGGCAGTCAGACCTCTCGGATAATTTATTCTGTTACTGTTCCTGGAGATGTTGTGACAAAGAGCAACTGTAAAGGGTCTGGAGGGTATGCACTGACGTCACTTTCCCACTGGTAAACGCCCCCTCATTCGGATTGAGGGGCAAAACATGATCCAGCATGAAAACTGCGTAACCAGGAGTAAAACATAATCTCCTTAAATTAAAGGCAGCTGGATCCCACAGTAATCCTCAACAGCTACTAAAGGATCAGTGATCCATGGACAGTGACGTGGGGCCAGGAATCGAGTTTCCTGATATGTATACCTCAATGTGATGCTGGGGACACAAAGCAAAGCCTGAATGTTACGCAGATTCATCCATATGCTAATCGCTAGCACTCCTGTGAAACAAAGAAAAAGCCCTCCCTCTCAGGCTGTCACGATCTGAAGACCTGCTCCATCAGTTTATATCGGAAGCAAGAAAGCCAACTCGGAGTGTACAGGGATCAGGGTATACAACTGTTTTGACCGGTGATTGAAAAGTAGCCCTACATCCCCCTTCAGGTTTCTCGCTTACAGTTCCAAAAACTGAATTAAAAAGAAGGACGTCTGTCAAGGGACAAGCTCACAAACATACAAAAGCACTAAAAAAAAGGCCATGATTGCAATCAGATTTTCAGACCGTCAGATTATTCTATGATAACAAAATAATAACTCTACATAATGCAGCTCGTTATTGGGAGGAAGTAATTTACCCCATTATCACAAGTTGAGCTTGTTATTCCATGACGGGGGTGGGGGGGGGGTGGTATTTTTCTTTATCACAAAATAAATGGCATAAAAAAGTGAATTGCAAGTATTTGAAAATAAAAAACAGGCAGCTATAAAACTGTAGATACATTTTTTTTTTCGAGGATAACAACTCACGGTTAAATCCTAAATTAAAGTCTGTAAGAGCCGCCAGACTAAATCATCGTATCCCCACTGAAGTGAGCCGAGGGTGGAGTTCTATACTGGACCGGCACAGAAGACTAGACCAGGAAATACAACTCAACAACTGTAAAAAGAATTAATGGGACCAGACGCCGTATCCAGTTCTTTTCCTTCATCCATGATGTTATTACAGCCTCTGTATTTAAGTCAATCACATTACCGTTCTTCTCAATTATTGGTGTGGTTTTTATTTCGACTGCCAAGACTTCCACCTTCCTTCCGTGACGTCACATGCATACCCTCCACAGAACCATAAAGGTATCTTTTTATGGCAGTATTTATTTATTATTTTAAATATATATATATATATATATATTTTTTTTTTTTTTTCAGGCAGCTTACACCAGTCTGGATAATACCTAACCGAATGTATGCTGTATTTAGATCTATATAATTTAAAGTAAAGTATTAACAGATATTTCACAAATAAAGAGTTTTATGAGGCTGCTTTAATGGAAAAAAGGAGTAGACGGGAAAATTGGATATGCAGACTGAAGATTAAATTGCAATACAGTGGATTCTTCTGCACTTTGTTGAATGTTAACTACAAAATAAAAAGAAGTCATGCCAGCATATAATTCCCCTTGACTCTGACAAATGATTTATGCGTTCAGAGAGGCTGATAGCGCTCCAAATGGACGTGGGAGTTGTAAGAATACTTCTCAAGCTGATCTGGAGATGGCAGTGTGTGATCTCTCCTGGCCTTATTCTGTCAGGGCTGCTGCGTCCCGGGCCAGTCAGGCCAGCGTCTGTGTCTCTGTTTGTTTAAATCTTGTCTGAGAATTTCACCACGCTGCTCTCACAGGCTGCTGCTGCTGCCGCAATCAGAGCTCACCGCCTCCGAACAAGTACAATCCATCCACCCCACCAAACATCATCACTGTTTCACCGATGGCAAGTTGTGGTGGAGTGAGGATGGCACATTCAAACTGTTAACCAACCGCCCGTGTGTACAGCAGTTAGAGTTATTGTGTCATGATGTAGAGAGTGAGAGAGAGAGAGAGAGAGAGAGAGCGAGGGAGCGGGAGAAAGAGGGAGAGTGGAAGGAGTCAGTGAGTCACTGACCGAAGGTTGCAATGACGGGCGAGATCATGGTCCAGAGGGGATTATGACTTGTCAAGAAACCAATCAGAATGAAAAATGTATAGTTTTTTTTTTTTGATTGCTCAAGCATCCTTTTGTGTTACGGTTTGATAAGAGACGACGGATGCATTACTGATTGGGGTCAAAGCAGCGAAGCAGCGCAGTCGCCACATTGTGTTTGCTCTTGTCATCTTCTTCCAGCGGGGTGTTTATTGCTGCCCTCTGGAACCACACTGTAAAAAGCAGTGAAGCTTGTTACACTGAGTGACAGTCCCCTCTCTGCCTCCAGGACTCTTGCTCCCCTGACAGGTCAAACCTAGGGGTGCGTTTATGCATGCAGCATTTGGACTGCAAGCCCATATGTGCTGTCAGCAAGATGTCCTGGATCAAGGCAACGTACCTCATGCCATCATATTTGATTTTATTCCATGTTAAGCAGGCACACATTTTATCCATCCCCGCCCAGCGGACTCTAGTTTAGTTAACCACAGACCAAGCCGCACAAAAAAACGTTTTATTCAATGATTTATAAATGACATCAATGGGGCAAGTGTAGACCACACCCTTTACAAGTTTATAGATACTCAACGATTCCCGTGAGGGCAAGTTCACGATGGACGCGATGAGGAAGAAACCTCGATGGGATACTGGAGTGAGAGGGACGAGCCACCTGCTTCATCCGCGAAGCCGCAAGAAAAAAAAGAAGTGAGGCCAAAGACTGGTAGGGATTCAAATCCATGCTTTGTATGGTCAGACAGATCCAGATCTTTGGTCTGGTTTTTTTTTTTTTAATTTTTATCATGAATCAAAGAGGAACCTGAACCTGCTGAGGGAGTGCAGAGGTCAGACAACCCTGCTAAATTTAGCAACGATGGCAATGAATGAACCATCGCTGCACTTTAACAGGCGAACAGTGGAAGTTTCTTTTTTTTTTTTTTTTTTAAATAATAGCGGATTAAAAAAAAACAACAAACTGCATATCTTTTTCTGAATGAGTTTGTCATTTGTCACTGTGACAGCGAGTGAGTTTTAAGTTGCAATCAGTGGATTAGCGATGTCGTTTCAATCATCGTGAAAGGAATACCAGACAACTCTCTTGGCGGGGGGGGGGGGGGGGGGGATTATCTGTGTCACTGCCGGGCACCGGGCTGCTCATGTCTCGTTGGGAAAGACACAAAAAGTTTTGACAACTTGGTCCAGGTCCCAGCCTTCAATTAATAGATGGGTCCAGTGGTTCTGGTGGTACATTTAGTACAAGTTTTTTTTTGTTTTTTGTTTTTTTTTGGGGGGGGGGGGGGTGTTCCTGGCAAAACATTTTGGACCTAAACTCAGCAACTCTTTCATGCACTGACACCAAACTTTGGTATTAACTGGAAAGACAACAGACGAAATATTTGAACCGTCTCAGACTGTGATTCATGTTCCAAATACAACACCGCTCCGCATGAGGTCTGTTTTGGCTGAGAGATAAACATATGGTTTTTATCTTGCAACTATTCTGCTTTGCTCAATTCGTACGCCTAAAATATTTTATAACCAGACGGGCTGTAAATGGAACCTGATAAATGACATCCACTGTGTGGAGTGCTGTCACTTCAGGGGCTGCTGGCCTGGACCTCAGATCACATCTGCGGCAGGAGGGCTAAGAGGGGCTAAGAGGGGCTTTGAAGACGGCCGTGCTTTGGTCTGCTCTCCAAATTCTCTCCTTTCCACACACCCTGTTACTGAATCTTGTTAGACAGAGGGACGTAACCATGTAGCCTTTTTCTAAATACTGGTCTTACTCTGGAATTTCAGACAAAGATTCAAACCAAGAACAACACTCAGCCCTGCCACCCCGGTTTACCTCATCCACCCAAAAATAATACATGAATAGGATGCTGTTAATACCCCAGGTGTACAATGCTCTCCCAGCGGAGTATTGTTTCTAGTCTCTGCAGAAAACCACAGTGCACAGAACAACTGCAGTGTTTTCCTGAGAGGCTAAACAACAGCTGCTAAAAGATCCATCCTCCGAAACAGAGGAGGAGATTACAGCTTCGAGATAAAAACATGCGATTCCGGCTGAAAACTGATTATTGTAGTGTATCTAAGTCACTGGAAACCATTTTCTTTGGGATTTTGAGGCCAAAAACAGAAATAGGAAAGTAGATAAAGTTTTAGTGACGTATATATTTAGCTCTATAATCCTTTTTTTTTTTTAATTGTTCAGAGAAAATAGCCCAACCTAATATATTGTTTTAAATGAGACGTATTCAAAATTTGGTACATTATATCCAAAAATATTTTTAGGTCAGTGGAAAGATTCGATTGAGAAAAATCCACCATCAAATTATATTTTAGATTTAGGAGTGAGGTAGGACCTCAAAATAGAGTTTACATACTTAAAATAATAACATAGATCATAAAAAATAGGAATTAAAACATGATAAAGCTCAATTGTTTGTTTTTGGTAGAAACACACACACACACACACACATATACATATATATATGATATATTATACATAAATTTGTGTTTATCCACAAGCCTGAATAAGTTGCCTATGATCTTATCATTATTGTGGAAACCACAGGATTTAAAACCTCTGAGTGCACTCAGTGGCCTTTACAGGGATTTCCAGTTTTCTTTATGAAGTTGACAAAACTTTCAAAAGAAATCACAAAAGGAATACACTCCCTAATAATTCTCCAGTCTCCCAGCGTTTGAAGTCTCAGAGCGAGAAGCTCACCATTGAAAAACAGAGTTTGAACCATCTCCTTTGGGCTTCCTCTGGGTGATTCAAAGTGCACAAAACAGATTGAAGTCAGAGATGAGGAGCTTACAGACTCAGTACAGTGGAGCAACAATCAAAGAGCAGTAAATCCTTGGAGCCAACCCTCCAAATACCACCCAAGTCACAATACCACCCAGATTGAAAGAAAAACATTGCATCATTAGTCCCACTCAGAGATGGCTGCTCTGTTTTGTCTCCGTGGACGATGTACGCTCTGAATGTACACTTTACGCTGCATCTGCGTCGGCCGGTTGTGTAAGCGACCCCAGGTGAGGAAGCTCCCCAGTGTTTCTGCCCCACACGCCCTCGCTGGTCGACGGCTGCTCTTAATCCCAGCAGGATGACAGCGCTGCTGAGGAATTTCTCCACTCCGTGCCTAAACCAACCTGTCAAGACGCTCTCTTTTGGCCGAGCACGTTCCGCTGTTACGTTCTTGCTGACTCTCACGTGGCCCTGCTTTTGTTGAAATATGACCTGCAAATACCAAAACCTGGCCTTAGTAACCTCTCTAAACACTGCCCACCTACGTGCCGATGCATCCGGAAAATGTCTCTCCTCGCCACAGTATTTTCAGTGTCGGCAGCAGGCAGATGGCGAATCCTCCTCACCTACCTGTATGCTGGGCTGTGTTTCTGCTGGAAAGTGCCAAGCTGACTTTTTCTTTTTCTTTTTTTTTTTCGTGTGCCAGTGTTGTTCAATGCTTGTGTGAGGCTAACAAGAGTCTCTGTCCAGATGTTGGTGTGAAGCTGAGCAGCTGACCAAACAGTCATTGTTTTCTCTACAGCGTGACATGTTTAAAATGACATGCTGGCCCAAAAAGAAGCAGACCAGCTGAGATGGAAGGAGCATATCCCATGGCTTTGTTACGTCAGGGTAAATTTTCAGAACCTTTTTGGGTGTAATTTTTTAGCCACGCTGAAAGAATGTCAAGAGGGTGTAAAGTAACTTAAAAAAAAAAAAGAACCAAAAAAACAAAACAAATATTAACTTCATATGTTAGCAAGAAAAAAAAAGATGCTCCATTCTGATTTGAAGTGACTGAAACTCACAGCTTTTCTTCAGGCTGGGACTCGTGTCAACTTAAGATCAGTTTTGTGTTCCGTTGCGAAATTTCAAAATTGGTTATGACATCCTTTCAACAACAAGTCTTCACATTAACCCATTACTAAGTTCTTGAGGAGTTCTTACCAAAGTTGGTGTCCCAGCTTGAGAATTTCAAAGCTTTTTTAAGTGTCCTTAAAATGGCGGTTGCTAACAGGTGGCTAAAGGGGACCACAGCGGTCGCTGCGGAAACATCATCGCTCCGAAAACGGAAGCGTGACGCTAGTCATGCTGACGTTGAAGTCCACGGTCCACCTCTGATGACTGCAATTTATGCATCAAAACTCATGAACTATATCATTATTAACAAAAAGTGTAATCCCTATTAACCTTTGTTTGCGTGTGACTGAACGTCCGGCGTTACCTTTGAAAATTGGTCACCCGTCACTTCCGTTGTTTGGGAGATTACAGCAACACCTTCTCCTGTGATACTCCAGCAGTGTTTTGAGGACTGAAACGTTACACCCAACCTTCTATCGACACAATAATGACTAAATTTTCATTTTTGGGTGAACTATCCCTGTAACACTCCATTTTGGAGATTGTTTGCTGAAAACGGTCCCTATCTGTAAATAGTGTGCTGGACGTTCTGAGGCAGACAGGAATGGAGTAGACTAAAAAGGGGTTTTGGGAATTTTCCAGACACTTTCAATAACACAGACAATCTATTCTGGCAGGGAAACACCTTGGCACCTTCCAACATAAACCATTTCAATCGGGCTTAATCTCCTGGTTTCTTAAGATGAGCTTGCGCTCAGATTTAAACCTGCAACATCTGTGCATTTAACAGTGCATACATTGTCTGCAGCCTGCATGTTTTCCAGTCCATCCTTCAAGACGGCCTCACGAGACGTAATACATGTCTGACTGAATGATTGTCAAACATCTTTGAGTCAGGTGAACCGCTCCGGAGTGAGTCCTCTACATGAGCTGGGTGTTTTCCCTGCCATTCTTTTGCTGTTTGAAACAGTCTAGCGCTTGCTGTGAAAACACATTCGTCCTTGGTGAAAGCGGAGTGACTCGCTGGAGTTATTCTCTGGTGAGATGTGTCAATCCTCCCGCTCAGATCAAACATTCCTGTGCTATTAAATACCTGTCAGCCCAGACCATCCTTGACAAACAGGAGTGAAGCCACGATGTCACTTTATGTGAATCTGCACAGAGTTTGATTGGCTGTTTTTAGGGCCTGAGCCAGTCCCTGGCGAAGACCCTATTATGTTTCGAAGTCACACTCGCCACTTCAAAAGTAAATTTGACCCCCTAAACATGCATGAAAACTCACCAAATTTGGTAAGCACATCAGGTGCGGCGAAAAATTCGATAATTAAAAAAAAAAGAGGCGCTCTACTCAATAGCGCCACCTACATACACAAAAAACCACGCCACAGACTGTAGGAATGTCCTACAGACATGGGACAAACACCATTGAACTCGTCTCATCAAGACGGATAAATCATACACTCACACCCCTGACCTAACTGTAACAGGATGTCCACAATTTGGACACGAATGTCTAATTTTGGACAATTTTGCGCCCCGAACAAAATCTATCTCCTCCTGAACCGTAAATGCCAGGGCTTCCAAACTTTCACACATTACTCTCCCAACTGTGCTGATTAAAAGTTGTTCAAGGTTAATATACTACGCGCTCGGTTTGGATTTTATGAGCCGTCAAAGTGGGGGAGACACTTTTCGCCTTACAATGGAAGTCTATGGGGAGAGCGTGTCCTCTCAGGGTACATACTCTCAAACAAATGCTTCTCACATCTACACCATACATTCCACAGCTTTTAAAAACACACCACTGTATTCCTGACAAAAATCCCTAAAAAAATATGGTATTTTGTGTGACTTTTGACCAACGTATGCCGACTTATTCAGCTTTTACACACTACATTTCTCTGAATCCTCCACTCTCTCCACTCCAGCACAGATCAGACACAGTGCAGCGGGGGAGCGGTTCTTAAAGGGCCAGCTGGCAGCTCTGCTCTCAGCTCTGCTCTCAGCTCTGACACAGATGGCAGAGAGCGAGCAGAGAAGGGAGGGGCTCTTAAAGGGCCGGCTCTCAGCTCTGCAGTCACACTGTGCAGTGCACTGAGGCTCGTATCTCCTAAACTACAAGGCCTAGGGATTTGCCGATTACACCGTTGGATTGGGGCCGGCGATCCGGCCGCGGTTAGGCGGGGGCTCAGGCCCTAACAACGCTGCTTGCAGCTTTAATTTTTGTTTTTTTTTTAAGTCGAACCGCGGCAGGACTTTTCTAAAATCTGGCTTTTATTTGATGGCTCACAAGAAAGCTGAAAGGCCGTCATCGCTATGGTGGATGTCAATCAAACGGCACACACGCGGGTCAAGTGCAGGTTAGCCAGTCGCTGCCTTTGCTGGCTTGACTACGTCTAACAAGGAAAATAACAAAGTTGATAGCCATGTAGATTTTTGTTAAATATGATGGAAACTGCCAGAAACACAAGGAAATACAGCTATAACAAAGACTGGGAAAAGACCAAGCTTGCAAGGAACATTCCAACAAAAATGACTACAAGTTCCCTGACAAGTTCTAATGATGCATTTAATAAAGTGTTTTTTTTTTTAACGGCATGTTTTTGTAAGGTGAAATGATAATTCAGAAGATCTCTCACTTGTTTTGACTGCTGTTGACAGAAAATGACCCAACTGCCGGCTAGGATCTACTCCCTTAACCACACTTGGTTCTCGCTAGGTTCACCTGGACCTGTTCAGCTGACCCTCTTCTCCCACCAGTCTGCTACTCTGTTGCTAGTGGCGGTAAGTAACGTACCACACCGACGGTAGTGTTTTTTACGGAATGGGGTTACCAGCCCCAGGCTTAACCCCCAACCGGGATGGCCAGGTGCTCCCTGTGGTCTGGTCAGCTCGCTGAACCTGCTGGAGGGTGTGAACCCCTGGTCTGCAGAGCCTTCGGAAGCACAGAAGCATCCCAGCCTCCCCACCACGGCGAGGTAACGACGCAAGGAGAGGAAGATGGAAAAGGTCAGCAACTGACCTGTGGGGAGAGTGCGAAGGATGATGGGCATTGTAGGAGGTGGCGGCAAGTGTCACCAGACCATTGCCGCAATCTCATCAGATGTCCAACTCTCACCAAATTCTTTTTTTAGAATATCGTAGAAAGTGTTACTCTACCTTTAAGAAGAATATATACCCGAGTATTTTTAGACGACTTCTCTGCACTGCTGAGGTGTTCAACTCAAACATACTGTGCTTTGTTGTGATTCAGTCAGTCCAGATGCATTGATTTCTGGGTGGGTAGCAGGTCTTTTAATGCAGCTAAGAGACTTAAAAAAAAAAACAAGGAGGAGGGAGTGAGAGAAGGCCCCCATTCATCCTGCCCTGGCTGCGTTTTAGTAGATATGGCACGGCGGTATAAGATCCTGCGGCTTGTGTCTTCACAGAAGCCTGTCAGCAAACATGCCGCCAGTGTCGGCCTGCGGGCCTGTTTGTCTCTGAGGCCACAGCCCGCAACCATCACTCACAGTAAAGCTCCTTCATGCAAAAGAACGGAATACTTATTCACTACTGCAAAGTCATGAAGCACCCCTCTACTTTCACCTGCATTTGAATATACCGGGGAAAAAAACCAACAACAAAAAAACTATTGCATTAATTTCCTTGACATTTTCATACTTAACATTGACATGCAGCTCCAATTCAGACAAACCTTCAGAAATCACTGTTTAAAGTGGAGCAATGTTCTAACATTTGACTAATGAAACTGTTGGGGTCGGTTATTTTGTTTTTTTCCAAAAGAAAATGAAGAAACTGGTATATAATAAACTCTTCACTCCTCTATCTTTATTGCATTAAATCCGACAATTGGTGATGACGTTATCAACATTCATTCTTAAGCAATATTAACAGTTTTACTCTTCACATTTTCCATTCACTCAGTTAAACACACACAACACACGACATACTCCCTTTTACGAGTACTGTAAAATGCAATTTGGTTGGTAAACTAAGCAGTTTTTAAGGCTACAGTAAGTCATCTGATGATCTGGATGTTTTTTTTTTTCTCAACTGTCAACAAATCTCATCAAAATCACAAAGCAGCAATTATCAAAGGTGACATAAAAAGTTTGGCCAGTCGAACCAAATTCAGTACAATTGGTGTCCATAAGCTGACATGTGTAACACTATGGTTGTCGAACAGTTAAGAGTCGTTCCCACCTACTGCTGTAAAAATCCTCGTCCGCATCCAAATGTAAAAAAGAAAAAGAGTCCATAAAACTAGGCTTGGCTCTACATAAACTGCGAGGGGAATTACAACTATCTAACCAGTCGTAAAGCACCAGTTTAGCCCCTGGAAGTATCACATGGAACAGCTCAAAATTGCAGGGCTCCATTCTTAACATATTCATTACACCACTGTGACATTTTGAGCTCAACACTTCAGTAAACTGTGGACATATTAAGAATTTAATATCCAGCTAATATGTTCCCAATTGGATCCCTGCTTGTGCCTCATACCCAATTAGATATGTCCTTGTGTCTCAGTGTTAAGTCGTGAGCTATCAATCTGTTTCAGATGAAAAGGAAAAAATGAAAAATTACATTAAGAGATAAAGATATACAAAAACAAAGAAATCAAGAGTTTGCTTTAGGAGACACATTTATGAGTTCATGACAATATTGAGAGCAACAAAGCAGTTTGTGGGTGCTAGCAGCTCGATAGCGACCGTTAGCTGCACTATTAGCATAGCCTCCTGTGTCTCATAAACAAATCCTAGTGCTGCTAATGCGTGGAAAAAAACAACAACTTTACTTTGTTTGCTAAAAACAGCAATAAATTGCTTTTTTATGTAAATAATTTAGCATTCATAAAAAATGATAAACCATCTGGGATTTGTTTTAATTGTTGACCATTACAAATCAGCTAACCTGGACTGAGCACAACCACAAGGTTATAAAGTGTGGCGAAATCAAGACTTGTAAGTTTTGATCTTTTCATGAGATTTGTTGACTTAAACAAATATTTTCCTCTAAATAAAACTAACAACTTATTCATTTGCACATAACAAAAACACAAAGCAGATCAGATAAAAAAACAACCTAAATTCTCAAGCAATTAACCAGTATTCAAGGAACAAAGCATTTAAAGTCTGTATTTGTTAAGACATTTTTTTTTTTAAGTAAGATCCTCGGAACATTAATAAAAAAATACAAAGTCAAGTAAATAAGACAACCACACTACCTTCACTTACAAAACTGGTGTAAACTGGTTTTGCATTTATTACAAAAATAAATGCAATATATAATTATTAGGCAGGAATGTAGCTCAAAATGACATAACTGTTACTGCGCTATTTGTTAGTCAGTTGTTGCTGAATCGTACACACAGAGATGTTTGCTGGAAAACTCTGGTAGGTGATACAATAAATGAAGATTTCAACCCCTGAAAATGAGAAGGAAGAGAGGTATTAACACACAAATATCTTAATATGTACCTTCATTGTCTTAGTCAACTGTTTCGCCATTTCATAGAGAATATATTCATCTTTGTTAGTAATGATAAAAGGTAAAAATACACCCTTACAGTACCTTGTTATACGACAGTTGCGTGTCTGAATGTAGGTTCCTGTGTAAGTGACGTCACATCTCACTACATTATTAGTGAAGTCCAACTCCATGACGTGGAAGTTTGGATTGACAGTAACCTAAGAAATAAATCACAAATGAAACAATATGAGCAGCTTTAAACCACAAAAACAGCTGATCTAAATTTAACAGGATACATTTTACCTTCAGAATGTAGTTTCCTGGAGGAACATCAGTAATGTCGATCCACTGACAGTCGATGTTAGCAGCGTAGATGTCGTGACATCCTGGGCTCAGCCCCTGAAAACACAAGCCAACACCAAAAGCTTTGATTCTGGCTCTTTGGATGACTTTGAGTGCTATTTTTCAACAAGTGTTGCAAATACAGCAGTTTTAGTTATTTGAACAGAGCTTGAAAGGAGCACAAAGCCAGGATCACACAGCCCAGACGACAGATAAAATAAATCTTCCAAATTTCCTTGGGATATTTTCTTTTTCACTGGCATACACTGGAGTTTTAATAAATGAAAACATTTCTCAGAAGTGGACCTGACAGATTTCCAAGGGGAAAAAAAAAAAAGGTTTCCACTTTTTGCTGCCTGAATTAAAACCAACAGAAATGCGAATTCGCAGGGAAATTAAACTAGAATGTGGGCTATACTCATCTATCGTTTATAACACGATGAAACCCTGGACTTCTGACAAGCACCACAACTTCAATGTTTATCCTTTGTTTTTTTTCCTTTTCAAATTCATACCAAACTTTTAACATTTTCCATCAAGGCTTATCCTCCTTGAATGACTGGAGATTTGTCTCCCACCATTTGGGATCATTTGAGCCTGTTTCAGTCTGAATGTCTCCTACTGGAGCAGACTCAGTCTCTTAAACGTCCTCTCAGCTAAACCAGATGTCAGGACTAACAGTCACTGCGCTACATGAGCGTAGAACAGTCCGTGCCTCCTTGTGTGGTTCTGTGCAACATTATTTTTGATTTATATGTTAGTGGACAAAACAAAGAAATGAACTCTTCTCAATATCAACACGATGTACTGGGGGAAAGATTTTGTGACTTTTTGTTTCCCATCAAGTTTCCTACGATTCTTCTATAAAGGAGTCATCACTGGAAATTACAATAAAACAAATTATATGTATTTTGTAAGCACTGGGGTGTACCTTAGAGTAACAAATATACTGTAAGAATTGCGTGAGTGCGTCTTACATGTATGACGTAATGTTTCGACTCTCCACTTCAACTTCTAGTAGGAACTGGTAAGTATCTTTATTTATATGGATCTATAAAAAGAAGTTTAAATAGTAACTTGCATGGTAATGTTGGGGAGTTACACACAAGCCAAGAACCGCTGTACTTGTAATGACGTTAGTTTTACTTTACGCTCCTCTTTCCTCCTCTTAATGTGAGAGTTGAAACTGCGGGTAAGTTGAACGTGTGTGTGGTGCTGGGAGGTGGATGATGTTGTCTTTCCTTTTATTCTGTCACCTGTGTAACTATACTGAGTTCCATTTCCAGGCAGTTCATCAGAAACTTGTGTTTAGCCATTAAACACGTCGGATTTTGTTAATTCTCACGAGGAAAAGGTCGTTTCCTCCCGGTAATGAGCTCATGATATCGCTGTAATTAACCCTTGATCCTGAAATGAAGTCATGAAAGAATCAATTTCAAACACTTCCCTAGTTACACTTGCGTGTGTAACGTAGCACCTAACATTATATCACCTGTGTATGAGATGTACAAGCGTAGCGCCGCCTGAACCCAGGGTCACAGCCCGTGTCCTCCAGACAGAAACTGGCCTTGTGTCCTTCAGCGACCTTACGGCCGGTGATGGAGTCCAGCAGGTCGTAGTTGCTGAAGGCGTCCATGCTGTGGTAGTGCCTGAGGACGGAGAACAGGAGATTGGGGATTTTTACTTGTGGCATGACTCAAACATTATTCAGCCTGTAGAAACCACAAAGTCAAGTGAATGTGGAGGGTGTGGTGAGTGTCTGGCTGCTTCAAAACAATATTTCAGCCACTTCATCTCATCTCAGGCCGAAAAAACTCACTGGTGACAGCTGTGCCAGTCCCACTGATATCTTGGCTTGACAGGAAGGAAGTCAGTGGTGCCTTGATTCTTTACTTTCTGCGGGAATCTCAGAAGGACCCTGAAGTCGATGTCTCGCACAGCCAGGCCGTACGCCGACCTCGGATGGATCAGAGTGAAATGGGCATAAAGTGAGTTTGAAAGTGCTTGTGGCTGGCCTCCCGGGGACTGAAGTTTAAAAGTAATAGTAACAGAGCGCAAAAGGTTTGTTCCATTGTGCTTAACGCTTTTAGGAAAACCAACCCAGAACATCTTGGCAGGACATCATGTTGGAGACTCAATGCTCCATAATAAGCTCCAACTGTTATTGTGAATGTGTCAACCGAACAGTTACTGTAACACACTGAATTATTAAACTGAAAAAGGACGAACGCAAACAAAAGCTCTGCTCAAACATGTGCAATTAACAAGGAAACACCTGTAGGAGAGCGTCTGCCTGCCTCGGTGTCTACATGCTGGACTCTGAAGAAATGAGTCACTCTTGGCTCCGTACCTGGACAGACAGTTCTCCTCAGCCGCACAGCGGAGTGCATACATCTGCACGCGTTGGATATAAGCACCTGCTTGGATGGCGTACGGGTCTGGCACCAAGTCTGGCAGCCCTGGGAGAGAAGATTAAAGAAACAATACATCTTTTTATATTACTGTTACTGTTTTTAGGGAAGGTATTCTGAAATGGTATCCAGGCTGCAAAGAGAGCAGCTGTTTGTGTTTGTTGGCATAATTCTACATGTTTTACATTCTTACACAGTCAGCCAGGGATTCATGGCCCAAAAGAGATATTTTCCCCCTTTGTCAGGTTCTCCCCCCCCCCCCCAGTGAGGGAGAGGAGATCTGAGGCTGTGCACGCTGTCTTTGAAATGTCCAACTGATTTGAACCCTCCAATGTTTTAAATCCCTGCTACTTAGCTGAGATCTCCACACAATTCTTACACGCTTCATTTACCATTTTGGAAATATCTTGTTCCATATCCTGCATCGGGCGGACGGCGACCCACTGACCTCCCCCGGGGGGGATACATGTTGTAGAAGACTGAATTCCTGTGGTGTTTAAACGGGTTTCGAGGGTCGTCGTTAAGCATGTCCTCTCCGTTAATAGTTGCCTCGTTGGAAACATCCTCCCGAGCAGGGACTGGTGCTGGGGCTTCCGTTTCCCTTTCCAGTGATGCTGCATGTCCCGGGTTGGGATGATCCACCCTCGCGGGTTGCCTGGAGACAGATACGGCCTCTGGCACCGCGCGTAATTGTTGGTAGTGTATGGCCGACCCTGGGTCTCCTCCTCTGGTGAGTAATGCTGCAGCATCCACACTAGCAACGTCTCCTCTTCTATCCTGGAAACCCGCAGAATTCCCCACTGCAGTGGCGTTGATGGTGTTGCTGTATTCAGGGTTTACGCGCCGTGCGCCCTGGTAACCTGGAGCTCCTGCGCGGGGAGAGCGCTCAGGCTGCTGCCTAGCGCCTGACGCACGTCCAGTAACGGGCACATGCTGCCTGCCGCTCTGCACCGGTACAGTAGATCCTGCTTCTACAGTCCTGAACCGGCTGGACTCAACCGGCCCAGTTCTTATTAGAGTCGCTCCTCTGTGCGCTCCCGGTACCTGGCTTCTCATACCATCCCTACTGCTCATATAAACCCTTGATTGGCTTCTGGTCCGGACCGGAGCCTGGAACTCTGATCCAGTGCTCATTAAGCTGTATACCTGCCCGTTGTTTTCCCACTGGATCCGATGCCGCCAGGGGCCAGTGCGCTGCAGCTGCTGCCCAATAATCAGGGGGAGAAGTCCTTGGGAAAGGTATACAAATAAAAGTGACCATTTTGCCATGGCAATAAAACTCAAGAGTATTAAATCCCTCTTGTAAATCAACGGTACGTGAATTTATGGCTAAAGCAGGCGCGCTTTCTCGGGTCCAGCTCTGAAGCAGCACAACATATCAGTTCTCAAGTGGACTCACAACTGGGGAGGAGAGGAGGGCTTCAGCCTTTTTTTCTGGTCATTTATCCAATTCAGCCCAGAAAGTCAAACTTTCTTCTAAGAAAACTTAACCCCTTACTCGCCGTGGTTACGGTCTGTTACACAAGAGTTACACAAGGGCGTTTGCCGAGTAAACTTTACGCACGGGTGTTAAGTGAAGTCATCTAAATCAATCTGGTTATTTTCCAGGACCACTTCGCTCAGTACATGTAAAGAATACGACATTTTGGGGAATAAAGGTCTCTGCAAGTGTAATTACATTACAGGAGAACGTGTTCATTAAACTTTGGTCGGTGCCTTAAACAAATCCTGAGGATCTGACGAACACATTTTCTTTTAACTGTATCCTATTTCGTTTAAATGTTTTACACAACAAATTGATCAAAGATTGAGGGGGAAATAACGGCGGTTGATCCATCAAATCAACGTGCCACAATTTTTGATTAAAGGCTGAACATAATTGGCTCGTTCAGTTGTGAAGCTCCGCCACAAGGGGGCAGTCTTCATCCTCAGTGTGTTGCCACGCTGAGCTTTCAATCACCCACAGGATTCTGTCAATTCAGATTAAAGAACCGCGTCTGTGTTCTTCCTCTTTCATGTATAAATGCACCAGTGTTTAGTAGTCAGTCGGCCAGCTCTGATCTGGGCTTTGATGTTTGAGTTGTCGTATACGTTTTTGTGTGTTTACAAAATTTACATAAAGAGCAAGAAATGGCTCAGCAAGGCACCTTTGATAAATGAAAAACACCGCTTGTCCCATTAATCTGTAGTTTATATGATTTTTTAATGCAAAATTGACCCCCCCCCCCCCAAAAAAAACCCCAAAAACTTCTGGGTTATGTAACCTTGGCACTCCAAATCAATAGCAGAGCACAGCTCCCCCCCCCCCCCCCCCATTTCGTTGCCTCGTATAATGAACATTAAAGGGCAAAGTCATAATATATTTCACTTGATCTCCAACATGTGGACCATGTGACCTAGGGACTCCAAATAGTACTGGATATTACAATTCAGCAAGAAACATAAGACACACTTCTTTGTATTTTATTTCCTTTCTTCTATATTTTGTGCAAATATTTGAAAATGTTTTCTCCTTGTATGGGGACCCAGAGATTCAAATTGGCACCACATATTTTTTAATAGACAGGGGAAAATATTTGTTTTCAGTTTTACAGCCATTGAAACACTGGTGGAAAATGCAGGTGTCAATAGAGGGTTTCAGCAGACTCTGGATGTAAATCCCAATTAACTCGTTCATCCAGACTTTGTCTCGTTAGACTGCCAATAAATTGGAATCTTATTGAATATTCTGGTCGCAGGCGGCCAGCGATCGTCAGAGAAGTCTCAGCGCGTTTGTTGCCTCTCAGATGATGTGAGGGTGCATTTCCTTGGCCAAATAGGGCGTTGGGAAGGCGAGTGTGGGTGTCTTTCTATTTTTAGCTGCTGCCCCAAAGACCGGGTCCACCCAACGCCACGCCGTCCTCCAGCTTTATAAGACAGACGGATCCTCGGCACTGGTTTGGCACAAGACTTCCTGAGCAGGACATGTAACCCTCAAAATGTAGCCAGTAAGTATTAATGTTGAATTGAGTCTTTCTTGTGTGTCTGACCTGAAAGTAAACAAATCACAACAAGTGTTACCAACAAAAAAAAGAAAAAAAAAAAGAAAGAAACTAACCTTAGGAATGCTTGAAAAATGAAATAAACGATTGTTTTCATGGTCGCTCAGCAGCAGCGGCAGTAGCAGACTTTCCCCCTGTGAGAGACTAATTCTTTTACGCTTTTGAATATATCTTATCCCACGAATCTAGGTTCCCAGGGCTGCTCACAGCTTTGCTTCTTGTGAGCTTTAACGAGGACGATGGTCTTAAAATGGTTTTTACCATTTACCAAGACACTTCCCACTCAAGGAATATGAGGCCTCACTCTACCATTCTGAGGAGGGTACAACTAAATGATAGATCCAGAGGGTTCACAGATCATGGGGGAGACAAAACAGGTGAGATGCTGGAAAAAAAAAAACAACAACCAACAACCCATAAACCCAATGTTTGTTGTGGATAAATCTCCCGTCACGTGGAGATTGAGTTGCTTCAGATGTTGTCTCATCACACTAATCTGGCTTTTGATATTTAACATGAATGAAAATAGCGAGTTGAACCACAGGTGATCTCTCATCATCAGGTGTCCCGTCACACGTCTTGCTTGTCTTTTATTATCCTTTGCCAATATCAAACTCAGTCAGCTCTCCTCATGTTTCAGCTTTGAGCAGCACGTTTTTTTCAGCGCGTTTGGGTTGATCTACATGTGACTAATGAGTGCTGAGAGCTTTTACCAGGTGCTTATTATGTGAAATGCTAAAACTGCTGGATACTAAGCTGAAGGATGTAACAGGAGGCGGTTCACGTTTAGGATATGATGTTGATTAAATTGCCAATTTAACAGATACATAGGACTGATGCAGTATAATACAAATAACCCTGCAAAAATTGATGCTCAGTTTTAAGAGATTTTGAATTATTTTAATGGTCATTTGGCTGTAGGTTTTACTCCTGAGCTTTTGAGGTGTTCCTAATATTTTGTCCGTTCTGATTTTATGAAAAAAGGTTGACAGAATATTTTGTCGTACCACTATTTAGTACAATTACACCTCCGAAATCACCACTTGAAAAAAAACTCTTTGACTAATTATTAATGAAGAATTCATTCTGTTGTCGTGCAATAGTTTAAGCCATTTATTGTGGACTCCTATGATAATAATTGACATCATTAACATATTTATTAAAGTATAAAATAAAATGAAATAAATGACTCATACATGAAACTTAGATAAATCAAAAATATTTTAAATAAATGTATTCATTATTGTTCAAACAATATGAAGGAATGCTGTACAGTTTTTATTCATCTATTTTATTTAAACTTCTGTCTCACTCAGGTTGATGTCAGAAAGCAGCTAAAACAACATTTAAGGTGCACACACACACACACACACACACACACTTGCATAAATGAAAAATTAAAACTAAATTATTTTTTGCTGGACGACTTTGTGAATCATATATCATTTTTAATTTTTGCCATTTAAATTGTGAGTGTTATCCTCAGATGTTGGTCTGAATCTCTTCAAATTAGCATCATTGTGCAGGTTTTATACTTGTTTGGACCTAAATTCAAATATTCCAAAAAAAAAAATGAACTTGTTATAAATGCAAAGAAACGAACGCCGCGTTCATTAAAATGTCAGAAAATCCTCTCAAAACTGCAGGGAAGCGCTGCTGTTTCCTGTTTCAGGCAGTGGACAAATATTCCTGCCATTCAGTGGCAGAACCCCAACTGTTCACTCTGAACATGACACAGCCGCTCATCTCCAAATATGGAGGCCCTGGCTGTATTTTGGGGTTGCTATGGCGCTGGGCGGCGCTGACGTGGAAACTCATGCTACCCCACAAGTTCTCACCTTACCCATCCCTCGGTGGCATGTGGTGAATGGCCTGAGTCAAACCAGGCTGCTTCTGCTCCACGGGGTGTGTGTTGCAATAAGTAATTGGTGGTACACTCCTTAAATATATTCCCCTGACACCTCAGGCACTTAGCCTAAATATAAACTGACAGAGCCTCTGCTCCAAACCAACTGTTGGCATGCAAAGACTCCCAGAGGTACATCACACGACCCTGAAACCCCCACTAGCCTCACACACACCCTCTGAGGCTCTGCCAGGTCCTGGGACAGAGCTGAGCAGGCTTAAAATAATGTACAGTGTGAGGTGACGCGCGATCAGATGATTTAGCTGGAGTCTTTATGGGGAGTTAGACGGCAGATACGTCTCTCCATAGGCTTAATCTGTCTGTTCAGATTATAATGTCTGATATGTTCAACACCTCTCAGACATGTGCTGTATTTGCTTTATTGTCAGCAGCTGCAGGGTGTGGGACATTTGTTAGTTTGACGCTGAACAAAGCAATAAAAGTGGAGTTGGTGGCTCTGTGATTCCTCCTGTCTGCGATGGTGTTGGCTGAGGGTGGAGCAGCGCTGTAGGAGGGCGACCGCCACTTTCCCTCGCTGTCTGTTGGTCTGGATAAAGCTAACTGAGCGGTGGCACATTTGTGACACACGGCTGCAAGCAGGGATAAACAAGCCAATGCAGGTGTGAAAGAAGTTACTGGGATTCAGTTATTTTGAGATTCCCACCATGCCCTCATATGTGTTCTCTATTAATCTTTAGCGTTTTCAGCCGCTGTTAAACCTGAATCTGACATCACGACAAACAGGAATAAAGGTTCAGTTACAGGCTTTTCTCATAAACGCCCAAATATGTTTAATATCATTTTTGAAAACTAGAATAGAATACAATAGAACAGAATAATACAAGGGCCGGCATAGCTCGGAGGTAGAGTGGCTATCTAGTAACCAAAGGGTCACTGTTCCCCTTCACCCCACCCCGCAACCCTTATAGGCAGTATAGAAAATGAATGGATGGATGACAACAGAAACCATTTTCCCAATTTTATATCAGAATTAGCCTCACAGTTAAAATGTGAAAAACCTCCACCTGCTTTTGTATGCAGAAGTTGAAAAATTCTGTGATGTCACTGAACTGAGCGCAACAAACATTCATTCATTGTCTGCCAGCGAGAAATGTGGAGCAACAAAACTGAACGAGTAAATCAATTCCAAGGTCCATAAAAACACCAGAGAGTAACACTTAAAAGAAAAGAAGTAATCGGCTTGAGGATAATAAAAGGTGGCAGTTATCTCTAATTACTTTTGTTCTCGCTACTTCCCGCAGACTCGAATATTCTCAAACGTTCTCTTTGATTATGTTCATGCTTTTATTGCAGCACTAAATCTAATCTGGATTATAAGGAGGCTCATGGCTGCAGGATGTTATGAATCATCCTGAATAAACAGAAAGATGAAACATGAGGGTGTTAATGGATGTGTGTGTGTGTGTGTGTGTGTGTGTGTGTGTGAGCAATAACAACAGGAAACATTCAATGGATTCACTCATTTCTTTATGTTGTGTGACACGAATCCTTCCTCCCAGTGAGCCTCGATAAAATTACAACAAGATCCGAGTTGGAATCCGTCCCTGATGTTGAACACTGGGAAAAACCAGAGGTGGCTTATCTTTTAGAAAAAAAAGTTACACTTGATTATACAAAACTCTTCTGACTTTAGTTCTTAATAAGTTACATAATGAACTATTTACAAATCCCAGATCAAATAGGCAAGAGGTACAGAATCGGTGTCAACATTATTTACAAGTCTGTACACAAATCCGCTGTCAACCCCGTCCTGCTGTGGAGAGAAAATCAGGCGGTTAGTCGCTGAATAAATACAGAAAATGTTTAAGTTCATTAAAATTGAACATTTAATGTACCTATAATTTGTTGAGTAGGGAGTTCTGGATGCTCTCATATGCGCTGTTGTAGATATCGTCTTTTGATGTCATCCCGTCCAGGTACTCTGTCCAGAAAAATCCGTTGTGAACGTCTTTATTTTGGTTCTATTAAGGTTGTTCTACGGGGGAACGAGAGAAGGTCTCACCTATTCTGTCACACTGGCTCTCCATCTCTTTCCTGTGCTTCAAGTACATGGGCCAGACGTGGCCGTCAAACAGACCAGGCGGGTCAGGGACTGTGTACGTCCTTGTACTGCAGAGACAGATTCAGTCTAGTCATACTGCAGTATACCGAGTAATACTGAGTAATCTTCCTCTCCACGAGCTGCTTACCTCCTCCTCCTCTTGCACTCCTCATAAGGAAGTGAAACGTACAAACACTTGTCGTAGACGTCAAGGAGAGGCCTGCAGAGGGAGGGGAAAAGCCATTAGTGAAAAGCTCTGACGCTCAGCGGGGCTGGAGGTGACATTTTTTTGCTTGTGTAGAAAAAAAACAAAAAACAGCGAGTGACCCACTTGTAGTTGTAGATGAGGAAGCCCTCAACGATGAGAATATGGATCCCCTCCGTGTCACATTCCTCAGCTTCGGGTGACAGGCTGACTCCGTGGGAGCGGGCGAACTTAGCCGGGTTCTCCTGCCAGCCTTTCACCGTGTTAACCATAGCCTCCATGTCCAGGGCTGTGATCACTGATAGAGAGAGGAGAGAGAGAACAGCAGGCTTCAGCACACATGCAGCTGACGCCCCTCACCAATGTGCTTCAACACACATTAGTCACGGTTAGTGAATGGCTGTAGCATTCACAGAATAGTTGGGAAAATAGCACAAAGTTTAGGATTGATTGGTTACCAAATTGGAAAAAATGTGCAGAAAAGGAAAAGTACATTACTGCAAGGTTTTCCTACGCGAAATCCATTCTTACCATCCCATTGTCTAAAGCCGTCCTCCCCGACTTCTATTTGATCGGGTTTCTGAAATAACAGTCACCAATAAAACATTGCTGCAACCTAGTAACCAGTCGGAGCTGATCACACCTGGACAGGACAAGTCAAGGACTCGTCTCCACCAAAAGTAGCACACGGTGGCATTTGTTTGGTGCCAGTTAAATGGTTTGTTTGTTTGTTTCCCCCGATGGGACGCAGCTTTTCTCTACAAAACATACTGGACCTTTAAACGCTCGCTGCTGTCTCACTTGGACGAGAGGAGGGATGCTTCCAGAAACTTTCCGCTTTCTAAGAAAAAAATCCACAGGCTTGCAATCAAGAGTGTCTGGTGATTTTAACTTTACACTCCTGATGTGACTTGATTTTTTTTTTTTTTTTTGTGGTCAATCAAACTTTGCTGACCCTGAATGTGACACGAAAGAACGATTTGGCTTCTTTTCAGCCAAACTAGGGTAGATAATCGTGTAAAAAAAAAAAAAAAAGTGTGCTGCAGAATTTGCAACTTGTTTGGCCATTAAGTTAAGACTTTAAGTGGGGACGCTCAACCTTTTCATTGGCTGTCCAGGACACAATCAGCCAGATGTATTACTAGGCTACTGCGAAGACAGGACATCTGCAGGTCAAACTGGAGGGTTACAACTGAGTTTAAACGTCCTCAAGGACATATTTATGAATTAATAATACATGAAATCAAAGTTATTGTTATCTTTAAACTTATTGTAGTGACATTAAAAATCTCAATTTTGATTTTTCTTACCTTGAAGAAGTCATCCTGATGCACCACGCAACAGTTAGGTAACGTCTTTAGGAGTCTATTTGTCAAAGTGGTCTTGCCACCGTTGGTCACTCTGAAGCAAAATTCACAAACATAGTTGACTATCTTGTGTAGTTTCCTTTGACAAACAGATGACGGTTAAATAAAATGGAGACTTACCCTCCAATGCCAATGATGAACTTCATTTTTTTTCTTGATGTTGGTCACCTCTGGAATTCAGTAAATAAAAGAAGGGAACCCAGCCAAAACTAACAGTCGGTCAAAGGCTTCTACCAAGAACCTTTCCCTCTTCCCACTCACAAACGTTCCCCTCTTTTACTACTTCATTGATAGACAATCTCCTCTGCTGGCATATAAAGGATTTCGCTGCAGCGTCACACCCTCACGAGCCAATCCGTCACCTTTCCCTGCAGCCAATGAGCTTCCGCTCCGTGTCAATGAGAGGAGGAGATGGGTTTTTCACATTTGCATGAAAGTAGATCTCAAATTTTCCACCTGTTCTCAGGGGCCGCCGGCCGGCAAATACCAGCCTGAACAGACTTCTTGTGAGGTGTGAGGCAGCAAAGCTGCAGCACACAGGAAGCTGCTGTCGACTGCTGGTGCCGATATTTGATATTGAACAAGCTCAGACTTGTTTCATTTGGTCTGCTGTGAGTTTTTGTCGCTAAAATGACACAATGAAGAGTAAAAATGGTTAAGTTATTCAAATAAGCCTGTTGTAGTTTAAAAGTTTCACCCTGTCTGTCAGTTCATAATTATTATTCGTCATTATCTAGGTTTTAAGAGATAAAACTTTCCATGCTTAAACAAGTCAGAGTGAGTGTGAAGCGGAGGAACTATATTTAGTTGGCTGTTGTGTGTCTGTCTACTGCGTCATGCATATTTCTGATGCAACCAGCTGAAGGCCGTGTGACCAGCGTGTCTTGAGTCACGGCTGTCGCGCAGATCTTACATGTCTGGTTCTTAACTTATTTGAGGTACCAGGTACTCGTCATCCTCGATGACCCTCGAGGGAGTTCTGGAGCCCCCCTTCCAACACACACACGCACACACACACACACACACACACACACACACACCTAATCTTATCTCTGTAGCGGTGTGAAAGAGACTTTGAGCTTTGGAACGTGGTTGCTTGTATAGTGGTCTCAATAGGATGTTTGTTGACACTGTGGTTATTGCATTTCTTATATCAAAACTATTGACGTATATATTGTTGTCATGCTGATGTTACTGACCAGAAAATGTTATACTGGCACAGAAAGTGCGCGGCTGCTAAAGCGCACCACGTGGCTCCACTTCCACAAAGGGCAGTGAACAATGTGGTACATGGTGTGAAGCATGTGGTGCAAATACTTGTTCCTCAGAGGACACAGCACAGAACTGCATTATTTTGTTGTGTCATCAAAGTATGACTTTGATATTCAATAAAAGCCCTTCTCAGTAACACATTGTGTTTCATCACCCTGGCTCAAGAACAAAGAGACAATTTTTCATTGAAATGGTTTGACATTTTAAAAAATATGTGCTTGGCGTTGAGCCAAGCTTAGCCTAGCTTAGGTTAGCTTAGCATTAGGACTGGAAGCAGAGCAGAACGGCTAACCTAGAACTTCCCAAGGTTCAAATATCCCACAAATACCTTGAATTATGTAAATTATTTGTCTTTTTATGTCTAGATTAAAATCATTCATCAATCATTTGACTGGTTTAGCATAATCAACAGAGCTGTGAAGAAATGTAAACGTGAAAATCTATTCTGGCGCTGGCGCCGGCAGACGACACAGGCAGTTTAATATAAATTACACATCAGTCCTGAACCTTTGTGATCACTGTCACCTTGCATTTAAAAATAAAGAGGGTCACCTTAGTGACCCGTGTGCAGAGCAGCGCAGGACTGTCAGGACACGAGGAGCATCATGTCCCCTCAAAATGTCCAGAACATTCTGTATGAAACACTTTTAACAGCAATGAAAGTGCAAAGACAAGATTGTCACCCATGCTGTTGCAGGGTCAAAGTTGGATACAAGGAGCAAAGTTATAGCTTTTCTTGGATCATCATTTATTTTTTACAAACATTAAATGGCACATTTTGAGAAATAACATCTTTAATGATATGACTTCAAATATTTCATTTGTAACAATGTACGCTTTGCATCTAAGTTCTTCTTAAAACATGATGGCAGATGTCATAAAACCTAAACCAAATGTAACTGACAGAAATCAACAAGCATGCCACCTGCAGATCGAACTGGAAAACTGAAATGCACTTCTTTTTTTTTGCATCAGAAACATCTATCCAACAACTAAGAGGAAGAAGATCATTGCACATTTATTTCAGGCCATGAAATCAAAGAATATCCATGCCACTCATATCAAATATATACACCTTTCTCAAAAATATATTACAAGTATACTGTATATGTACAGGTTGAAAAGTTCCTGACTCCTTAAGAAGTAGTATCAGAGTTCATAGAAGTCCATTCTTACTCCAATGGTTGAATTCATGCTATAGATAAAGCTCGACATTTAGGGAGCAAATGCTTTTTGATTTATGTAACCGTGCAAATGAACTTTTAGCTTATAGAAAGTGATATTGTTGAGAGATGATGGTCTTTTCTAGATCCAGTCAGGCGCTCCGAGGTCTGGGCTAAGTGGGAACCCCCTGTAAAGCTCTGCAACACAAATAGAGAACGGTTAGTTTTCCCCTGTCCTGACAAGATAGTGATGAGTGAATTCAATGTAACGTTCTTGCTGGCGGCAGAAGTGTGTCAGTGGGCAGAGTCTATTTTGCAATACTAAATGACACATATCAGCTTGACCTATTTGTTTTCTCCTGCTATGTCCAATGCTGTGGAGATGGTGCCTCTGTCCATTCCTGGGATGTGGGCCAGCTGATACATGGAGGCTGATTGGGATGGTCAGAAGTACAGGACATCCAAGGGGGCAGATTTCTTTTAAAATAACCCACATTAGCCAACACCAACCCCCCGCTGCCTGCTGCAGGGCGTATTTCCCCTGATTTCAGGCCAGACTTTATGGTGTGGGTTACATTGATGGAGTTCACTTGTACAGTCCATTAAAAATAGAACTGAACTTCTGTATGTGAGCAGACTTAAAGAGACAAGCAGCTGTGCTTTATGTAACATGGGGTACCGAGGGTATATAGTGTTTGAGGATCATTTAACATGTCATGGACCCTCCCGTATAGTGAACTGAAACATGACTTTGCAAACGAAGAAAACTTGAAGAATGATAGTCACGCTGCCTGAGAGCGATCGAGACCTGGGGCCCAGGAAATTTGAAGCAATGAACATTTTACGAGTGAACCACAAACAGTAGCTGGGTTGAGTTTCTTTCAGGGCCTCAACCACACACAAACTTTGAATTCTAAAACTGAAGATTCATTCAAGATCCCCATCAGCTGCCGTCTGTGAGTGTGATGTGATACTTTCACTGGGATCTTTGAGCTACTGAGCCGGGAGCTGACCCCTCTGTCTGATCTTTGTGACCCAAAACTCTTGACAGGCTACGGTTCTGTGTTTCCGTGATTTACTGTCTGTGTGCAGAGAAGACAGATTTCCTTGTAGGTGGAGAGATTGCGTACAGTGGTGTGATGTAGCGGGGCAGCCTAGAAAGTTGTGGGAGGGGTAGTTTACCCTTACCTTAACGTCAGATGTCACGGCCAACCTCCGCTATCATTGACTTCGGCCTGCAAGAGACAGATTACTGACGTTTGTAAAAATAAAATTATGCTTTTCAGTTTGGATGAAACATGCTATGGAGACCCTGTTACTGACTTGTGTTGCCAAAAATCCATCAGCAGAATAACACCGATGAACTTTTTGATTCCTTACAGTTACTGAAAGAAGCATCATTATCTCCAGTTTCCTAATGAATTAACTGCAATAATTTAACGATTCAAGTTGCACTGGATACAAAGTAAAAATGCCTCCGAATAAAATGTTCCACACTGTACATTTTATTGCAGCAAACACTTGCTTCATCCAAATGTGGCCGTGGACAGAATGTGCTGTGAAGTGAGGTCACCTCTCTTTAGGCAGAGCTGAGTTGGTGTGTTGCTGCTCTTGCTCCAGTCTGTAAACCAGACAAACATCAACGTGATCATTTTAAGACATGTAGACTCGACCTGAAAAACAACCCGAAAATATGATTCTCACCTTTCCCTCTGGGTTCTTATTTTATCGTCATCATACCTGTAAGAGTGAGAAGAGGTTTACACGGGAACACTGCAGCAAAAACTCTCAGACACCAAAAGTTTTTGTTTAAAGAGCAACACGAATGCCATGATGAGTATCTGTTTTTAGAAATCTTGCTGTACCGAATGCTGTATAAGGCTTGTCTGAGGGTTTATTTACTATTTTTTTGATTTTGAAATAGCAAATAAACCAAATGTATGCCAATCAGGACTGGTACAGTTAGATACAGGTGATCTGCCCCTGACTTGATCATCTGCTCTTTCAACTACTGAGTTACATTTCAAACGCCTATAAAGTGAATTAACCGTTAAGTACTTTACTGTTACTCTGAACATGCAAACATTACCTAACTGCTGTGTGACGGACATAATGCACGTAGTGTCTCAGTGGTGACCCCTGGTGGCTCAGAGTACTTACTGCAGCACACACTCAGGGATCTGCACGTGCTCCATGGGGATGATCTGGCCCAGTTCGTGCAGGGTTTGAACATAACGGATCTTATCCATGAACTTCACACTGCAGAGAAACGCGAAAAACAGTCGTCACCTTCTTAAAACAACTGCCTGAGTCATTTTTTACTTTTTTTTTTTTTTTTGCCTAAAGCAACCCCTTGGGGTGTTTTGTCTCCAGCTTTTTTTGTGTGTTTTCTGAAAAATCTGAAAAATGACTTAGGTAGCTGATTTTGAGAAGGTGACGATGTGTAAAACAGAACAACGCACCCAAATACAAACGCACACAGGCACCTAGAGAGGAGTTAGAGAGGGAGCAGAGAGGCCTGGATGCTCACAGGAGCGCAGTCGGCAGTGATTCCAGGAGACACTAAACCCGTGACATTAGAATTACATGGAGAGATTTTTGATTCTCTACCCTGAATAACTTAAAAATCAACAAACCACTGGTATGAAGTGATTAATCCACTATGCTGTCGCTTCTTTTTCTTATATGTGCATAGAATTTCTCAGCCAGCGAATCCCTAAAAGGATGAAATGATGGCTAGTAAACGTGTCCTCACCTGATGAAAGGTCTTGAGATGGCCAGGACCGTCCGGATGAACCACGTTGGGTGAGCAATGATCAGACACTTGAGATTCTTCCTGAGTCTGCAGACGACATTCAAAATTAAAATGTTGCATCATCTTCACTTTAATCAAATTCTGGCTTAGTTTCTCATCTGTCTTACTTCCTGTCAATCATCTGGTAGCATCTCTTCAGCCAGCTAATGCCCGGCATCTTCCTGCGAGGAGTCGCTCCGTTCAGGTAAACTATCATGTAATCTTCTGCCACCAGCAGCTCCAGACTGCTCACCACGTAGCTGATGACAGAACAAACCAGCTCAGGTCTTAGGGAGGATCCAGCCGCTTGTTCAAAAGTAACAAGACGTAGATCCAATCTGGATACGTGCTTTTCAAAAGGAAGTATCTTGAAATATCTAAAGTAAATCGATAATAGCATGATGAGAATCTTACAGGAAGAGATTCTCCATGATGTATGAGTAGTCTTCACAGCTGCTGTCAGGAAGGTAGCAGGCTGCAAACACGATGATGGCGTTCAGACCCTCGCCATAATAACCTGAGAGAGAGAGAGAGAGAGAGAGAGAGAGAGAGAGAGAGAGAGAGAGTAGTGCTATCAGACTGGTGACCAATAGTGAGGTCACACAGTCATAGCATCAACTTCCTTATCAGCAAATGATTTATACACCTTTAAAGCAATCTTGAAGCTGCTCTATGACATGATTTCGTAAATGTGTGACCTAATTGAAATGGGTGTGTGAACCTGTTTGGGTTGATTGCTGAGGTTTAATGCTCTGAAGCTAATGTGTGTTTTTCCACAGCACCCGAGTTTTCCTCCTGACAATAAAAACCTGCAACCGTTGGGGCGTATGCAGCAAAAGCTCCATCATATCGCTCACCGGTCAAGTCCAAACTCCATTTAAATAAAAAAAAAAAAAAATTTAAACGTTCGCATTTCATCTCATGGAAAGATATGACAATACAAGAATGCTATACTTTGTACCAACTGGCATCCTGATGTACATGTAGTAATTTCACCATCATTTTCAGAAGTTTATTGCAATAAAATCACCGTAGAAGCTAGAAATCATTTGAACCGCCCCGGAGACGGCTATGAGACTCCCTGGCCTGTGAGTAGTCTCAGGTGCCGCTCACTCTAAAACGACACTCACATAATTTTCATCCATCTAACTTCTTCTGGATTATACTTTCCTCAGACTACATCCTCTTAATGTGTTTATTGCAGTCACTGGTTAAAAAAAACAGCACAAAGAAAAAGTTCTTCAGTTCAGTATCTTAGAGGTGCATTTGACATCATGAAGTGTGAAGTGTGAATGAGCTCTTTTTAATGTCTCAAAGTTTAACCAGTTAGTCATGATTGACAGGTTGGTGACTACTCGCCTGGAAGCTGCTCCAGGTGATTTAATCCTGGGAAAGTGTCCATGTCCAGTAGTGCATGGAGAATTTTTTGAACCTTACAATATTTGCAAAAAACGTAACTGTCGGCAGCTTTTATCTTTATCAGTTCTGGTCTTTTAATACTCGTTTTTGATGGCATCAATGTGCATGCGAATCAGTGAGAATAAAAGTACATATATACACATTTGCGAGCCTCACTTACCGCCATGTGTGACCACCCTCAGGTACGGTCTGATGACCTGCATATCAATCCGCTGCTCCTGGTCACCGATGATCACCGTTCGCCAGAGACGACCAGATGAGTCTCTTTCCTCTTCACTTTCACCAGGGAGACGTTTAGCCGTGGCGACAGGGGTATCATCTGCAAACAGGGTACCATTTTTGAGTTGGTTAGACAGCTTCGGACACTTTATACGAATACGTTTTTGGTCTTTGAAATGAAATATTTAATTACACACGCAAATATTGAGAAATTGTTACTTTGATTCCTGACACATACAGAAACCTGTGTTTTTCGCAACTTTCACATCATTATTCTCATATTTAAAGACTTTTATATCATCACAGATGTGTGTCGGTGGCACTCAGAGGAAATAACAGCACGACAAGACACAACAGCTTAACGATAAATCCTACATTTGCTGAAGCCTGAAATAGTGTTTCTGTACGGACCATGTGAGTCAGCTATTTATTCACCTCTATGGTAGATTCTGAGACTGCATTGTTGTACAAGAAAACCAAATGAATCCTTGAGAATTAAAGATATGCAGGTAATCCACAGCGGAAGACTTGACAGAATTTGGGGGATTATGGAAAACAGCCTCACTTTCTTATCTTGCCTGTCTTCTGAGAGAATTAAGCGTCTTCCATTTTGAATTTTTGACAGTTGAGCGTCTGAGGAAAGCTTTAGAGGAATGACAGCGCATGTAAGAAGATTCAGTGCCTTCAATCCTGAGCAGTTACATTTTGGCATCCTTTGACTTCTGTCTGACCTTCCCACTCCAGTTCGTTGCCATTATTGATGAACTCCAGCGAATCTGTGTCATCAGGGGTCTCGATGTCATCCACGTTGATGTCCAGGTCATCGGGTGTCTCAAGGACGTCATCAGAAAGCACCGACCCCTCGCTCTGATCCAGGGACAGGTTCATGTCGGGGGCAACCAGGGTGCGACGTTTACGCTGGCTCATGGACTCTCCCACATTCAGACTGGAGGGGGGATCTAAAAAAGCAAATTGGGGAGC
The DNA here is from genome assembly GCF_037954235.1 of Aulostomus chinensis. Taxonomy (NCBI): domain Eukaryota; kingdom Metazoa; phylum Chordata; class Actinopteri; order Syngnathiformes; family Aulostomidae; genus Aulostomus; species Aulostomus chinensis. The sequence continues at coordinate 25,306,721 of NC_141324.1, forward strand.
TTTATGTAACAGTCTTTGTTAAGAAAGATGTTTAATGCGGAATACTTATTTCACATACTGGTTCTGTTGTCTGTGAGGCCACATGAAGAATCAACCTCTCCCTCCTCTGGTAGAGGCCTGGAAAAAAGATAAATGCATGGAAATGAAAGCAAATTCATATGTTGCTTTGGTCTGCCAGTTCTAACCCTTAATGTAACAAACATAATACTGCTACACACAGAGTGAAGTACTTTTTAACATTTTTTACCCTTTTGTGAGAGGCTCATTGTTATTTAATAACAGTATGGCCTTTAAAACAGCATGTCGGTGAGAAAGCAACACCCATAATCATAAACTCCCCTCTGACATTATAATAAGACGGGTGAAGCCTCAGTGCGCGCACGCGCGCACACACACACACACACACACACGCGCACGCATGCGCACGCACGCGTGTATGCATGGACAAACACAGAAACACAGCTTGAACAGCCTTAAGTAGGGTCTAAGCGATGGAGCTGCTGCTATAATTGCTGTTATTATGTTGTCGGTGGCTCTGCAAAGGTAAACAGCAGTACAACATAAACAGCGAGGAAGAGAAAATCAGTTTGCAGTGTAAAAGCTATCTTGTCACCAGATCTCAACCCAGCTGAACATCTATGAGAAATTTTGGACAAACACACTCTCCACCGCTATCATCAAAACAGCAAATGTGGAAGAGTGGTAGTCTGATGTTCATCCCTCCTGTGGAGTTCTAAACTTGTAGAATCTCTGCCAAGGCACATTGAGAACATTCCGGTGGATGGATGGAGCCAGGCCTTGATCAAGAAGGTTTATTTTAGAATTTTCATGATATAGCCATCTGAATAAATGCTTTTTATGTTTTTAATAGAAGACTACAAAGAACACCCTTGACATGGTTTGAATTTCTGGCCATTTTGGACTATTTTCTCCTGCTTATTAAGACATGTGTTGGTTTTAAGGTGTGTGGGAGTTAGTTGCATCTAGCTGGAAATTTATAGACTGCAACTCAGAGAACACCAGGATGCAGGAGAACCCTCCCGTGGTGGTCTAAATGACCTCTCTGCCAGAAAACAGGTGCAACACTGATCTGAACATTTGTGACTCATCAGCGATTTCTATATGGGAAAAACCAACCGTCTCTGCTGCGAGCACCTGGTGTGTTGTCCTACATGTACATGGTGCTTTTACAAAAACAAGGTTACAAATGACATTGATTTGATCTCTTTATTCTGGCCATCCGCCTCTCATCAGTGTGTACACACAGATCAATGATATTTTTCTGTTTGTGACCCTTTTTTTTAAAAATAAAAGCATCATTTGGGTTACACCACCGGGTGGCCTGATTTTGTTTCACTTTCGTGTCATGTTTGTGCTTCTTTGAGTTCCTACGTAGCGAAGAGCTCGATCGAAGCGAATGAAAACGTGATTCTTCATTTCAGATGATTACTCGCTATTATTCCAAGAGGACAATGTGGGTATTATTGCAGCAGTAGAAGCCAAGAGATAGGAAACCAGGACTGTAAAGATGGTAATCTATTCACAATAAGGACACTGAAACATGTACTTGGTATAATTTCACTGAGAGAATAACTGCATTATTGGGATATAAGTGCACTGTGAGTAAATGAAAGAAGTTAACGGCACGGGGAAAACACTTTATGGTCCTTGCAAACTGTGATATATATAACGTTATACAATGTAGATTTATGAATTTTACATTCAGCATCCTCCCAAAAACTGAATTCTAAATCCGTATTGTATGCACACCCATGACTGTTCTTCATCTAATTCGCGGATGACACAGTGGTGGTAGGCCTGATCTCCAATAACAACGAGACGGCCTATCTAGAAGAGGTGGAGCTACTGTCCTCATGGTGTCAGGACAACAACCTGGACTTGAACGTCACCAAAACCAAGGAGGTGGTGGTTGACTTCAGGAGAGGGCGGCAGGGGATCCAGTATGCACCGCTCAAGATCTACGGGAATCCGGTGGAGAGAGTGAGCAGCTACAAGTATCTTGGGGTACTCATCTCCGAGGACCTGTCTTGGACTACACACACCTCCAACCTGGTGAAGAAGGCAAGGCAGTGTTTATTCCATCTCAGGAGGCTCAGGAAATGTAAGGGCTCCAGTAAGCTGCTGTGTACCTTCTACACCGCCACAGTGGGGTCTGTACTTTCTGCGAGCATCACTGCCTGGTACGGCAGCTGCAGCTCTCAGGATAGGAAGGCTCTACACCGAGTCATCCGTTGTGCTGAACGCATCACCCGCACTGCACTGCCCGGCCTCCAGGACATCTACACCCATCGGTGCAAGTCCAGGGCAAGACGGATCATCAAAGACACTCACCATCCCAACCATAGACTGCTAGAGTGGCTGCCCTCAGGCAAGAGGCTTCGCTCCATCAGAGCCAGGACGGAGAGGCTGAAAAGGAGCTTCTTCCCCCAAGCCACTCGGATCCTGAACTCTTCATTCCACACACCCCCTTAACTGACTGCACAACACCCTCCGACTGTGCAGCTTCGGACAATTTCACTGGTCACTGTACCTGTTTACATATGTTTACATATGTTGCACATAGCCTCTGCTAACTGTTTACTTGCACACAGGAGTCTTTTTATTGGAGTATTTATTTATATAATTCTATTTTTATTTTTCTCTTCACCATATAGCATTTTCTTAAACTTTATTTATTTATTTTTTTCCTCTTACATACTAGTGTTATATTTATATTCAGTTTCGCGAGCACAGAAGTCACCTTTCATTTCACTGTCACTGTACCTGTACATTTAGGCATGTGACAAATAAAACTTGAATCTTGAATCTATTTCTGACATTGCAGGCTAGAACACAGGTGGTGATGAGGTGCAGCAATGATTCTGGAGTGTGTTTAAATGCACCATCTTGCCATTTACCAGGAAAACCTCTGGTGATGGATAACTCTGATATATGTGACATTAATTATGTGGAAGCAACAATGACGATATTGTGTTGATTTTTTTTGTCACGAGCACATTTCCTCTGCTTGATAAATGCCAGTAAAAGAGTGTAGGCTGACTACTGTTCCATAGCTCTGATGTGTGCTTCCTCCTCTCCTTTTCTCTGCGCTTGCTAATATTTGTTCACTGACATGGCACAATCTCACCACAAATCACATAACAACCATGTCATGAAGAGAACACACCTGCTGCTTTTCAGCTTTTAACACATGTGACTGGCTTCCCATCATTGCTGAAGGCTGTGCAACAAATAAACAAGAAAAAGAGAACTACAAAAACGCATGAGGATACCTGGGGAAGTCTTCATCCTGCCACTCGTCCTTCACCTCCATGCTATCCATGCGTAAGGTGGCTTCTGCTGTACCCATCCTCTCTGGGGGAGGACGGGATTCAGCTCACTATAGTGGACAAACAAGTAAGACGTTAAGGAGGATCATACCCGTTCTCAAGATTTACATAGACAAGTCTGACAAGTCTGGTCACGTCTGCAATTTTTAGCCTTCTGACTTACACGAGGACAATCAGACATGACGAAGTCTGTAATGCCAGTTTGCCACAGGGGAAATATTGTACAGTGAAGTCATTTTAAATGAAAAAGTCTTTCCGAGTGGGTTTTCTTCCCTTGCATCTGCGGGCAGGGGGATAAAAATAAAACACCAAATTACTCACTCAGCCCACCAGGGTGATGAAAAACAAATAATATCTTCCAACCTCTGATAGAGAAATCTAAATGACAGTCTCCATCCCACACTACATGTCCTTTTCTTGCTATGTGAAAACTTCAAGGGTCTCGTGTTTGGGTCAGACATGCACAGAGCAAACATCGTGTTTGTGTCAGAAACATGCATACACAAGGGGAGGGGGGGGGGGGGGGTTCATGCTGCAGCAGACGTTACTGCAGTCCATTTGTCCACTGGTATGGCAATGATGTGCTATAGCGAGACACATCAGAGCCCATATGGGAGGGGAAAAAAACACCACCACAACAACAAAAGTGGGCTAAAAGGCCCAGGGCCTGGGGCTAAACGCTGCTTGTGCCCTGATTGGATTGAGAATGGTGTTGGAAGAGTGGCGAGGCGCGTATCAGTCCCATGAGAAAGTTAAAGGCTTTGATGTAGGTTTGATGGGGAATTCCTTAACGCCACTTTGATACAGATCTAACGACACCGCACTTCACATTGCCTTCCTTTCACGCTTACATCTGTAAAAACACATCCTGGAACTGATTGATCATTTTCACTTCTAAAATAAGAATGAAAGGAGGAATTTGACCAGCTGAGAAGACAATAACACCACAGGGAAATCCACGCAGAAACGGCGGCTGAGTGCATGTGGAGAGCTTCTGTTGGTGTCAAAGCTCAAACGCTCATTGTGACGTGCTGACTGACAGACGCACAGCAATGTTGCAGTAGCACGTGCTTGCTGGAGGATTTGAGCCCAGATGGAAGAGTAGCCTTCATTTCTCAAACACTATCTCTACAGTGAGCTCACATGAATGTGCCTGTCGAACAAAACAAACACCTTCATACTCCTAATAGTCCATCTGAGAGATGGTAACTAAATAGCTGCATTTGCTCAGTTCCGTGTTTACCCTCTAACATGACATTCAAGTGCATCACTCCTTTCAAATCAATAGCGTGGCTTGCAGCTTGAAGGATGAACAGCGATAACGAAACCTTTTTGATTTCAGTCAGAGGACACTGAAAACGAGAGAAAGTTTAAGACCTTGAATATTACCTGAGCAATGATGAATATTAGAAAAAGCAATTGGACAAACAGGAGTTTCACACCATGTTCTGTTCTCAATTTAATATTGATGAATTCTGACAGAAGACCATGATATCTTGACCTTTGTTTCAATGCAAAAAGAAAAGCTCTGTGAGACAAAAAAAATAGCAAAATTGGTTCTCACTGTCGTCTTGACGTGATTCTGTTCACGATTCCACATCAGGAATCTCACTGAGAATGTACATTTCCAGGGCTATGAAGCGTGTGTGTCTCTTTATCTGACAAATGGAAATTGTCTCAGGAATTTGAGTAGAACAGGAAAACAAACGTCGGTAAAAACATTTAAAACGGTTTTACCCAGAAAAAAAAAAAATCACAGTCGAATGCAAAGGCAGGATACTCACGATCTGTAATTAAGATGACTTTATCAGAGCTCCTCCCTTTCAGATGCTCCTGCCTGAGCGGAATGAGGTGAGTTAAGTGGGACACCTGTGCTCAGGATTTGGGCTGCAGGACGACTCTTTCCGTTGGCGGATGCTGCCAACAGAGGCCCAAGGAGCAATAGTGACCTCCTGTACGGATGAGAATGGTTAAACAGCAAACACCATCCTCTCTCATCTCCTCTGCCAGTCAGATTCCATGCTGCTTTTTTGGACAAAAGATAATCCTCAGCCTGCGCTTTCAGCCTGTCTCATGATGATCACGCTCTCTCGCTCTTCCTCCCGTTTACCTCTGCTGATTCTCTCCCTCCCTCCACTAACACTAATGCCTCCACCCCAGGCTCTAATCCTGCTGTGATGATGTCACCCGTATGGGAGCTGTGTGATGATAGTTATGTAATCAAACTAGCCTTCCTTCTCTTTGATTGTCTTCAGCAGAGTGCAAAGCCTCCAGTCAGGATCAGCTGTTTTCCTTTCCCTCATCTTCAGTCCATTTCCCATCCATTGTGGGTTTTTTTTTTAATCTTCCTACGAGCGGGAAAAGATGGACGTTTCTACTTTGCTGTTCCCAGGCAACAGCATCATCCTCCCTCACACACACACACACACACACAATCTCTCTCTCTCGGTTTTTCTCACCATCCGTTTCCAGCTCTCTCACTCTAAATGAAACTCCTCCTCCACATAAATTCCCCTCTCTTCCCTGACGCACTCACTGTGACCCCCCCCCCCCCCACACACACACACACACACACACACAGACTCACACACTGAGCCCTGGGATATGAGTGGCAGTATGCTCTGACGTCATCACCCGGTGGGGGAAGACAGATTTCGATTCTCCTGAGGCCGCCTGGAGGGTGATTTTTTTGGGGTGAGTTCATAGCCTTCGATTAGGAACGTGACGGTGAACTGAAATAAATCAATACTTGTTACCAGACTTGTTGTTGTTAAAGCACATGTTTTCCCACACACATCAAACACTGCAGGGCCAGAATGGTTATTTCAGAATATAGATTGAACAGAAATTAGTCAAATTTAGGTATTTTAAGTCATCAGAATACACATTAAGGGTGGAGCAAAACATTAACAATGCAATATATTGCAATTTTTACTCTTGCAATACTGTATTGACACACTGGTGTGAAATATCTTTAATTTCATTATGTAAAAATGCTGGTGTTAAGAATTCCCTGTGGCAACTGGTTTTGCCATTTTGACAAGTTGCTCATTGTACATGTGGGAGGCTCTAAATTGAGACTACACTTTTTGTTGTAAATCTCAGTTTTCAAATTCTGTTCGACAGATACAAAAATGCGACACACAGAAATAGGGTTATACAGATATTGTGATGAGGTACAGATTACTTTGCAAGAGAATCGCTCTATAGGAATGTTAATGTTATCATGGGCAATGGGTAGTGATAATATTAATTTGTAATAATTAGGAATATTTTGTCATTGGTGACCCCCACCCTGACAAACATGTAAAGAAGTTATTAATTGTAATTGTTATCCAAGGTCTGATTTCCTCAAACATCTGCTCAGCTTTCACTGTTTGAGTTTGGCTTTTTTTTGGTGTGTATATGGGGGGGGGGGTCTGGAGTTCTCATCTAAAACCAGTTTAGTTCAAAACGAGGAGAAACACCAGAGTCAGTTTCATCATAAAAGACAAAGGCCAAGCATTTTAACAGTGTGTCATCAGCAGAAGTGAATTTTTTACAGTAAAATTAAAATTTTATTTCCAATCTATATTCCTCAATTAAATTTTCCACCTTAAATCTATAGTTTTGTATGCAGGACATTTCACACTACAGGTTTCAGTTGCAGGCACACATTGTGTTATGCTTACTTCAACAAAGGCCAACAACATTAAATATTCATATGTGTATTGACATGCACAGCCTCTGCTTAACTGGGTCACTGAAATCCACGGCATCTTTTTATATGCCGTATGTTGGCTGTCCTTCCAACAGATGGCAGTAAAGAGCTCACTATGACTGATAGATCTGCAGAAACCTCCAGGACATGAAGCTGTGCACTGGTGCATGTAGTTTTTGTCATTTAAAATACAATGGCTGGTCCTCTTGATACTTCAAAAAAAAAGTAAATTCAACAATGCTCTGTTTAACAAAATGGATTGAGAAATCTTAGCCGATGACATTGTTAAGTCTTCTGCTGGCCTGCAGCTCGTGTCTGGACAGATGCTGCACGACACCCACGCCGATACAGTCGCCCAGCACGTTAGTGGCCGTCCTCAGACGATCCCTGAACAAACACAAAGCTCTGTGAGGAAATAATGAAGAGCTTCAGGTGGCCGTAATGTGCAAGCACGAATGCACAAGTGCAGATACATACAGAATCCAATCAACAATCAAGAGCAATGATATGTCCTCAGTGGGCAGCCCAGCGGATGTAAACACAATCACCATGGATACCATGCCAGCCTCTGGGATCCCTGGTGCTCCAGTACTTGCAGCTGTGACAATCAAGCTGAATATGTGAGACAGAGTTGGTTTTTAGTTAAACGGAAGTTTTACAAGAGCTCATTAGTAGTTATCATACTTGACAGATCATGTTTGGAGATCCACCCAATAAAATCTGGATATGCTTGTTCAACCAGTGAGCAAAACCCTATGGGAACTGGCCACACGTAGTGACATGGTTTTCCCTTTAGTCTTCTTGACTGATGGTAAGACAGACATGTGCATCTCGTCCTCTGCTTGTGTAAAACTAAGAATTTTATTTGACTTGGGTTTCTAACAGGATGTCTTCAGTTTTGAGATGCAAGAGAGTATTTACCCTCAACCAAAGAAAGCAGGTAAGGTGAAACATGAATACGATTTAAAAAAAAAATAAAAATCAATGAATTACTTTTTTTGCATTTTCCTTGTACCTGAGAACAATGACTTGACCCAGGCTAAACTCCATATCATTAACCTGGGCTACGAACAGAGCAGCTACAGCTTCATAGAGCGCTACACCATCCATGTTCATGGTGGCCCCTACAGGTAACATGAAGCGTGTCACTTGTTTGTCCATGCTGTGATTCTCCTCCATACAGTGGAGGGTTACAGGTAGAGTTGCAGAGCTGTGAATTCAAAACAAAACACAAAATACATGATGTGCCTCCAACAAGCCCCTGGAATGAGCTGAAAATGAAGATAGTGGCTCACCTTGAGGCTGTGCCAAAGGCGGTGATGAGAACCAGGAGTACACCAACTACAAACCGGAAGGGATTCTTTCCTGTGACAATGAAGTAGATGAGCGGAAGTGTGAAGAAGCTGTGGATCAACAGGCCAGTGATGACGGTCAGAGTATACATGGTAACTTTAGAACCAATCTCTCCAGGGTCTCTCATCACAATTTGTCCGGCCACAAGGAAGAGGATTCCTACGGGAGAATACCTGAGATACAGAACAGACACACAGCAGAGGAAATGTAATAAACCAGGAGCCCTGTGGACCGGACCACTGACATAATCATCATATACAACACGTTCTCACAAGATTTCACAGAACTGGTGATGAAGGGTAGACCATGAGTGATGAATGTCCTGAACATGTAACGGTGAAAAACTTCTACACCAAATTTGAAATGCATACAGAGAGTGGCGGATGAGAGCTAGATATGACTTGTCGTCGTAGCAATAACAACGAATTGACAGTAAAAGTTGTTTTTTTGTTTTTTTTAACTCATGCTGGCTTTCTTGTATTTACCAGATAATGACGTTAACGAGGTGCATGATGGCTTTGTTCAGGCAGTCAAAGAAGTCCCTCAGAGGTTTTCCTTCATTCTCCATCCTGCCCAGGATCACACCAAAGGCAACCGAGAAGACCAAGACACCCAAAATATTGACTCCGTCTGAGGTGCCTGGAATCGGCATGGTGACATCTGTAGGGATCCAAACGACACTTGAGAAATGGGCTGTATATTGATAATGTCATTACAAACAAGAGGTTCCCATCAGAGCAAGACAACAGAAAAGGAATCTCACTGGTCTCTTTTTCAGCAGTCAGATTGCTGACATCAAAGTTCTGTTTTGTATCACTCTGGGAATAAGTGGTTTTATACTGGGGAAGAAGTAGAAGCAAATGTTAAAGTTGGTCGAATTGTGGCAGTGTAAAAACTAAGAACAACTGCAGATTCTACCTTTCTAAAACAAGCTTCCACCAGATTTGATGGGATCATATTCCTGCAAATCCAAAACACATCCTCTGACTTGGCTGCGCTCATGAATCGTGCACATGTCTAAATTAAATTCCCGGTAATGTTGGAAAGAGTGTGAACACGCGCTTCGAACCTGATGAGATCCAGAAAAGCATCCACAGTTTGCACCGATTGCGCATTACCACCAGAGGACGCTGGGGAGTGAGTAGATGATTTCCCCGGCTGGATTACAAGGACGAGGCCAATGCCAGTGAATGCAGCAATCACCGTGGTGACCATGTAATAGATGAAGGCCCTGAGCCCAATTTTCCCATTAGCCCTCATGTCCACTGATGAAATACCTGGAATTATAAATTTCAACATGAGGGAGGTTTTTGAGGCCTTTCATGCAGAGTATAATCAATTTTTACGCTCAATAATGCTCTCCTTGAACAATAGATTCAGGTCTAACACATCAATTCAAATAGAGGCCGTGTTGATAGCGAGAGGAAAATAATCTACTAATCTACAGGGTGTTTAGGGACATCCAAAATTAACTTTCAAGTCCAAGCTCTATGCTGTGAGACTTGCCTTCATTTGTACCTCCTGCTCCCCTACTGTTAAAAAACAAAACTATCTCTACTGTAGATTTGTGCAGTGACCACATGGAGCTGATAGAAAATTATGCCTGGAAATACGGTTTAGAAAATTGTAAGTGTGGATCTAACCTGTGATCAGACTGGAACTGATGAGGGGAAGCACCAACATCTGCAAGACTCTCATCAGCAGCTCACCAGGGAAACTCAGATATTTAATGTCACTAGCTGTCATGCTACAGTGTCTCAGAGCAAAGCCCAGGCCCACACCTCCGAGACATAAACACAGAAAGATGAAGATTTTCAGCTAAAGCTAGAGCCAGAAGTTACTATGTGCTAAAACAAATCAACAGGTTGAAATAAGTTTGACACACTTACCGAATGCAACAGCAGCCATTGTGAGAAGGACAAAAACGTTTCTCCGGAGGAAGGCCGTAATATTTGATCGATTCTCAGAGGAAGGTAAACCTTCAGAAGAATGTGGTTCTGTAACCTCTACTGAATCCAACTCAGTCTCGTCTGTGGAGCCGTGCAGCATTGCTTTCGTGTTCACTCACAAAAACTGTGAAACAAGTGTTTTTATATACGGGATGAGGCATAGCATTAATGACGGGAAACACTGAGCCCAGTTTTCAAATCGAGAGAAAGACAACATCGACATGACTAAAGATGTTAAGATACAATATAAACAGAAATTATTAAAAAAAATTCCTCTCACTTTTTCCTCAGCTTAGGGGTATAGATGAAGAACACCCGGTATAATCCTTTTTAACATGTATCAGGTCATGACGGACAACCCTGCATGAACTTCAGGCAAATCAGAAATGGCGCCAAAGTCCAAAATTGGTAGAGAGCAGTGTTTCATTATATTGGCAGCAGTTCACCAATCATCAACTTTGTACGTGCTCCTTTAGACAGGGGTGTCAAATTCAAGTTGTGATGGGGCAGAAATGATAATTCAGAAAAACACTGGCAGGACAGAAATGGCCTTCGCTTTTTGTATTCATTTCAAATTCAAACGGGCCATTGTTTAATGATGGACAGCAAGACTTTAAGTTAAACCACCTACTCTGAAAAAAGGTATAATAGCAGGCTCTCTACCATCAATATGAAAAATGTTAAATGTCTACAAACATAACATATTTTTACCTGAGCTGTTTTTAAGTTTCAGCAATCAGAAAAACAACTAAGTGTTTTACCAAAACTGTTTTTATCAAACAAGTTGGCCGGCGGAGGTTTTGTCCTGGTTTGATTTATGTCCATAAATCTTCTTTAACTTGGACACGCCCAAAGTCACGAGTCTTCGTTCTCTAGGGGGCAGAGATTGAGGTCACAGAGGTGCTCCATAATTACAGAGTATTAGCAAGGAGGAAGAGCTGAGAAGCGGAGAATCTAACTATCTGCCAGTTTTTCAAGTCTGCTCAAATGACCAATTTACAGATTTTTCCTACGGACAAAAATGTCTCTGAATTTCTCATCATATCAAGTATAAAAGTGTGTTAAATATTTTAACCAACTACAATTTCAGCCCCTGCATTCCTAGAAGGTGCCTCTGCTGAATTGTAACTGTTTGAAAATTCCAACAACAAAAAAAATAAATGAATATTTATTCAAAAACAACAAAAAAAACTGTTTTAGGGTTTACTAATTTTGATGGCAGTATCCGTTATTTTGTTGAATTCATAGACATTAATTCAACCCACACCTCACTGGATGCCTCCTCTCAGTTCTTGTTGGTACTTGCCATGCCGGAGACATTTATTCTAAATAACAAACATTTCATAAACACTGCAATTCCTGTTTCCTGCACTGGTTGTATTTCTAGTTAAGTCACTTGTAAGTAGTAAATACCTCTCAACTAACTGCCATTTCTGAAAAATATGAATTTGTAAACTATTACATCATAAAAATTTTAGTTGTAGTGTCTCTTGAATTGGGACCTTTCAGCCTCATGTAGAACGTAAGCTAGCAGTTACAGACATGGCTGTATCCTGAGGGTCTGTCCCACTCCATCTTGTAGGTAACTGTCTGTAAACTGCCAATTATGAGCTAAGCTCTTTATGGGTTTTACTCCAGTCCCACTTTATTGATACAGTCTAATCACATTGACAGACAACAACCACTACGTTGATTTGGTAAGTTTGCATAGAAGCTTTTCTGCTAATCCTTAGATTTACTCTTACAGATGTAAGACTGGATTCAAAAATAATATTTCTGCCCTCCGTGGCCTTCTCCCTCCAATTTCCCTGGACAAATGTGTAACTCCCATCTATTCCATATGATTTAATTATTTATGTTTTGAAGAGTTTATTCCTGATGACACTCGACACAGAAGCCCAATGTCTATGCAGGGAAGAGTCTGAGGAGACTAAGTACAGACATGTTTATATGATATCTCCATAGCAAGACTAACGAGAGGGCTCTCACACTGTCCAGTGCTCGGGCCCTAATAACAACAATAAATATATAGCTCATGACTGACGCAGTCCCGTTTATCAATGGTTGACTCAATGTGGGCATGGAATATATTCCTATACAGAACGTTAATGTCATATGAACATGCTAAAATGCTCCAGTCGGTGTCACTGAATTTCACACTAAACGCTGAGTTATGAGATTTTATGCATAAAGTCAGCATCGTGTAAGAGTGTTTCATGCTGCTGAATAGTTGAATAGCAGGGAAAGCTGTTGTAAAGAGAAAATATGACCTACATGTCCATTAAGCAGGGATTAGTAGGTGTGTTAAGTATTTCTTACAGTAGGCTCCCACATCACTTAGATGTCACACTCAGAGAGTGAAAGCACAATGCACAAAACAACTGTTCTTTGATTGAAAAAATAAGCACTAAAACCACCTCGTTGTAGTTCTCTCATCTCGGTTACACCTGTCATACAGAGCACGGTGTCTTCGCTCTGATATCATAAATTCATATCTTTGGTGTCCTCTGAGGTTATGTAAAACAGCAAGCTTTGCTAGGCAGTTGGGGATCAAAGAACATGGGGATCCTAACCTACAGGGGCATCCAGGGGCAAAGCAGCGTGTTGTGTAAGACTCTTCAATGGCTGCACAGAAAAAAGGCCCTCAGCTGGAACGAGCAAGTACCTCCATCAGCTGCGCAAGAGTGGATCAGCAGGATGAGGAGCTCCATCAGTTGGAGCACTTCAAAGCTGATCAGTGGCTAAAGGAACAAGAAGAACAGCAAAGAGGTATTTGCCACACTTGCAGGAATGTCAGAGCTGGCTTGGCTCTCAAGTCTAGACATTGACTCCTTCCGCTGAACAGCCTATACAAACATCGAGACAAAACTGCCAACCTCTCTGCGCTGTAGTACACTGAAATAGAAGAAAAGGAGTTAAGAGAGGTTGGTAACATCTTCAAATATAAAGCAGCTCAATCCTATCTATGGCCTTAATAGCCCAGACTTGAGTCACATATCCCACTCACTGGCAAAAGTGCAACAAAGTAAGTGACACAAAGGAAGGCCTAATTGCATTGCCTATTGTGACGTCTCTGCCAGCGACATTTGTAGGTTCAGCTTCCTGACTCGAGAGCCAAAAAGGAAGAATAGGAAAAGACAACAGGAAACCACAGCAACTGAGTAAATGAGGGCCCCAGCTTATTTAATTACCTTGATCACAACACATTCACCTCTTCCTCCAGTTCCATTTTGATTAGCACACATCACATGCAACATTAACCTCTTACTACCTGACATTACACCAGAGCGGTGACTGACCAATCAGAGCATGCTGGGCTTTCAGGAGGTGGTATGGTAGTGGTGCAATGAGAAAATGATTTTTTTTAAAAACCACAGTGTTTTTTGGAAATTAAAACCAAGTTTCATTGTATTGTGTCTATGTTCAGTGGCTGTAGACAACGAAAGGTCAGATACAGTGCGTTGTCCCTCCCTCCATCCTTCCCAGTGTTTTTTTTCCAGATGAACAAGGGGACTTTTAGCCACACAGATTTGTTTTGTCAAAGAGACAAATGAAGTATCCTCACTGTTTAATGGTCCAATTAACATACTTCATTATAAATATTGTTTTTAATTCAACACAAATACCAGAAACTACAACTAAAACAAAGCATTACATAACAAACTGCAATATGTACTTATTTGTTATGTGTGTCACATTACAACTATTCAAATGTCTTTTTGGTGTGTGTTGGTGTGTATTGGACAGTTTGAACTTCCTTGGTGTTACGTGAGATGCAGCATGTGTGACATCAACGGATGTGAGCAGGGCTTAAAAGGTAGCTGGAGGTGGGGGTTTATTTCCTTTAGGCTCAAATTAGCCAGAGAAGAAGATTACACTCCCTGTGCCATTACGAGTCAGGGCTCGATTTCAAGAGGCAACCCTTAAACACGTCTCTTAGCCAGTGCGCTTTAAAACAATAATTATTTAATTAACTTACAATCTCAGGTGATGTTAATGTAGTAGGTGTCTTCAATTAGGCTGGTGTTGTACGTCGCTTTGGACTAAAGCGTCTGCCAAATGAAATTGTAGAATTGCAGAAGCAAAGGAGGTGCATGTAATGAACTTAGGTTCTCATTGTGCATGTGGAAGTCTGGAACTTAATTCTTGGGACTCAAGTAGTGCAATATTTGCAATCAGACAGTTGCTCTATTTCATTTGCTGCTAGTTATACCAAGTTCTCATTCATCACAACATGATTACACTTGTCCTCATTTCCAGTACTACAAAAATTTCAGTAGACCTTTTTCTGCCTTAACTAATTAAACTGATGTAAAAACGACTGACTGGATATTACTTAGACGACCTGATTAAACTATTAAGGATAAGCTGCAACAGTCCTGATTTTGTTTTATCTACGTAAGAGATGGTATGTAGGTCTGAGTCCGGCAACCAGTAAATCATCCCAGTCTAATCAGCGGTGAAACGGATTTAACGTCATGTGTAATGGTGGTGACGGCAGGACCCTAATGGAGAGAACGAAGATGAAACAGGATATGCAGAATTTTAAAAAAATACAAGGCAGGCTAAAAAACATAATGGGGAACGAGCAAGGTGGACTGAGAAAGGACACAAGTAGAGTGATATGAGGAACTGACAAAGAACTGACTGACAACCAAACTCAAATACCCGCTCAGTGAGAAACAGATGGGACACCAGGGCAGGGAAGAAACACTGGGAGCAGGACTGTTGCTAAAGAGCAGTGATGAACTGACAAGACAGGTGATTACTTAAAGACGGCAGGACATTGACAAAGACAGGAAGCCATCAGTGAACAAAGACAGAAGAGGAACTTTCAAAATAAAACAGGAACTGACTAGAGTGAACTAACGCTAGAAACACAAACTCGAAACACAATAAGGAAAAAGAAGGGACACAACTAAGAGTCCAACACTTGATGTCCACAACTGAAAGTTCACGTAGCCCAAATGGGACCGTGACATTTATGTTGAGGATTTACATTTTCATAGGCTTGTCTATCGTTTTAATTGAGCAGGAACTTGTCTTTGTTGAAGGCAAAGTGTGAGTGTGTGGACATGTATTGCTCTGATCAGTGACGGCAGGACCCAAATGCAAAGAACAAAGATATGCAAGGATATGCAGAATTTAAAAAAAAAAAAAAACCTTTATCAACCAAAATTCGTTTACGTAGTTCAAAAGTCGTTCACATAGGTAGATCAGGGGTTCCAAAAATGTCTGCTCCCAACATAGAAAAAAGGCCCCATTATTCTAGTTGAAGCATATAAGTGGGTGGCTGTCTGATGCGCTAACAAAGCCCTCACACAGACGGCCGGTATCGTCTTCATGTACAGATCTTACAGAGAAAGACCATAAGGGGAAGTAGTGCAACTCTGGTCAAGAGATCAAGAAACCCAGGATATGTGTCAAGCTGCAGTTAATCTTGTAAAGAGAGGGTCAGGGCTTCACCCGACAACTTTACGTTGATATGAAAGAAGTCAGGTTCTAAAGTAAAGATGGTCCAACGGTACTCACGACCAAACTATTGCAGGTGCAGCCACTGTGGGCAAACAACACCAGAGACAAACCAGGGAGATAATTAATATTTTCTGTACACACTGATTTTTACTCTTTAGCACCACGCAACCTTAAGGTAAATCTAAATATGTCTTAAAATTTGGTAACATATAGCTTTTCCAAATTAATATGAGCACACGCTAGCTGGTTTAGCTCACATAAACTGAGTCAATAAATATGTGGAAACTCAGTTTAGTTTGTTTGTTGTTCTGTTATGCCTCGTGTTTCAGATTTTATTCTGGGTGCTCCGTGTGAATTATGCCTTTTGTCACAAAACTGGAATAGAGGTGAAGTAACTTCAGGCTAAACGGAGGGTTAGATGATCCTTATATGCAGATTATATATTCTAGACCTGAATGCAGCTTTAGACATTTTAATCCATGGTCCTGAAAACAGGTTTGGCATCAGCGACACTGCACCTAGTGGGTTTCACTCTGAGCTTTTAGAAAGAAAGTTACACGCTCTAACACTTGCTTTGAGATTACTGCTTGTGAGTTAATTCCCCGGAGCCAAACCTGGGTTTCATTTTTAACAAATTCTAGATTACTTTTAACATATAATATTTTAGAGTAGCTTGTCCTAGATGAGCACGACATCATTGCAAAATGCATAATTTAGTCCAGGAAGTGGTTCTGGAGGTTTAAACAGAACTAGTCTGTTTCACCAGAACAATATTCTGAGGATGAGGACACCATGATGCAGTCATGTCTGGCTATGGAAGACTACAATAATCCTTAATTCATGTTCACTATGATGCCAAGTGTTGCGCTTGGCTTTTTAGTCCATTTTAATATTATCATATTATATTCAACAGGAAAAAAAAAATACACTCAAATCAACCACTGAATCAGTGGAACATGAAATGCACTATGACTTCATTTCTTCAGGGTCCTTTTGTGGCCCCGGGGTTGACAGACACCCTAATCTGGATGAGAGGAGAGAGGGTGAACTGCCTCGATTATTTTGACAAACATAAGGCCACATACAGTTTAATCTGGGATTACACTTATTGCCCTAATAACTCCTTGATCGTCTACTACATTAGAAATGTGAAATCTGGATGTATGTTTCACTTTCACCGCAAATATTAATATTCCGAAACAACACTGTTAAAATCATGACATTGAACTTTCAGCTGAATGAGGTAACCGGAGATCTTTTTTTTTTTTTTTTTTTTTTTAAACAAGTAGCTAAAATGGCAGGATAATCAACTTGAAGATCTGAGTCTGTAGACTTAAAAGTCATAGTGGCACTGTGACATAGACAATATTTCCCTCACATTTCAGCCCATCTGATCACACGGTCAGTCTCTCAGCTTTTACCCTCCCTTTTCATCATCTTCCTGTCATCCCCCTGCTGTTCCCCATCCCCCTTTCCCCCTGTAAGCTGACACAGCGCCTTTAAACATTAGCCGCTTTCTTTCTAATAGGATCGCAAAGGCTTAAATTGTCATCTGATAAAACTAAGAAGCTTGATAGCTATGCTGCACCCTCTTAACCAATTTGTACTCAATTAGGATAATGGGAAAACAAGCAAAGAGGGACAGGTTTAATATATTAATGTGATAAAATGATTATCAATTTCCCTTGCTAACAACTTGGGTGGTATTAGGAGTTTGTTGTAGGTGATTTACCAATATTATCCACCAATTTTTGGCCAAACATTAGATTATACGAGTATGCTATATCAAACAATACCTTTCAGGAGGTGCACAGCATCTGTGAATGAAAATATGCATATCTAATTGTAATGAAAACATAAATCATCATTTTTCTATTAATATTACCTGCAGTCAGACTTGTGTCTATGTTACATCCCAAACACATCTTCGATCACAGATATGTAACCCATCTATTTCACAGTCCAAATTTTCTTAAAATAGTGTAATGGGCTTTCTGTCCACTCTCTTGGAAAAAAGCTTTGACACCAAGAAAAGGTGTTCAGTCAAAGCCACTTAACCTCCCGCAATCCTGTTCATGGAGAGAATTGGCAAAGTAGTGATGACAGATGGCTTTAAACGTGTTAGCATTTCATCTTCATCATCTGGTCCAGTTTTATAGAGATTTTGTCAGAATAAATAAAAATCAGTGAAATACCTACATGTTGGCTGTGGGATGAAACACAGAATTTGAAATGATTGAGAAATGCATGAACCGGTGCAGAGAGCATACGACTGAAAACTGAACAACTAAGAAAAGAGAAGCCATATTGATGCAATTTGCTTCTGAGACTTGGATGTATTAATTTGATAGGACAGTGGTTGGTGTCCAATGAATTTCACTAACTTCAGAAAGCAAAGAAAACATTTCATTCACTCAACATCTTAAGTGCCAGCGAGAAAAAGTACTGGACAATTAATCTTGTGCATGACCACAGGAACAGTTTGTTGACTTGTGATTTACTTGAAATCAATGATTACCTTCTGACAAGCTGATGAGTGCCTGAGTTCTTCTGTAGAAAAATTTGGGGGATTCACACACAGAGCTTGTTGCGTGTATTTTTTGAGGAGCTACAATGATACATCTGTTAAAAGTTCAAATAAAAGATCTGTTTACAAAGAAAAAGAAAATTAGAAACTCGTTGCATTTGTCTGTTCGTTCGTTTGTGTTCACGCAACATTCATGTTTGGTCTACAGTTCTGCAGAAATGGAAGGAGGAGCAAGGATTCACGTCAGGGAGATAACGGTTTTGTCTGAAACTATTAACTCACTCATGGCTTTGAAAATCACTATGTAGAAGTTCCCCACTTGCCTGCTCACCTACGCTCAAACTGCACTGAGCCTTCCCTCACCTGAGCAACAGGCTAAAGACAGAGCACAAGATAACCATTGTCAAGCTGCAACATCACTCGTATATCTAGACAATTTTTTTCGCTCCTTGAAAATTCGATTGCTCGCTGTACTGAGCTACTGCCTGTGCTCCATGCCGTGCAGCTGTACCTCACTAAAAAACACCACGCCAGACCAGTGCCAGGGCCAAAAATGTGCACCCTTCCTAGGTGCGGTATGTGGAGCGATCACACGAGTCAGAAGAACTCAACCTGGGGGACAAACTTGTCCAAAAACTCTTTAGGTCAGTTTACACCAAATATCCATGAACTCAAATCAAGCTGCCTGCATCTCAGCTTGTCAAGTCCCTGCTGATAAATGATACACTGTAAAGAAAAGAACTGTCTCTTCTCGTTGCTGCAATGTAAAGTCGCAGGATTGATTGGCGCATTTCAAGTATTTGCAAGTTTCATCAAATTGTTGGTGTAAACTGGCTTTAAGGGACGACATTTCTCCATTACCAGTCTTTGTCTCTGCCCTGCGCTCCTGCTCTCTTTTCTCCTACCAGTCCAAGCAGAAGGCCGTCCCCATTGAGCCTGGATCTGCTCCACGTTCCTGCCTGTTAAAGGAAGGTTTTCGTCTCAGCTGTTGCAGGATGTGCTTGCTCATGGAGAGTTGTTGGGTGTAAATTCATTGAGGGGTGTGGCACTGGACCTGCTCTACTTGTAAAGTGTCGTGAGATAACTTTTGTTGTCGTTTGGCGCAATACAAATTAAATTGACTCGACTTGACTACATTTAAAAAAAACCCTCCTAAGTTATTTTCTCTCCACTGTTACTAATATTATCATTGGTATTGCATGATTAAAATATCACAGACACAGAAGTTTATATACATGTATATATATATATATATATGAGCACCTCACAATGTTTAGATATATATTATGTAAATCCTACTACCTGAAAAGTTGGCTAATTTGATCCCACACAATCTTGTCACTTCAGTGATGATACTAATTATCCTAAATATCATCCTCTAACTCAACAGACTGTCAAATGATATCACCTTACTAAGGCAATTAATGCTTGTTTTCAATATTTTTACAAAGTAGATATTTGGAAAACCACAAACAGAATGTCTCATATGACAGAAAACATCAGAAAACCTAAATTAATTTAGTTTAACCCTTCTGAAATAGTGAATTTTCTTGGGCCTAGAAATTGGCCATGAAATAAGTTTCATATAAATAAAACAGCTTACGATACAGACAGAAACCCCCCCCCTATATCTGTTACTCTCTACAGTCATTGTATCATAAGCTATTTTATTATATGAAACTTATTTCATGGCCAATTCTTACAACAGCTGCACCTCCATGTTCTGTCTTTCTCTGACAGCCACAAGTAATGGGCTTTGCAGTCTGTGTTTTCTTGGAAAACAACCTTAACACTTAAAAGGTGTTTAGCCAAAGCCACTTAAGCCATAGCCACTGAAATAAATAGGAGCATTGGCAAATCAGCCTGTTGACAGATGGTTTTAAACGTGTTAGCATTCAAAATTCCTTATCTGTTTAGGAATGCATCACTACTTTGCAGTGAGTGGATTACTCTGTCATATCCATCAATGAAAAGCCCTCTTTTGTGGTATTCGTTAAGTACCACAATGTATTTATACCTCATTCATATGTTTAAGCCAATGCTGCCTGTTGGACACAACCCAAAATATATACCCTGATTTGAAAGTTTGCTGACAGTAAACAGAGAGAACAGTGGAAAACAGTAAAACAGTGGTGGAAATGAAATATAGCATGTAATAAGTTTCTAAATATCAAAAATAGTATTTGAAGGGAATTTAAAAAAAGGGTAAAACATATTCGTAAAAGATTTAGTAGGTGGTGAGTATTTTGGCCTGGCTGTTACTCCCTCTGTTTATAACGATATCGCTGAGAAAAATCAGTATTCATTTAATTTATTTTTCAATAAAACTGCATAGTAGCATTTCATAGGAAAACGTACTTTGAGTGCAACTCTTCCATGTTGTCCACAGAATTCCTATTTATATCTTCAGGTGGGAGGAGTGAGGTCAGAGGAAATCTCTGGAGAAGTCTTTAGGCTCATTAAGGATGGGATTGATCTCTGCAACACCTACTGTAGCTGCTACAGCTTTGGGTTTGCCAGCTAGCAGAAGAGAATCTTACAGGCTGCAGGATAAAACACCCCAGATGCCCCCAACCCAGTTCCACTGTGAAACCTTACAGCAAGAAGATTATTCAGCATAAGTAACCATGTTTGCATGTCACTGAAATAAAAGCACTGTTCACCATTAAACCTATACCGTATGCCACCTGTTAGTCTTTCAGGTAAGTAGAACGTCATTCCTTTCATTTCCAGACCTGCTTTTATGAAACAGAAAGCATATCAGACCTATGTTATGATTATTATTGCACAATGCATCTTATTAGCTGTGTATTAACAATAGTAATTCAGTAAAAGTAGAAAAACCAACGAAATAAAACCCTTACAATTTAGCTTTGAATCACAATGATTCCTTTCTTTTGTTTCTTTCTGTGTTAATATTTAGGTCTACTATTCCCAATTCAACAGTGCCATCTTTGAAGAAATAATACGAACACAAGTTTTTACAGTGTGTAGCCATTCAAGTTAAAAGTCCATCTCTGTGTCTCTACTCCTTTGCGCTGTCTATAATGAAGGGATTAGTGGAAACTCTCAGTACAAGCCTTTATCTTTCAAACAATAGATTTTTTGAAAGAAAGTTTTGTCGAGGCTTCATTAGCAATGGCCTCCCTCTGCGGTCTGAATGCAGGACACATTTGGAGCAATTACTTGACCAGAAAACAACTGTCAGTCATTCTTAAAGGGGAAGGATCCCAATTAATAAACCTCCTAATCCCTTTGGTTTTACTACCATTCCCCCACAAGCTCTGGTGTCCAGAGAGGTTAAGGAGAGTTTTGTCAGGAGAAAAAGACATTACATGTGCTTGCAACACAAAACTGCAACGGTACATCCTTTGCTCACTTGTGTGCAGGGGATTTCAGGGACTTAACTGGGAGTAACAAGTGCCGGCTGAAGACAGTGTGTCAGTTGTGTACTTAGGAAACACAAATACACCATGTGTATACTGTAGGCTCTGATAGGACCCTGCATGTCGGTAAGGTTGTTTTATGTGCATCATTTGTTGTTCATTCTTTTGTTTACAGCAGACACTGATGCGGGTTAATTTGTATTCGTGTAATGTAATGTACATTGTTTATGTTCGCTTTTGGTGCCGTCAAACGTCTATAGATGCTAAACCAAATTATATATGTACTTGTACGAAAATGTGCTGACACTGAAAATGTATTGAGGAAAATAGACTTCAGATTCAGATCACAATAAGATTCTTTTTCCTTGGATCTCTGTCTGTAATCGTGTGCCACACACACACACACACACACACACACACACACACACACACACACACACGGTGGACAGAGCATTCTATAATTGTTCCTAACTGTTTTGAGCATAAAATCCGAAGACAGACTTCAAACATACTAGATGCTAAGTACTTAATCTTAATACAAAACAAAAGAACTCACTCCCTGATCAGATTTCATTTCTACAACACAAACATCCCATAAAAGCAGCCAAGCTATTCAATGATTTTTCAAGGGAATAGTTTCAAGAATGTGTCCTCTAATTTTTTTTCATTTTCTCTCATTTACTCCTTTGAAGGCAAAGACGTGAGATGGTTCTACTTTTGTGAAAAACCAAAACAAAAAACAAAACAAAAAAACCTTTCTGAAGTCATCCTTGAAGGATTCAGCTCCAACGCTTCACGTAAGGCTGCACGTTGCATGTAAAGCGCAGCAACACCTCTGTGCAGTACAACTGCTCAGCCTTGTCTCACTTGGCAGAAGTAGATTTTTTTTCTGACAAGGAAAAGAGACAGTTTCTCCAAAGGCTCTCATGCATTTGTCAATGGATACTCTTGGGATTGTGGACGATAGTTGCCTGGACAACTATGACATGGCAAAAGGTGCTGGGTCGAGCTCTGGAGGCAGGGTCCACAGCATTGATGTCATACTGGGATTCACTAAGGACCAGGACCCTTTACTCCACACGGTGGGAGAAGATGAGAGCCAAAAAGCCAACAGAGCAAACTCCCAGCACACTGAGAAGCAGGTTCCACTGGATCCTTACGGGCATCTTGCAGAGCTGGGAGACAGCTCCCAACATTCTTCCTACAATGGTGAGTCTTTGCAGAAAATAAGCTGTTGTTTGGCACAAACACCCTCCGACACACTTAATTACCACTTCATGATGTGAAGTTCAGGGATTTTTTTGTTTTTTGTGCAAAATGTGACATGTTTTTTTTTAAGTTTAATAAATTTAAATTTAGTGTCTCTTAGTGTTAGGCCAGTAACACAAAATGCCCACAATGTGCTCCTCCATTATGTACTTCAATGTTGTTATTGATAGAAGGGCAAAATAAAAAAGCCACTAAAACAAGACTTTATGATGGTAGTCTTAATATTATAGGTGAAAAAAGTAAGTGATCAGTCTGAATATGGATTTAATCCTGAGTTCACTGAAACCATACGAGGTTTGAAATAAGAATAATTGTCAAAACTGTGGTTTTCATTTCAAGTATAAATTACTAAACCATACTGTAAATGTCCCATGTCTGTATTTCAGAGAAGATTTGGACTTTTTATCACCCAGGGTCCTGGTATTGGCTTTCCTGGCCCACTAGCACAGCTAAATGGACCAGAGCCCAGTTATTAGTTAATTTGTGCTCTACAACGTTCACTGCAAGACAAACCAATTCAGGTTCGATTTACTTGTTTTCCAAGGTAACTTGGGAATGTTGAGCAAAAACAAAATTCACATTATGCACATTAGAGCTGTTTGTCAACACAGCCTTATGGGAATGGAGCCACTGGTGTCCAGCTGTTAGGAGGAATTAGTCACAGAATTGTCGCTACCTTTGGGTAAATACAAAAATGTATCACCAGACCACAGAAACTTAAAGCAGATTTTTGCTGACTGTCTCAATTTAAACATCTGTTCATCAGTTGAGAGATGCCAGAGGTAACACGGGGCGCCCTTTATAGAATACACAATATTTAGGAGTAATAATGCACAACTTTGTAAATCCCTCAAATGTTGTGTCAAAGTCAACTGTACTCTTTCAGTTTCTTGAAGATGTTTCGCCTCTCATCCAAGAGGGTTCACCAGTTCTAAGTTACTGGTGAGGGAGTTGCAGGGGTTTGCAGACTTTAGAAATGCAAACTCTACATTTATTCATGCTTTCAAGGTAAAAGACCGAAAGCTATCCTGACCACTGGAGGAGCAGGAAGGCTCGACAGTGGGGAGGTGTACTATATAATGAAAATGATTTGTGTTTTAATGGCATTTTTCATGCTTTTTTCTGATGTAAACAAACCAAGCTGCCTTCTTTCCATCTCTGTATAGCAACTCGGTCCTCTTTCATGCTGTAAATGGTACCTTTTAACTGATCATGCTTGAGAGGCTTGGCTTCATTATTCCAAACTAATGATCTGTTGACCATCCACGTAAAACGATTTGGTATGATTAACGAGCTTTGGTACATCACACACATGGCTCACTTGCTCTACATCCATTTCTTGGAAGACAAAATCTGGACAGTGATTGTTTACTCGGCATGTGCAGAGGCCAACTAAAGTCCCTTGTTAGCTTAGAAGAGGCGGGGACTTGTAGGTTTAACTGGTAGCATCTGCTGCTGTGGGATTAATGCAAGGGAAGAATTCAGTGAAAGATGTGATGTTATTTGGGCTTGCCAAGCCCCCGGTGTTCACTAACCTTGATATAAAGGGCATCGGTCATTAATCTGTTTTATTTTGAGGATGAGATCTCAGAGATTCCACTCACAGTCAAACTCTGTTCTCTGCACTGTAAAATCTACAATCATCCCGGAAAAACTCTGAAAGTCATTTGCCAAAAAAAAAAAGGTTGTCTGGTTTAAAGAGTTGTAGTATAGTAGATTAAGTATTTGTGATCAATCTAATTTTAATAGAGAAAGAAAAAAGGGCAGTAAAATCATATGCTTGTGAATACACAGTTTAATGTTCCAATGTTATGATAGTGTTCTGAATTTAAGAGCTATTTAGAGAGAAGCAACCCAGTTCTTGGAAATGAATATAAATGTGATCGCACTGACTACAAATCAAAGTTTAATATCGTCACCTTCTTAAAATAATTGCCCTAAGTCATTTTTTGACATTTTTCTCGCTTAAATCAACCTTATGATATTTTGTCTCCAGTTCTTTGTGTTTTCTAAAAAAACTTGAAAAATCACCGAAGCGATTATTTTAAGAAGGCCATGATACGTATATTTTTGAATGTACTGTATCTTATGAAGCAGAAATAGTTCCACAGACACTGGCCACTTAGACCTGTACGATGCAATTCAATCTAGTAGAACTTTGCCATGAACTTTGCAAGCATTTAATTTTTCAATTTTTGGTGACAATGTCAGAAGGACTGTTGTTCCAATATGTTTGAATACCTGGAGATGTGATAGATAGTGGGGTTGTTGTTTTAAAGTGTATTATAGGTAGTGCTGGCAAAATAACTGATTAACTTTGATTAATTGATTATAGAAAAATATCACTTTAAAACAAATGAAAGGGATTTATCACACCCTTTCCCCCGGACCACATGTATTAAGTTGTTTGTAAATAGAAAGCTGCGAGTAACCAGTGGAGGGCAGCAATATGCTTTGGTTGCATCTTTTCTGCCACAATTTACAAGATTTCAGCCTCTACAAACAATCACTTCCCCCAATTCACCCATTTATTAATTATTTTAAATTGAAATGAGGCAAAATTGACATATGCAATTAATTTAGGGTAATTCGTTTCCAACAAGTCATGAATTGGATGACAGAACTTAATTATAGATTGACAAGCCCTAATTTGAAGGTATTTCTATTATTCTTCCCCATTCTGTATGTAAATGAAGAGGCCCCTCAATATAGTATAATAATACATGAATCCAGTTTAACACCACACCAAGCTCCAACTTCAGTAATGAACATACAATTCCTTTCTAACAGTGTGGATTCCCAACATATGAACACATGTACTGATAAGTATTCTAATGAAGTGGTAAACACATAATACTGAAAACAGCAAATTCTACCATCCTTAAAAATCTCTTCAAAATACTACTCCCAACTTTTGAAGTTATCCTTTTGACACAATAACAGCTAAACATGACCTCCTTGGTCTCTGTAAAGGTCTTTGCTTTGGTGAGAAAATTAACAAGAAGTAGTTCAGGACGTTTAACAAGTCTGACTACATCTGCTGTCTCCATCATTTCAGAATCTGACCTTTTCTCCAGTGACAAGTGTGAGGGAGAAATGAGCAACATGCAAAAGGAGCTAGATGCTTCTGAGGGTTCCCCCAAGTCCATCAAAGAGGAGGAGCACACTAAGAAGAAACACAGAAGGAACCGTACCACCTTCACAACCTATCAGCTCCATGAGCTGGAGCGCGCATTTGAGAAATCCCACTATCCAGATGTCTACAGCCGAGAGGAGCTGGCAATGAAGGTCAACTTGCCTGAGGTTCGCGTTCAGGTAAAAACTGAACTCAGTTCCAGTTTACCACATTTAGTTATCTCGTAATTTATATCATGACCCTCCCAGGTGAATGCACTAAATCCCCACAACCCACATCAAGACTCAACTATCAAAAAAATATGCCACGGAGGCCATGAGAGTTTATTGCCTCAAACCATCTTTCCTTTTTTTTAAAAAAATGATTTCTGCCATGAATTCGGCTATGTTCAAGCAGCACTCTGACCTGAGCGCTGAGTCTGCAAAACAGGCAACAAACATTAAGTAGCAACCACAAAAACAACCTCACAGCTCTCCATACGAAAATACTGAGCCCCTACTTGCTCCTGATGGCCCTGCGACGGACTGGCGACCCGTCCAATCTGAGGAGATCATTAACATTTGTAAAAATAGCAGGTCATCTGTCTGTCACAGAATAAGAGTGGATAAGAGTTGATTTGAGTTTTGGCCCCTACAAAAAAAAAGTTAATAACTGTAGATACTAAAAATTTCAATATTTATCTGCATTGGTGTTTTTCTTTTTTGTCCACCTCAATTGTTCCTGTCACAAAAGACACTGTTGAAGACACCATAGAACCATAATCAAATCTGTAACAACTCCATGATTTTGTATCTTTGTCATGATTTTTGCCATTGAGGCTCAGCATCTCCATGACGCTGCACCATCTAATCCTGGTACATTTATGTATGTCCAGGTGTGGTTCCAGAACCGGAGAGCAAAATGGAGACGTCAAGAGAAGATGGACACCAGCACCATGAAGCTGCATGATTCCCCGATGCTTACTTTCAACCGTCCCCCAATCCCTCCCAGTGTGGGCCCAGTGGCCAATCCAATGCCCCTCGACCCCTGGTTAACCTCACCAATCTCCAGTGCCACACCCATGCACACCATCCCAGGGTTCATGGGCTCACCTCAAGGCCTGCAGCCAGCCTATCCAAGTCACAGCTTCCTCAACACCCCGCCTGGCTTGGTCCAGGGTATGCAGCCCATGGGCCCACCCCCTTACCAGTGCCCACCCAGCTTCAATGACAAATACCCCATGGAGGATGACAGGAGTTCCAGCATTGCAGCACTCAGGATGAAGGCCAAAGAGCACATTCAGTCAATGGATAAAACCTGGCAACACATGTGATCTCATTAGGCACTTTTGACCTGCTCCAGTGAATGTTTACATACCGCTTTCCAACTATGGAGACAACTCTTGAAAACAAGGAGTCAAAATTCCCTGAAACAAACAAATACCTATGAGAAGGAAAGTCTCTGCAATTTATTTCCAAATGACAATGAAAATGTATAATAATTTGATAACTGAATTGTGAATAATAAAATTAAAAAAAAAAAAACTCTGGGGAAATGATCTAACAATCTGAGGACATTTTCAATAGAAGTAGACAGGAAAGACTTTCCTGCCTTACATGTGACTTCTCTAAGACTTTTACCAGAAATATTCAAGAATTTTGGATGAGCCCAAACTTCTACACTGTGGAAACACTTTGATTACAAAGATGATTCCACCACACGAACATTTTGATTGACTTGTTGTAGCAGGACTTTTATATGGAGTTTTATGTAAGATCAGATTTCACAATTTACAAGTTTTCTGTCTTTATGTGGTATGTTTTGACCATTTTTTGGTGAATGTACGGTATTTTATAAAAAAAAAAAAAGTATTACTGACCTTAACTGCACACACATTTTTGCTGCTCACTTGAATATCTTCATTAGAAACAAGGACCACTGCTTCCCTCTGATATTGTTTGATGGTACCATAATTCTTAGAACTAGATTGTTTTGGTGTACATGTTGTGTTTCTTGAGAATTTTTCCGTTTTAGTTCTGTCCCCCTTGGTCCATTTTTGTGGAGCATATAAATGTGCACCAATGGTTGACAATTCCTTCAATAGTCAGTTGCTTTGAAAGTGTGCAAAAATGTGCGTTTTAAAACCATCTCTCCCACGGATATTTATGTTTGATTTGGATTTAAATGTAATATTTGTGTTGTTTTTTTTTTAACTTAAATAATTAAAATTGCCTTTGCATTGAGGCCTGATGGGATAGGTTGTTGGGAGTTAAAGAGCATAATCTGGATTGGAGGCTAATTTAAACAGACAAGCATACCTCGTAACACCTAATTACTGCTTTTAAAGCGATTAACCCCTGATTCTCAGGCATAGACAGAATGCCCTGAGATGCCCCTGAAAAACACTTTTCAAGACCTCGTTAACTTTGCCCCTCCCCTAAAATTTGCCAGCTTATCTATAAATTACAGAATCAACATAACATATCAGTTTTAACCATCATCTCTGTTAAAGAATGCTCCACATTGCATTGTTGACAAAATATTCACTTAAATCAGGTGGATTAAGAGTGAGAGTTAATGGGTCCTGGCAGCATCTTGTGTCTCTCGAAGTGGCCCAGTTTGATGTAACTGCTGGTCCTTAAATAGAGGGAGATGATCCACTGATGCTAGTGAGATAACGTGCATGTGTTTTTCTTTTGTATTTACTAGGTTTGTTTAGAACTGATGCAGAATGGTGCCAGGTAGTGACTCTTGAAAGAAAATAACTCAGAGAATCAAGGGAATCAACAGTGACATCCAAATCAACCCGCCCATACTTTACACCCTTTGTGAAGAACAATTCCATATCAATTAATCTGGTGCAGGCGATAGCTAAATAAATGTTACACTGGGGAAGCTCTGAGGCAAAACTGTCAGTCACTGGCCAATGGTGACCATCTACATTACTATCAACCATCACCTGTATATTATGACCTTTAGACACTGCAGGATCTTCACTGTCAGATGTATAGATTTTGTTCTATATTTAGATATAATCCCTATTGACAACAATGAAGAATAAAGCCAAAGAAAGAAAAAAAAGGAACATTTATTAACGGAATGACACATTATATAAATATGCAAGGTTCTTAAAATATTTTTTCATCAGTTTTAGGCTTGACTATACTAATTGTGACTTTCATTTTCCATGTACAAAAGACAAAATAAAGTTACATTAGCACCACTGTAGAACACGTCTGACTGTGGATCTTGTTTTTCTTCCCACACATGCGCCACCGACTTGACTTAGTGCCGTTAATGAGCGCCGGTGTACAATAGGCCATGTAAACTGTGACAGAGCGAGCCAGCCTGATGGAGGCCTGTTGTGTTCATCCAGGCCTGTGGATATTTGCCAGGCCGTTAGGCAGATGAAACTCCACTCCATCAGGCGCAACAAGGGGGTGTCAGGAGGCCCCGCCTGCTAGGATGCAGAGGCCATAAGGGCTCAAGCTCTAATTACCCTTCAGTAGCCTCTGTGGCTCAGCTGCCCCACTTTTCTTAAGATGAAGTTTTGCAGAGCAGTATATATATATTTTTTTCTTTAATCTGAGCCGTTTGTGGGTTTGACAACTCTATTTACTCACCACCCTACATTCCAAACCAATCTATTTTAAGTTGCCATTCAATCATTTGGCAACGCTTTTGTCAAATGTGAAAAGCATTTAACAACCGGGCCACCCCCCAAATGCTCCTTGGACATCGAGGCTCTAAGCGACGAGCAAACTGGACGGCATCCCCCAGGCGGTCAGAGCTCTCTCGTCTTAACTCATCCTTCAGCTCCTAGTAGCGTTTTGCAATAATCACATTAGCTCTCGATGTTATAACGTGTGGGCTTTTTGAAAGCCCTCATTCTCTACCCCACTAATTGGCAGCATATCGATCAGCAATGTGATCGTTAGCTACAAGCCATCCATGTTCAGCGTGTGACAGAAGAGAACGCCACACAATTTACATGTGATTTTGTTGCCTATCTGGATGAAATGGTCGCACAACTTTGTTTATTTCTTACCTTGTGCTGTTAGTTAGAACATTAAATGTGTCCACATTTTATCCCTTAGATGAGACATGCACAACCAATATTCTTCACGGTTAACTAGTATAAACCCTGATCTGGAATCCCTCGGAGTGGAAATGTGATAAATAGACAATGCTAAATGTAGAGATATCTATCCCTCAGTCTCACCACACCTTTGTCAGAAAGACTTAATGTAGCAACACCCAGAGTTTGGTAGGGATGCACTCAGGAATATAAATTAATTACACACATTATTATGTTATTTGCTTGGTCAAGCGTGATCTTAGCTGGGGCCTGGGTTCTAGTTAACAGGCTGAGTAGTGAGACATGGTCCACGGTGGAAATAATAAGGGAAAGGAGCGGAATTAATTGGGTTTGATTAAGAACACTTTCAAAGGGACACCATTTTCCTCTCTTGACATAATTGGGGATCACTCAGGGGGTGGGAGGATTTGATGGCTGGCGCCAGTTGCTTGTCCTAGCTCCAGTGCTCACTTTTAGGAAAATGACATGTCAATCAAACAGCTATCTTACTGACACAAATGTCTATAAATTCACTGCACGAATGTTAATGGCTCCAAAGATGGTTTCTGTTTTGTGGGGGAAAAAAGACTGTTTATATTTGAAATCAACAATGCATTGAGTGAACAATCACCAGCTCTGCCCTTAAACTGAGACACTTGTCAAGGCACGGCTGCATTGCCTCAGCTCTCTCTCGCTAACGGTGGTGGGAAGATATGCATTTTGGCATGATGCAACCCATCATGATTCTACTAACTGTCTATTCTTCAGAGAAGGAGGCCTGAACTTTACACTCCGACTGACAAAAGTTTGTCATTATCATGATCTTGAAGAGAAACATTACACATGCAAGGAGTTCTGCCCCAGCTGCTGAGATAATTCTATACCAAGGTGGCGAGGTAATGACTCTCATAGCGTATTCTGTAACTCTAATCACTATGTAGCTGCATTATGGGTAAGGGAAGAAGGCAGTGGAGAAGACACCGAAGTGAGAACGCCCCCTGCTGTTACGTTGCTGCAACAGTGTCATGAGGGCTGTGGGCGCATACACCAAACTTTCTACATTTACCTCCATCTTTTCCAGGGACTTCAGACTCTTGATACAAAAATTGAAATAGCTTTAAAACCTTTCTTGCCAATGAGATTATCAAAAGCAGGCAGCGATTCAGTTGGGAAGGGGGACAGGATATTCTTCTCCTATTTCTGCCAACATGGAAAAAATCCTGTGTATTGTTTGGAATTGTTCAAAGCGTGCATTTAACAAAGCAGGTATGTCTGCGGCCCTCACATTTATTTTGATTAAAGAGTTGATCCAACAAAACAAACCCAGACCTCCTCAACAAAACCCAAAGGATGAACTCACAGGTGAAGAGGAGAGTCCTCTAGTGCTTTCAGGTCCAAGGATTGGTCCATGTACTCGTGTGCAGGGGTGAGGGGGATACTTTGGCTCTTCTTGCCTGACTTTTATGTGACACATGAATAATTAACGGTGTTAGCATTAGAGGAAACTACCTGTTGAATATACAGTGTCCCACATTGAGTCAATTAAACAGAGTAGCTTTTTTTTGTAATATCTGTAAACCAACCTGAAATGGCCTTTGTGCATTCGTCATCAATGAAGGCAGAAAAACTCGGGTCCAATCTTCATTTTTCTAAAAATGAAGAAAACATATATTTTATGACATAATTGTTGTAAGGCGATATTCCCTGCCCTACCGTTGACTGGCGTTTACTGCAACTTCCGTGTAGGCTGAGGTTGTGCGCGTGTTGCGATGCTACTGCGTTTGAAACTGCGTAGTTTTGGTTAAATTAACTTCGCTAATATCCCAGTCAGTCAAACAAAAGAATATAATTTAGCGGTCACGTCAAGCTAAAGGTAAACTCAATGGTAACTTACCAATACGTTAATATACAAAAAATATTGTAACTGCTTGCTGTCCACACCGTCTTACTTTTTTTCTTTCTTTCATTTGAACACTTCATTTAGGGACCGTCAATAACTTACTATTAAAAACAACAACAGTTTTTTCATGACCTTCGTGCTGACTTGCCCTTGTCAATGTAAATGTTCATTGTAAAAAAACAACAACTGACTTTGTCACATTAATTTTGATTATTTTGATTAAGAATATGCGTAGGGTTTTATTTTACTTAACTATTTGTTTTTAAAAGGAAATAACTTTGTTTTTGGTCAATACCTTCCATATCATGAGACCCATTGAGCCAAAATAAATACAGGACTAGACAAAATATCTGTTTTTACTGCATTTAACTGCTTCTTATATTTCATTTATTCATTATGATACAAATTGCATTGGGTTATGTTGGTGATGTTTTCAGTTGCGTCCTGCTAGCTCCAAATTTTACATCCTCCTGTATTTCTTTACATGGAAGGTATTGGGAAAAAAAATTGACGTGCAATAGAAGAATATGTATTTTATTTATAAAAAAAACTACTGATATCTTCATCCTACACAAATTTGCTGGCTGTCGCCCTGTAGGGCTTTCAGTTGACAAATGGCACCCTCCACTGGATTGACGCGTATATGATGAGGATGCATTTAAAAGAAGCTGTCGTCTGATCCAGGATCAGCCGAGGAGAGGCCCACATGTTTCGTGGTGTCCTCCCATTGGTCCAGACGTGCCGACTTGTCGTCCAATGACATGCGGACATCTGTTCGCTGGAGCAACTCTAAAAAACTAACCTTGCCTTCTTCCTGCCTTCGTTCTCCATCTCCACGGGCTTCTTACCCCACTAGAAGGGCAATTGGCATCAGTCGGTTGTGCGCTATTATAGGGAAAATGCAGGTCTTGGGCGTAGTTGGTGTCATTTTAGCCGTATACTGCGCACATGCATCGGTTTACTTTCGGGAGGAGTTCTTGGACGGGGGTAAGTAAGTTTGGCAGAGATTTTCCAAGAGGGTGAATTAGCTGGAGTTTAATTCTTTTATGCGAATCACTACTTTGCTCTATGAATCATCTTGAAGACTTCTTGAAATGATGTTCTCATCGAGCAAATACTGTTGATATATAATCATTTGTGTCAGTGAAATTTCCTTTAGGCTCATAGCTGGCTAACTCCGGCGAGGCCCTGAAAGCTAGCAATGCTAACCCTGCTGTCAACTCAATGAATAACGTCCGCTCGTGACCGCGGCTGCAGTAAACCTTCCATTAAACGTGCTGCTATCAAATCAAATAAATTCGCAATTATTATTTTATAAGTACTTTTGTGGTTTGTTTCGTGACAGAAGAGGCAAATTCAAAGATGGGAGAGTTTTCGAATCGTCGCGAGCTAACTAGCGTCATTTTGGAGATAATCTATGTGACCTAAATGTGATATGTCGTTGAACTTTGATCCTCTTGTGCCCAGATGAATGGAGAAGTCGCTGGGTGGACTCGAAACACAAGTCTGACTACGGAGAGTGGAAACTAACCGCTGGCCAGTTCTACGGAGATCCCGAGAAAGACAAAGGTGAACATGGATTAATCACGTGACGGTGATGAATATGGTATAAAGCTTACTAAACCCTGCTCTGATATTGGAACTACCTGCTCAATAGTGTATAAGTTGTATGTATAAAGAGGTAAATCAATTGTTTAAACATGCTCATGCAAGCTAGATATTGTCTGGCTAGAAATGGCTTTTGCACTGACTTTTTTTTTTCTTTTAGGCCTGCAAACCAGCCAGGATGCTCGTTTCTATGCCACCTCCGCCAGTTTCAAACCTTTCAGCAACGAGGGCAAGCCATTGGTCATCCAGTTTACAGTCAAACATGAGCAAAAGATTGACTGCGGCGGAGGCTATGTGAAGGTCTTCCCTGCAGACTTGGATCAGACTAAAATGCATGGAGAATCCTCGTACTACATCATGTTTGGTAAGTGATAATATGTGGTGAAGAGTTTTTTTTTTTTTTTTTCAATTATTGGAATCGCAAGTAATATGATTGGTGTTGTTGGTTTCACACAGGTCCAGATATTTGCGGCTACAGCACCAAAAAAGTTCACGTCATTTTCAGTTACAAGGGCAAGAATCACCTCATCAAGAAAGAGATTAAGTGCAAGGTAGTTTTGGTATTTTAGATGTGAGAACTTATATGAACACACAAATGTTTCCCTTTATAAAACACAAACACCTTTTGTTCCTTCTAGGATGATGAGCTAACCCACTTGTACACACTGATCCTGAATCCGGATCAGACCTATGAGGTGAAGATTGACAATCAGAAGGTAGAATCTGGCAGTCTTGAGGAAGACTGGGACTTCCTTCCCCCTAAGAAAATCAAAGACCCCGAGGCAAAGAAGCCAGAGGACTGGGATGACCGTGCCAAGATTGACGACGCTGACGACACCAAGCCTGAGGTGAATAAGTCTCACTATAATTCTCCTGTTGCGAGCTTGTAGGTAACCAACCTCACCACATTTTCCAACATTCTTCTTGTTCTGGAATTTGGAAATCATGTTTTTTTTGTTGTTGTTGTTGTCTTATTTTAGGACTGGGACAAACCTGAAAACATTCCAGACCCTGATGCCAAAAAGCCTGATGACTGGGATGAAGATATGGATGGAGAGTGGGAGCCTCCAATGATCCCCAACCCCGAGTACAAGGTAAGATTATGGATAGGCACTTTGCTTTGTTTGACCTGCTGTAACTACCAGCGCTCAGCATTCACTCTGGCTTGATAAATCTTTGCCCTATTACAGGGAGAGTGGAAACCCAAACAGATTGACAATCCCAACTACAAAGGACAGTGGGTGCACCCTGAGATTGACAATCCTGAGTACAGCCCTGATTCAAACATCTACAAGTTTGACAACATTGGTGTCATTGGTCTCGACCTTTGGCAGGTACGAAAGAAACAGACACCTTTTGAAAATGACATTGTTTCGATGCCATCACTGACTCTTGTTGTTGTTTTTTTTTACTCATCTCAGGTGAAGTCTGGTACAATCTTTGACAATTTCCTGATTACTGACGATGTGAAGGAAGCAGAGGATGTTGGAAATGAGACATGGGGTGTCACTAAGGTATGAGGGTGTCGTGTCACTTGTGTACTCACGAAACATAAGAGTAGAAGACATGTCTGACTGATCTGGATTCTCCCCCAGGAACCAGAGAGGAAAATGAAGCAAGAGCAGGATGATCTTAAACAAAAAGAAGAGGAAGAGAAGAACAAAGACCAAGACACTGAAGGTGAGGATGACGAAGATGAAGACATTGAGGAAGACGAAGATGAAGAAACAAAAGATGATGTAGAGGAAGAACTTTCAAAAGATGTGGATGGAAAGCCTAAAGATGAGCTTTGAGGGGCTCTTGTCACAGAATTTTTTTCTGTCCCTCGGGAGAAACTCTGTCCTGTATATTCCAGGGGTATTGTGGCTGCTGTGCATCCTTTCCCTGAAATTTGGACACAACCCACCTTGGGGACAAATATAGTGAAGTGGTAGAGGGAGTGGGTCTCTCATTTTGTCACGACGTATCCCTGTTGTCTCTGAACTGCTGGATAGATGCTAAGAATCCCCATGTAGTGCCATCACATTCATACCTCATATGCTCTTTCAGCATTTTCCAAAAACCAAAATAGAGGAACTGGTATCCATTGTTGTCTTGATTTCCCTGATTTATTTACATCAACAGTAGAGTATCTTGGCACGCGCACTAGAATACTTTTAATATTTGATAGGGGCTGTGGTAAATAACATTGATAAATGCAATATACATTGACATCACAGTTGTGTTGCGGATGAAGTACATGCACATAAAACTGAACCTATAAATGAAATAAAAATGCAAGACTAAACAGCATACCGACCGAAATACAGACTGAAATGTAAATTATTTTGGTTGTATGAATTACATTTCTATTTTCAGCATATGAATCAAATCCTCAAGCATAAATAATAGACCATCTGTGTGTACACTATTATTTTACTACATTGAAATGGTATGAATTCATTGGTAATGTGATAAAACCTGCATACATCTGGAGAAACAGGAGCTGATGTGAGTCCTGCCAGCATCCAAGGACACACCATTATTTTTATTGGACAGAATGTTATTGATGCCAAAGTTTTTATTAAAAGATTATAACCAAGTTGGTGTTGAGGTTTTTGTACTTTTCATACACATGGAGAGATGCGGTGGTGGTGTGCCAGATTTTCTCAATAACAAATCCCTCCTCTTTTAAGAGTTGAAAAAGTAGTGCAATATTGGAGTTGTTCCTTTAAATATTTAAATTATTACCCCCTCTATACCGTCCCTGGTGGTCTAGTGGTTAGGATTCGGCGCTCTCACCGCCGCGGCCCGGGTTCGATTCCCGGTCAGGGAACACTGTTTTAACACCGGAGAAAACCCATAAAGGAGGTATGACGAAATATTATTTGCACATTTAATTTATTTTTAATAATAGTTATTGGGCTTAAACATTGTTTTTGCGCGCCCTCGAATTTCGCAAGCAGGCGGGTCCGCTCAGTCGCCGCTCGTGCCCGCTTGCTTAAGGGGCGTGTGCACGCTCCCGAGACACCAGGAAATATGGCGGCGCTCATGACTCTCAGTCAGGTAATAACTTCCAGTACCAAAGGAAAAGTCGATATTTTAATGCCGAACATCTTCAAGTGACAGTTAGAGCCATGTTACACTCTCGCAACATAACGTACGGACTAGTTTGTTAGCAGTGATGAATGTGAGCTTGCGGGCTGTTCGAGAAATGTTTCGTTCTAAACCAGGTTAAGTTAACATGGTTAGCTAGTTAAAAGTCTGGATAGCTAAGGGGCTGTGCGACTTGATGAAGAAAGAAGCCATCTCATTCTTGAGAGTAAACTTAGTAACGTCAGCTGCTATGATTTCATCAATAAAAATAAGAGCACGAATAAACTGAATAACGAACCTAAATTTAGCTAACTTGGACCATCTGACAGCTAATTGACGCTCTCACGGGCTAGTTCAGGGATTCGTCACTGCTGAAGTTACAGTTATTGCTAGCTATCTAACAAAGTTATTTACACTTATTCGCCGACTCGGTAGCTTACGTTATGTGTCTTTCCTGTTTGTCTCTCCAGTTGTCCAGCGGAAATCCAGCCTACGAGAGCTACTACAAGCAGGTGCTACGATGTTAAATTTCCTCTGCTGTTTGGTCACCTGTCATATCAAATCAGTTCATGCTAAGCTTTCCCTGCTTCACCTGCTTCATGTTTCTCATTTTTTTCGTAGCTGGATCCAGGGAACAATGGCAAAATATCAGCAGGGGATGCAGCTCAGTTTCTTAAGAAATCGGGGCTGTCAGACAGTACACTGGGAAAGGTGGGAGTGCACCAGTAACGTAAAAGCTTATTCATATAGTTTGCTTTCATCCTGACTTTTACATTTTTATTTTTTTAGATTTGGGATTTGGCAGACTCTGAGCGAAAAGGCTATTTGGACAAGCGGGTAACAGAATTTCTTTGGAAAAAGTTCTGTGATAGTTGATGCTGATGTGTGCACAAAACAGCGGATTCGCCTTGCGTTCTTCCTCTTTTGCAGGGTTTCTTCATAGCTTTGAGACTGGTGGCCTCAGCACAGTGTGGAAATGATATCAGCCTCAACAACCTCAACCAAAATTTATCTGCTCCTAAATTTGTGAGTGTTAAAGTCAATATACTG
Organism: Aulostomus chinensis; assembly: GCF_037954235.1. Lineage (NCBI taxonomy): Eukaryota > Metazoa > Chordata > Actinopteri > Syngnathiformes > Aulostomidae > Aulostomus > Aulostomus chinensis. Next base: position 25,344,556 of record NC_141324.1, read on the forward strand.
ACAGTTGCGATATCAAGATAATCTTTGTCGTACTGTAGTGCCAGTATCTTATGTACATTTGATTTTTTGTTGTTTATTTTGTTTTTTTTTTACAGAATGATACAAGCAGCCCTCTATTAAGTGTTTCAACAACATCAGCTGACTCACACTGGGCAATTAGGGTGAGCTGATACCATTTGTTCAGGAAACATCAGAGTATGAAAATACCAAGCTTTTGTTTTTTTTCTCCCTTAAACTGTTCTGCTCTCTTCTTTTTCCTAGCCGGATGAAAAAGGGAAATTTGAAGGCATTTTTGAGAGTCTGTCCCCTTTAAAAGGTCTCCTCTCCGGCGATAAAGTCAAGCCTATCTTGATAAACTCCAAACTACCTCTGGATGTGTTAGGAAAGGTGATATTGTAATGTCGTAACAGTAATGCACAATCTTGTCTTAATTTGCAAAAAAAAACTACAGTTTACAGCAAATGAATCTTCTTCACTTTGGTGTTCATTTCATGTTTTGGTAGATTTGGGACTTGGCCGATGTAGACAAAGATGGATACTTGGACAAAGATGAATTCACTGTGGTAAGCCTGTGCCAGATGTGGGTAAAAAAAAAAAAAAGTTTATGAGACTGAAACATTTTAAAAGCATAACTTTTATAATTTTTAAAGCTCAAATGAAATCCTTACAAGTACAAAGCCAAGGTTACGCAGTTGGTAAATTATGCAGCGGAGGCCTGTCACCAAAGCCACATTGGCACATCTTCTTCTTGGGTGTGATGAGGTTTGTGGTCTTATATAACCAATTTTTCAGTAAGCGCCATTTTCAAGACGCATAGATGCTTTGAAAAGAATTCGTGCGGTGTTTTCTCACTTTTTTTCCCATCAAACAAAATGTTGAATTGTATTAAATTTTAACCACCGACCTCATTTCAAGCTTCTAACTCAATACCCATTCAGAAAATCCCATTCACTTTCACACGAGGCAACCCAGCATTCAACAATGCCAACTCACTTCCTGCTTTTATTTCTCATTTCTGCACCTCTCTGTAGTTAAGTTCTGGGATGCTTATAGAACAAAAACTTGTTTTAATTGATTTCTCCTGTTTTAGGCCATGCATCTCGTGTATCGAGCCATGGAGAAAGAGCCTGTTCCTACTTCTTTACCAGCTTCCCTCATCCCCCCCTCCAAAAGGAAAAAGTCTGCCAGTGGCCTGCCAGGTGCCGTGGCTGTCCTGCCTAATCTCTCCGGGCTCACAGCTGGTGCGGCTCTGCTTAAAGACACTCTACGAAGCACTCCTCCTCTGGCCAGCGCTTCTCCTCTCAACACCCCTACAGTCAACCTCTCTCCTAAACACTCCTTTAAATCCACTGTACAGGTATGTTGCTTCACCTGCGTGATTCTTGGAAGTGTTGATGCGTGCATTCCCAGATAGCTGGCCCGTTTGAGCTGAACATTCATTGCTCCCTGGGTAGTGACTGCATTATTGGGTTGATGAGTCCATAAAGACTGAGATGTGAAGTTCTGTTCCCCGTATGCTTAGAATTAATATCATATCATTGTCTCTAAATATTTCCTCCATAGATCAACTGCGCAATTGGGAGGGCATGGAAGATCACACCAAAAACAAAAAGATTAAATAAATGTTTGTTGTCTCTGCGATTGAGACGCTTTTCTGCACTACATCAGTTGTGTTTACTCACACGTAAAATAGGAATAGCAACAACATCATCATATAATCTTAACCATTTATTTAAACTTGCTGATACATGACTAGCATGGCTCATTTTTTTTCACTACAGAGACAAGTTATTGTCTTCCGCTCCTGAGCTTGAGTTCAAAATGAAACGTCTCAATTCTCAAGGTTCTTTATTCCAGAATATCGTCACTCCCTCAATCTCCTCTGACAATTCCAGACACAAACATTTTATGACATTAGTCAAGCCCATATTTATTCATTATCTATATTCATTATCTAAATAGCTTATCCTTTATGGAGTTGCAGGGAGCCGGAGCCAATCACAGTTGAGAGGCAGGGTCCACCCTCCTCAGGTCTCGTCACATAAAGACTGACAACCATTCACACCTACAGGCAATTTAGAATCTCTGACCCAACTTGCATGTTTATGGTCAAGTCCAAACTCTCTTTAGAAAGCCAGTTTTACTGCAGCGCTGTGTGAGGACCTGCAGGCCACAGCTCTGTGGCCCACATCCATCTAGTGGTTTTTCCTTTATTTACAAGTTGGTGTTTTTCATGGGGGTGAAAAAACAGGATTGTTTGCGTGCTATCTTTGGTAGGTGTAATTGAACCACATTCAGGTAAAAAACAAAAAAAAAAACCATCTAGTCTTACTGGAATAAATCTACATTTCACGCATTAATCCTATTCTGGTGTTAATAGGTAAACTTGTTAGACCACATTGTTCCAGGCTTTGTAAACAGTCCAGTTTCTCCTCACTCTGTTGCTGCTTGAGAGATGACTTGTGACTTTTGGACAAACAGGTTTCCTTCCTTGAAAGGGAAAAGAAGTGAGTCTTTGGCCTGATCCATGATCACCTGGTGTAGTTGTCATGACACTGGCTGTGGTGTCCTCTTAATTTTATTTTTTAATCTCCGTTTTTGTTTGGTCAGTTGCATTTTAATTTACTGGGTTTTTTTTCCCCCTAAAGACTATCCTTGCTCGTCATTTATGATTTGTGAAGTTGAATTTCAACATGAATTGTACAATTTCGCATAGTTTTCTCATGAGGTAGTTGGCTCAGTGATAAACCATCACGATTAGCTATTTATTGTGTTTGACTGATGAAGGAAACTATTGCATTTTCGGTGACGTTTATGGAAAAAGCTGGGCAAGAGTTACTGTTTTTTGTTTGTTTTTTTTGTTTTTTTCCAAGTGTTTTCCTGCCTGGTAACAATCTGGTCCCCTTTTTGATTTTGACTTGGACAAAAAGTAAATAAATAGTTACCTGGAAGGCCCTGGGGAGATTACACCTCAGTCAACTTAAACCTAGCAAAACCTAATTAAAACTCCTATTTTCACCATGTTAAATGCATCTACCTCCAACGTTTCTTGTGGCTTCTTCCTTGGCTCATGGTTCACCTGTTCACACTCCTAGTGTTTGCCAGCAGACAAGTGCACACCACGAAAAACACTTCCCCCTTAGCACAGGTATAAATCCCACCTGTACCTTCTCCGTATAATGTAACGTTGGAGGAGATATTGTTTCTCTCATCTGTCAACACATCAGGGTTTTTTTGTTTTTGTTTTTTTGTTCATTGCAGCCTGTGGAGACCTGGGTTGTACCGGTGGCTGACAGGGAGAGATATGACGACATCTTCAAGAAAATGGACACTGACAACGATGGCCTCGTCACAGGAACTGAGGTCATAGAGATCTTCATGCAGTCCAGTCTGTCCCAGACCATGTTGGCACAAATATGGTGAGGCAACAGCTCAGTTCAGATCACATTTATTATTTATGATCTTTCATTCTGTTCCTTTTTTAAAAATTTTATTACCATAAAACACCCAATTATTTTTAGTCAGAAGTTGCGTCAGCATACACTCGAGAGCCATGCAAGCTAACATTGGAAAGCCACCCAGACCATCACAAATAAAGAACACTCACGCTAAAATTTAGAATAGGAGTTACATTCGCAAGATTCATAATGTATTCCCCCGAAAAACACATGGACATATTGTAAAAATATGATTCTTCTTTTAAAAGTGCTAATGATATTTAAATGGTGCAAATTTACTCAAAGTAGCAGGACACTGATGGCATGAAAAAAAACCTCATCATGAGGAGGGTTTGTAACAATATGTCATGGGTGCTATGATACGGCGCGGCCTTGTTACCAGGTTGACTTTCACACTAAAAGATACAAATGATTTAAAGAGGCAGCAAAAGAGTGGCTGGCTTTTATAGATAGATTTTAGATGGAGATGTGGTGTCCTGATGAAAGTAGCATCCTGTGTGTTCCTTCTGGTTCTAAGGATTTTGCTTTTTTTAACCATGTGTAAAATTTTCAACCACATTCTGAGGGAAACTAAGTTAAAATGCTACATTCTTGAGCTGTTTTCAAACGTGGGAAAACTTCTACAATGTTAAGTGGGGTTTTTTTTTATTAATTATTTTTAATAAAGAAAGAAAAAGGTCTTCTAACTAATCTCATTAGACTTTTTCATCTGGGTGAATGAATGTGGCTGAATCATCATACCAAGTTCCACCATCTGAAAATTAATATCATTTTGTGGGAAGTTTAAATAATTCTGAAGCTAAACTGACATTTGAAACTGACTGCTTTCTGTACTGCAGCTGTGGAAACAGGCCTCATTATCTCTGATTGTTATGTAATCGCTTCCAAGAATATTTGTCATGTTTAGAGGGAAGTCTCTTCTCTCTGCAGGGGACTGGCTGACACTAAACAGACGGGAAAGCTGACGCGGGAGCAGTTCTATCTGGCCATGTATCTGATCCAGCAGAAGGTCACTAAGGGCATGGACCCCCCATCCTCTCTCACTCCAGACATGATTCCCCCCTCAGAGAGGACTGCAACCTCAGCAGTGGGCTCTGTGAGTCTTGACTTTGGCCAAAAGCAGCCACCACTTGATCTTTCAATCATAATTAAGATCTCTGTCCTGAATGATACAAAGTGAGGGTTTTACCATTCGCAACAGTCAATGTTTTCCTGCTGCTCCATGCATTTTCAGCGGTGAGCTCTGCTTTCTGGCTGTCTAATCCTTTCTTGCAAACTTACTATGTTATGCTTTTGCTTTTTTGTTGTTTGTTTTTGCTTCTTCTCTGTCCTGTCTAACAGAGCTATGCGGGGCTTATGTCTGCTGTGAAGCCTGAATATGCTGCGTTTGCTAATATTCGCAGAGTGAGTAATTGAGCTTTCTGTCACAAGGTGGCGCTTTTGTTCCATCAAATCTTCTATCCTGGTAGAGCGCAAGGTGTATACATGAGCCTGCTCCTTGTTTTATACCAGTTTTTGTTGTTGTTGTTAAAAGGAACCGCATAAATTCTTCAGTGTTACAGTTTTCATTTTTTTCCCCAGATTTGTCTATTCTGAACTTCCGTTGTTCTAAGGGCAATAATAGCCTTTCACTTATTTACTTAGTACTGTGTATATTCTTAAACTTGTAGTGCTACTTCATTTAAAAGGGTTTTATTTTTTGTAATATAGGATATTCACTTTCAAGCTTTTCATCACCAGCAAGCACCAGAAGTCAAGGGGTTTGTTTGGAGAGGTTGCTCCGGGATCAGTTTTTCCTACTTGGACATGTCCCTAGCATTAAATGATTCAGTCTCGGTTCTGACCAACAGAACAAACCAGTAGCTTCTCTCTGAGCCTCTGTAAGCCACATCAAACCCGCTTCAGTCATGTATGAGCATTATATATAATTGAGGTTACAAATGAAGTAAAATTAAAGATAAAATTACGAGAAATGCAGTAAAAATAGATGTAACAACAAATACTATTCAGCTGTCACAAATTTGCCTATTTGAAGTCTGACAAGTGTAGCTAAAGTCAGACCAGTGCTTGCTCCCAGGAGCAGAGGATTCTGGGACAGCCAGCTTTATAACTTAGCTTCAGGGAGCTGTAATGTGCCTGATATTCTTTTTAAAGTGTTGCATTCTGTTAAATTGTCTCGCCCGTGTGTATTCCTCCTCATTCATGTATTGTCTGGTACTCTTGCTCACTTGCTCGCAGTGTGAGGTGTTTGTGTTTCCTTCCTGTGTCTTTTGTTTTGCTAGACATATCAGCAGGGAGCTCCTCTCTCTCCCTGCATACTCTCCCATCACTCTTCAGCTGTCTCCATCCTTTTTTTTTTTAATTTTTTTGGTTTCCTCATTCCTTACATCCCCTCACATCTTTTTCCATCCATTTATCTCTCCTACCTGCCGTTATCTCTTCTGGTCTCCGCTCGCACCCGTCGATTACCCGCCGATGTTCATTTCTTTCTCACTCTTCTCCGGCCTCAGGACAGCGCCAGCTCCACAGCGTCAGCAGAACTGACAGGCATCAAAGAGCTGGATGACCTCAGCCAGGAAATAGCTCAGCTGCAGAGGTGACCCCCAGCACCCCGAGTAGCAGGACGATAGCTTTGTTTCTCTTCCTCTCAGAAAAAGAGGGGAAGTTGCTCTGGGATCTAAGTAAAACTCCAAACATTTATTTGAATTTTATTATGTTAATTTAACACAGTGCTGATATTGGATTCTTTCTCCCCCCAGAGATTTTCACTCACCATTCTTTAGGAAGTTTTTATGTAAGATGCACACTAATGATCTGGTTATCGTACATTACCTCTGATATCAGATTGAACTGTTTTAACTGTCACAATTCTTCAGATTTTATTGGCATGACATTTAAATTATACATTTATTTTATGATTATGATTATCAAATGGTGCTTTCCAAATCTTTTTCAGATCATCATAAACTAACAAACACCTCCTTTTTTCTTTAAGGTTGATTTAATTTGTCACAAAATAAGATATAATTTATCATATTTTTTTTTAATCAGAGAAACCCATCACTTTTTTTTTAAGCATCTTAGTAAAACAAATTCTTTCCACATGTCATTCTTGTAGGCTCTTTGTTTTGTCTCCATTTGTTTTTTTGGAGCTTAATAACAAATAATAATCTTCTCCGCTTCCATGTCGTTCTCCTCCAGAGAGAAGTTTATCCTGGAACAGGAGATTAGGGAGAAGGAGGAAACCATCAGAAAACAAAATAGAGAAGTTCAAGTAAGTTTAAACCGAAACATTGTACATATCATTCTTGTATCATTTACTTGACTGACTGACAGCTTGAAAATATATAGTGCATACACTCATTTCCTGCTGACTCATAATGAAGGACCACAATTTGGAGGTGAACTGAAGGAGCAAATTGCTGAATGAAGATGATACCTGTGTGTGTGTGTGTGTGTGTGTGTCTGTGTGTGTGTGTTGGAATCAGGACATGCAGAATGATTTGGACAGGGAGAGCAGTAGCTTGCAGGACCTGGAGTCTCAGAAGCAGGATGCCCAGGAGCGTCTGGAGGAGATGGACCAGCAGCGCTCCAAGTTGGAGGGGATGCTCAATGACGTCAAGCAGAAGTGTCAGGAGGAGTCCCAGATGGTTCGAGATGTCACACCATTATGCACTTTTTATGCATCTCCCTGAGAATAAATTATAAAACATGGATGCCCTGCTCAGTCTTAACAAGTTGACAAAAGTCATTATTAATAAATCTACAGCACCTCAACTGTGAGAGGAATTAATCCATGTATGTGGTATCTTTCACTGTCCCTCCACCTTCCAGATTTCATCCCTGCAGGGCCAGATCCACTCTAAGGAGACTGACCTCTGCAGCCAGGAGGATGAACTCAGCCGCACCAAGGCAGACCTGAGCCGGCTGCAGGATGAGGAGGCCCAGCTGGAGCAGAGCCTGCTCTCTGGTCGCGTCCAGCTGGACAGCATCATCAAGTCACTCAAAACCACACAGGAAGAGATCAACCAGGTCAGTATGGACAAGGGAGTCCATCCCAGAAGTTCTCCTTTATCTGTTCTGATGGCTCTGCCAAAGTACTTGTGGTGCTTTCAAGAGCACTCATGTGCTTTTCCAAAAACCAAGTGAATTCCTAATCTGACCGCTTGTTTAAGAAATGTGTTAGCATTTTCAGTATGTCTTGATAATCTAATATTTCCCACTTGATGAAGATGTCTGCTGCACTGTTGAACCCATTAGACTGAGAGAAGAAAATCCAGTCCTTAGATTTAGGGAGTCTCATGGATTCAGAGTATTTTTTCATGTTTTTAGGCTCGCAGTAAGCTGTCGCTGATCCAGGACAACCAAAAGGAAGTGACCAAAACCATTGAGCAGTACAACAGCGCCCTCAACGACATCAATGGAGGAAACTTCAGCAACCTGCCAGACCTGAGTGAATCATTTGCTGAGAAGGAGAACGGAGGTTTTAGAAGTGTGGTGAGAAGATGAAGAGTCCAGATTTTAGTCGCCATTCCACCTGAAGATCCTGGGTCACATTTTGGTTCTTAATCCCTAGAAATTAAAAGGGAGAATGGAAAACTATTTTTATGCCCTCTCCTCTTACTTCTATTCACATGCCAAACAGAAAAGTGCTCTTGACAGTTTTGTAGTTTTCAAAGAGTTTTTGGTGTAAAAGAGCCTGACTTACACGATATGATATCTGAATTATACTGGACTGTGGCAGTGGTAGTTTACTAATGTTGTTGATGATGTTTTTGTTGTGCGTGTTATCCCATCAGGATGAATCTATTAAGTCCAGGATAGCCATGTTCAACAACAGTGCAGCCAAGGAGCGCCCGCCAGACCCCTTCCAGACAGAGGACCCCTTCAAATCCAACCTCTTGAAAGGTCTGAACACCTTTTGTGAAGGAGCATTACTGCAAAATTCCTACAATACACCGACTGCATGTATCCCAACTTTGTGCAGTTGTTTTGACGCAGTGGAAATCTTTATTCATGCAGTGGAAAAATCAAAGGACACTCCGATTCCTGATGTTTCCAGCTAGTCGAACCAGTTGTTATCCACTCACTACTGTTTTAATTCTTCTCATAGATCCATTTGGGGGAGATCCTTTTAAAGAGAGCGATCCCTTCAAAGGCACCTCATCTGAAGACTTTTTTAAGAGGACAGACAAGTCAGACCTGTTTGGATCCTCAGACCCGTTCCACAGAAAACCCACACCGCCTGCTAAGGTACTCGGATGATTTTTGCTGGATGCTTTGATTGTGGTTCTTTTGTACTCAATAGAAATGAGAACGCTGATGCTCTTTTATTCAGAGTTAAACACGTTGGTCATGTTCTGTAGCGCTGATAAAACAGGGTCTGATCTCAGTCTCCATTGTAGATATCTGGAAAAGTAAACCGGAGTTCCAAAGAGGGATTTCTGGTGGTCATTGTGGGCCTTTTGAACACGTCTCTTACTGAACTTGTGTCTCTTTGTTTGTCTCAGCCAAATGCCTTCAACAGTGGTGACCCCTTCTCATCAAACAACCCCAAACCAAAAGATTCAGGTACTTTACTCATCACAACTGTCACAGGATGTCAAAAAGTGGAAAGAAAGAGAGAGTTTTTAGTTTTGCGTCAAGATCAACTGGCAGTCATGTTGGTTTTTGTCCTTCATTATGGACTTTCTTTCATATTCTTCAACGCAGATGTTCTCAACCTGGGTGAGGGGGGGTCGCAAAAATGTTTTGTGTAAAAGCAAATAAAAGGTTCAGTCTGGAAACTGTTCTATGCCATGAGACTGATATAAAGGTCACAGATTTTATTGAAGGTGCACTTGAAAACAGAAAAGTATGGGGGGAAAAAATGATAATATAATAATATAATATGAGAATGTATATTTTTTTTATCCGTTTTTTTTTTTTAGGCCTGATGTACGCATGTTGACTTTGACTGTTCACTTATTCAACAAAATCTGAAACACTTAAAGCCAAAGTGGAATTTATTATTCTTTCAGTGGGCCAAAAAATTTGCAGGAAGTGGGGGTGTGTGACAAAGTTTGAAAATCACTGGACTGATACTTGGTCGATCTTTAATTCTTTTACTATTTGTTTTATTGCACATACAGGCTCAGAAATTGAGTAGGATTCTTTATGGATATTATAAATATTTTAGATTTCTGTCAATCAAATTCTGATTCCTTTAAACAGGAAGGCAGTGTGATGTCGCTGCAGGAGGACATAATGTACTTTGTCATTAAAAATAAAGATGCAGAGTCATCCCTGTCCAAATACAAGCAAATTTCCATGAATGTGATTTTTATTAACTTGCATATGAGAGAACGGTCAATACAAAGAGTCGTTCTTTGCCACTCTGGGTGACGTGTTGGATTTAGCTTTTATTTTGGGGGGTATCAGGGGCAAACAATTTTTACTCACTGTGGCTTCAAAGTTTCCTGTGGTTAATGGCTATTTTTAGACCAGTACCTACGCATTTAACTGTTGGCAAACTAAAAATACTCCCCCCTACCCTGGAAAAACAGGAGGCCTGCTGGAGCCAAACATAACAGAAACTCTGTGACTGTTGGTCCTGCTCAACTAGAATACACTGCCACTCCTTTAACCAGTTCACTCCTGCTGCTTCTGTCCTGCTTTTATATTTGCTGCCATTGAACTGCTCCGCTTCATTCGGTACGGAAGTTGTTTTAAGTTAGTGGCTGCTGTTGACCAATGCTCTGCCGCGCTGCGCACCATCAAAAGAACACAGAGGCAACTGTAGACCTGAGCTGGGTAAAAGAAAATACTGCGTCCACCACGTGAATGGGGTCTCTTGTGGTCGCACACTCACAACAAACATATTCTATTACAATGTTTTGTTTTTTCACTGTAACCATCTGCAGTTTGCCCCCGTTTTTTTTTCATTAAGCGGCATACCACTGAGCTTCAAAACAACCCCAGCACAGTTCTGGTTAACAGTGCTCCAACTGACGCCTCTAATTAGCTGATCAGATGCATACGTCAGGTTAAACAAAACCCCTGCTTTTCAGGATTTTACCAAATGTCATGGAAAATTTAACAGTCATGCCACATTCCCTCTACTTAAAATAGCAGGGAGGCCCTTTCAGAATAAGCAATATGCTGAAATGATTCTGAATGTGTGGTTTGGGACTGAACTTCATTATAGTCGTGGCATTTTCCATAAACATATTCAAATGTTCCAAATGTGTTTCAATGTGCTACTGTTCCAGATTTGTTTGGGACAGCGGACCCCTTTGGAAGCCACTCTTTCGGAGGCCAGGCTGGATTCGCTGATTTTAGTCAGATGTCAAAGGTAAACCTCACAGACTCTTTAGAGATATGAATTTAATGCACCATAAAACATCATTTTCCACTTAACTTGTTGCAGGCTTTACTCTGCCCATTTATCACATGTATGAAAACAATCCCCACGCTATGAGGCCAGAGGCTTTTTTATTGTGGTTGACATTTCTGTTGGAGTCATCAAGTTGAGAGACAGTTAAGGGTTTTATTTGGTCTTTTGTGACTTGTGCGTTAACAGAAGTCAGAGACTGTTCTCCCTTCAAAGAAAAGTGTGCCTAACCGGCCTGCGCCTCCATACGGTAAGTTATGAGTTCATGTGTGTGCTTCAACATGGCAGGGTTTGCTGCTTAACTTGATATGAGCGGTTCAAAGGAGTCCTTCATTAGCATGTGACACTAGTGCGGACAAATCGATACCATTTGTCATGCAAAGCTATTTTTATTTCGCAACCAGTCACAAAAACGGCAGGAACCTGCAGGCTTTTCATCAAGATTGATCAGCGTCCTTATAAACAATATTTTTTTTCTTTTTGTTGTGATGGAAATTTACTTCCCCATTGAGCTGTCAGGGTGCAATGAACCTAATTTCTTCTTTTGAAGTTGTCAACAGGAAACCTGTTGGTTGTGCTACTGTAGTACCCGGGGTTTGTGTTTGTTGATAAGATTCAGAAACAGTCTCCTCTGCTATTTGAATACTATTTTGCATTACATTCATCTTGCGTGTGTGTGTGTGTGTGTGTGTGTGAGAGATTGTGAAATGAAGGGCACAGGCCGTGCCCTGCATGTGCCCTTCTGATGTGACCTTGCATCTACTGCTTCGGCCAAAAGGTGATCTGATTGTCGGTTTGATTGTCCGTCTGTTAGCAGGACCATGCTAAAATTATCTGGCTGATTTAAAATGAAACTAGGTGGAGGGCTTCAGCACAGACCCAGGAAGAACCCGGCACTTTTATCATGGTTTTAGTTGTGGATTTGGGGTCTTCTTTTTTAGAACTTCATTAACTTCTCCAGAAAATTTACAGAGATGTTTATGAAAGAAATCATCAAGAAGGAAAAACATGTTGCTTGAGGTAGTACCAGGGAGGTTTGCCCTCTTCGAGTACACTTCTGGTTCTTTCAGCGGAAGCTGCAGCGTGTGAAAGTTGGTGTTCCCCTTTGTTTTACCACACAGCAGGGTTGAGATGTGTATCCAGTTAGCCAGCTTGATAGCGCCAGAGACGTGCCTCATACACGAGGGGAAGTGAGAAGCCCGCTGTCGAAAGCCATGACTGTACTGAAGGACTGCATCACAGGAATATTGCACAACAGTGTTGAGTTTGGTCCAGTTTGAAGTGGAAATTTAGATAATTGCTTACAAGTGTGTTGCAGCAAGTAAAACAATTGAGTCAGGTTTTCTAATATTTATGCAAATCATACATTTGCATTAACAGTCAAAACCTTTTGACCTCAGTTCATGTTAATCGATATATGAACTGAAACTGACATTAACTCCTGGTGTGAGCAAGGGTGGGGCTGTCTTTTAGAAGTGTGTTTAAAAAAAAAACAAAAAAAACCACACATCACTGCGTTTGTTGAGCTCGAGTGAGCTTTACTCAAAAATGTGGTTAACACTCTTTTTGGCCTAGTATTGCTTTCAACCATGTCGCTACTATCTGTGCAATAAGTTCATAGCTGCTGCAGCTTCTTGTCCAAATGTAGCCACACAAATATCACACATTAGGCTTCAAAGTGAGATTTTATTTTCCCAGAAAGCTACCAGCACTTGTGAGCGTCTGAACATGTCTTCCTTCTCCAGTAGGTGCGCTCGGTTTGAGTGCTTCTGAGCCGCTCCAGAGCGCTGACAGAAAAGATTCTTTTGTTACGACACACTCGGGTAAAGCAACCCAAGACTGCCCTGTGGGTTTTGCAGATTTTGCTGCTGTAAGTGCAGTCTACTTACAGTTTTCTCCTCAAGTGTCTTCGCCTGCATGAGTCACTGATCTGATGTCAAATTTTACAACTTGAAGGCTCAGAGATGTCAGCTCTCTGTCACTGGGACTCATACTTAACTCTCCCTCACGCAGTGACTTTAGCACTTGATCACAGGACCGCCGTGTCTACTGGCTGTTGACTAACTACTGACAGAATATGTGAGGGCTTTTAAGGGCTTCTTGTTGAAGGACAAAACGTTTGCATGACTGACTTTTGCAGTCCTGTCGCTGCTATCTAGTCGATTGTCACCTTTGTGGTAAAGGGGTTTGCATGCTTGCGGTTTTCTTTGGCTTCAGCCTCTGACAGGAAGTCAGGATTTTAGGAACAGTTAGCAGGTTGGTGAACTTGCAAGTCAGGTGGCACTCGAGAAGCATCAGCTTATTTGTCTGTCATAATATGCCTGGAAGCACCGCACAACAGACTTGAGTCTGCCGTTACCGTCCTCTGTCCTCCGCTGCTTTGCCATTGTGTGTAACTGAGTGTTCTCGCGACTGTTAGATGATGCATGGCAGCTTTGTATGTCTGGTTTGTATCATTTTACGTTCGTAATTTTCCCCTCATGCTAGCATGACAGTGGTGTTTTTATATATAATATATAGAGCTCTGCATTGTAATTTTTGTTTTTCTGCCAGGATCTGATCAAGTCAAGGTAAGACCGTGCGAGGTGTGGTGGTGAACTTCAATCCTCTGCATGCGAGAAAAAAAAAAAACCCAACCCAAACACCTGTCTGCACTGAATAATCTGATTTATGGGGATTTATCAGCACGATTAGTTCAATAAAATATCCATCAGTCACCCTGATCCAAGCACTTCTATACCATCGGGACATATCTGGGCAGACGTTGATGACAAGTGCATCATTCTGTGTTGCATTGGCATCTTAATGATGCTTTTATCTTCATCTTTCTTTGATCTCTGTCCAAGTGGAATCTAAATGCCTCTCAACGTCTAGTTACACCTAAAATAATTTCAGTTCGGCGACATCTCTTTTCTAATTGAAATTTTTGAATTTGCATCCACCACTGTTCTAAAATCTTCCTTTTGTCTTGTGACCCGCCCTCTTTGTGTTGACAGTGTTCCTCTGTGTGTGTGTGTGTGTGTGTGCGTTTTTTTCTTCTATGTCTCATGTTTGTTTCTCTGCCCTAGTTTGGAAGTGAAAGCCAGCAGCTGGAGTGGGCCAAGCGGGAGAGTGAGCGTGAGGAACAGGAGAGGCTGAGGAGGCTGCAGCTCCAAGAACAGCAAGACCTGGAGTTGGCCATTGCTCTCAGCAGGGCTGACATTCCCAGTGCGTGACCAGGCATGCCCTGCTGCAGCTTTCAGTCCTCCTCCTTCTACCTTCCAGCTCTCCTCAGACTCCTGACAGCAGCACCTTCACTGGTCCGACACTAGCAGCCTCTGTTAGCAGTCTGTGGGACCGGCGTGTCGCCAGCCACAACTGGGCCCATGTCAAATGACTCTGCATTTAGCAACTAGTTAAGGTTCGTTGCTCCCAAACTACATGACGACTATAATGAGGGACAGTATGGAGCCGCTTGACTTCAGCGTGGCCTCCTCTAGCCAGAACACAGCGATGTCACACAACCTGAACCAACTGGGTACTCCTCTCTAACCTTTATCATCCTGCTTCATCTGAAAGTCGGTTTGTTGTTAAACAAATAACCTTTTAAGAATATATTCATGATTTATTTATATACAAAAGCAATGAATCTGTGGTCTATGAAGTACTTGTAAGATGCACTAAACTCTTTTATATAACCCTTAATTACCCAGAAAGATTCATACTGAAAGTCAAACATTGCATGTTAACTTTGTCCTTCACTTTGTCCGACTTCTAATGTTTTTTTTTTTAGAGAAACTTCTTCATGTACTGTAAATACTATTAGATGTTTTTAAAGCAGCTCGGTCTCTTTAAAACAAATCTGTCTTAAAAAAACTGAAATTTAATTATCAGATCATTGCATTTTTATTTCAGGCGTTACACAAGATGCTATTTATGCATGCACATCTGTTATTGCTGGCCTTAAAGTACATGAATTGTCTCAACACGTATGTACTGGCAAGATGCGATCTTCTCTACACCTTTGGCGTTCAACCCCTAAACTTGCTGATGAAATGAGACTGAGGCTCATACCGTCATTCGTCGGCAAGTACGTCGTGAGAAAGATGAAGATGCTAACGATAATCACTGAGGTCTTCCGTTCTGATGAAGAACATGCAGTCCACCCGGAGCGCTGTTGCGCCGTGACGCTGCAGGTGGCCTGACGCTGCATTGCTGATTCATACTGGTGCTGTTACAGTAAGCTTAGCCATTCTCACTTCTGGATGCCTTTACACAACCACTGACACAAAGGGAGCTCTTCTTCCACTTTCCATTTTTGCTTCTCTCAACACTCAGATCAACCATGAGGATCGTTTTGGCTTTGTTCAGATTTTTTTGTTGTTGTTTTTTTTTTTTTTTTAATGCAGATTACATTTTTCTACTCAACTGGAGAAAATTTGTTTAAATGCCTTAAAAATATTGCGTTCCTGTTATATTTTTAACACTAATCAGGTGTATTCGGCACATAATGTATTCACTGTATATTCCAGAGCATCTACTGGACATTTATAGAGTGACGGCGCCTTATTTATCAACATATCATCATTATAACATGTAATATTGCACAGTATGTTTGTGATTATTAAAATAATCGCTTAAAACTGTACGTTTAACTGAATAAAAATGATTTTTAATAATTCTGGCAGAAGGATAGTCTTGTATTTTAAATAAAAAGTTGTGTTATAAAATATTGAAGCTGTAATATGTCAAGTGAAACCACACTTTTGATTGTTTGCGAACTACCTGTCGTACGTTTGGAGGTTACATTCATGTCCTCGAGGACCAGAAGGTAACAAGAAATCTTTGTTTTCTTACAAATCCCCCCCCAAAAAATCTGAATGTGCTTCAAAACTTAAACTGCGTCTTGTAAGTCGCCCGCGGTGATGTTATGCTGGAATGACTTTTAAGACATTTCGCTGAGAGTTCTGCATTAATATTGGAGCAAAAAAAGTGAAATGAGAGTGATACATTTGCATCTAGCACTATAGATATTTTTGACCTGGTGTCTAGTTCCTAATTTTTTAAATAGGAAAAATGTTTTGGTGCATCTGAAGAATCTTACATGCAAGGAACAGGAATTGAGTGGCTCAACTTTGGATGTCAGATGTGGTTTTACTTCGCTGCGTTTTATGTCGTAAACCTGTCATTAACCAACAGGAAGATTTATTAATAACCAACGATGTATTTGAAGATAAATGTTTTAATATGTCTTCTTTTCAGAAAACGATACATCTGCTCGATGCTGCTTTTGATCCGGGTGAAACGAATACGCGCTGACACCATAGACATAATACGCATAGACTCCGATACTTTGAAACTAGTGTAGAATGACTCTGTGTAATTGTAGTATTAAGGGCCTTTGATGTCCTTCTATAATTTCTACCCATCAGAAAGGGAGTCTAAGGGCTCCCTGATGAGGGTTTGCTGTGGCCCCTCTGTCCAGACAGCTCCCAGCTCACTCTGTAATTATGGAAATGGAGTGTTTGTATTTATAGGCTAAGCCCACAAGTGGCTGCCCTTCTATCTTGCAGCTGCAATGCATCACAGTGGAAATCAGGTGCCCATATTTTAAAATTCAAGTGGTTACACAATGGCAACATGTATGAGCGATTTAGTCTGGCTGGTGTGAGGCTTTGCAGGTCATCTGAAAGTAACTTAAGGCTGCACTGTGTGGATGGATGTGGTTCACTGAAGCAAGAAGCAAAATGTTCAATTTCTTTTCTTTTTTTTAATATTTACAATAAATACACATTTTACAGTATAAAATCCATGTACATATTTATATAAATTTAAGTAGAAAATAATGCACAGGACATCAAGCCCTGATAGTGTACAGAGGGGCTGGATCCAGGAGGAGACGATATCACCCAAAAAAAGGAGACGGCATTCGAATAAACAGCTCACCATTCAAACATTGACGCAGTTCAAAGTAAAAACATTGTCTTTGCACATGTTAGGCAACTGTATGTGCACTTCACTCCTGTCAACAAGAACATGTACTATGTGGCGGCCATGTAGGTCTGTCACCAAGAGTTTTACAGTAGCAGAGTCATAGAAAGGCACTTTTGTGTCAAACACAGCATTCCAGTTTTGTCAATGAAGAGTAGTATATACAGGGCCAGCCCCTTCTTGGTCTGCCTGCTGCAAAGCAAACAAAGCTTTTCTAAAGCTTTTATATAACCAAAGTAGTACCAGCTACGTTATTAGAAAATAATAACACAAACTTTTTTTTAATTCAATATTATATATATATATATATAAAAAAAAGACTTTGGTCATGTGGAGAACAATTTAAATAAAAACACATCAGCTAAATCAGAACATAAACAACACAACCGACCCATGATCCCTCCCCAAAGTCCATTTCTGGGTTCTTTCACATGTGTCTCTTCATGTGAAGGGCCAGATGGTCAGACCTGGAAAAGGCACGCTCGCACAGGTGGCACTGGAAAGGTCTGTGTCCGGTGTGTTTGCGGAAATGACGGGTCAGCTCATCCGAGCGGGCGAATTTCCATCCACAACCTTCCCAGCTGCAGTGGTACGGCTTCTCACCTACGTGGACAGAGGAATGGAACATGATGAGCTTTTGCTGAAAAGGGAAAGTTTTGAGTTGTGCAGCTCTGCGCGCTGCTGTGGTCATAAAAGGGCTTAATTCTTTGTGATAGTAGTAGCTTACACTTACCGGTGTGAGTTCTGAGATGTGCCTTCAAGTGTGAGCTCTTGGTGTAGGTCTTCCCGCAGCCAGCGAAGGTGCAAGTGTGCGTCGCTGTGCGCTTCCGCGGCCAGGTGCGTCGCCCTCTCTTGGGTTTGGATTCGAGCAGCTCCAGGGGGGATGAAGGCGGTGTGAGCATCACCCTCTGCGCGCCTGGCTGCATGTTGAGACCTTCATCGTACATGCCAAAAGCACCGTGCGGTGCGTGGTATGGCATCTGCATCTGAGGAGCCTGGGGGTGGTGGGGGAAAGCCGCTGTGGAGTGATACTTATGTGGGAAGTTCATGGGCTGGCACATCGGTGCCTGGCAGTCCGAAGCCCCCTGGTCATCGGGGCTGAGAGGCGGGGTCATGCTGCTTGCTGCCCGGGGGGAAATGGCCACTCGCGGCTGTTCGAAGGACATCATGCACGAAACGTTCCCTTCTTGCTTGATTTTACTGCAGCTCTGGGGCACCATGCCCAAAACAGGGCCGTAACTGTCAATGGGTGACTCCACTTTGATGTCCTGGCGGGGGAAATGAGTCGTGTTGACATAAAACCTCCCCTGAACGCCGGAGTTGCGCGTAACGCCATAGTTGTTGGTTCCCTCGGAGCGCAGCAGCTCTGTCATGAGGCTGGCGCCATACGGGGGAGGCGGGGAGCGGTGGTCATCGCCTGGGAAGGGTGGCACAGAGTTGTCCGTGGTGTACATGTTGTTATCAGCTGGACCCACGAACACCGCTGCGCCGTCTGAACAAGTTGTGTTGGCGAGAATAAAATCCAGATCCAGATAATCACTCAGATCCTCGTCGTCCTTTTTGCTGTGATTGTCCAGGCTGTGTACCATTTCAAGCATGGAGCAGCTGGTGGGGATCTTGTCCATCTCTCCCTTCCACCTCTGGAAGAAGAAACACACATGATTATACGATAAATAAAAGCGGTAAGATGCATCACGAAGCTGCTACATGGAAGTTGACATTGTTTTTAATTTTCTTCAACCAAGTTAAATGCTTTTTCATTGCTTTTCTTGCTTTCCAAAAGCGAATACATTCATTGTCGGTGCTGTATTGAATCATCTTAATCAAAGATCGGTCGCATCTCCATTGCAACTCACTTTTTAAAAAAAACCAAAAAAACCAAAACAAAACAACAACAAAAAACATAATCTGATTTCTGTTCAACTCACGTTTTCCCAGGTTTTCTCTCTTTGGTTTGTGAATGTCGCAAATGACGGTAGCATCACTCCGGATAAGGCCATCGTTTGGTGAAATAATGATGATAATAATAACAACAATAATTAGAAATAATAATCTCTTGTCAAAGTAGCGTTGTTGAGTCGAGCGGCAGCCGCACTACAGTCCGTGCGTCTGTGTCACTGTCGCCTCTCCAACGCCGCGCTCCAGAGACATGAACCAGTTGAAGTGGTAGGAGGTCCTCGAAACCTTATAACCCTCTAACCCGAGCGCGCCTGGCCAATTGTGAGAGCTCAGGAAACAACGTAAAATTTGGTAAATTTAGCTCTTTATAAAGCACCTCCTGCAGGCAGCGGGACTCAGTGCGCTCTATGACAGGCAGGGAAGCTCAACGGAGCCTATAAAGCGCAGGACCTCCCCCCCTCCTCTCCTTTCTGGGTGACGCAAACGCACGACAGGACCGGCCCACCTGAGCTTGGAAAAAAGTAGCAGTCAAATTACAAACATACGAGCAATATAGCAACCATAGATACTTACGTAATGAGCTGGAGAGAAAAAAAAAACAGTTCAACGAACAAGTTTAATGACAGAAACTGCTGGAGGCTCCGGAGCTTCATAAAGTCTGTCACGACTCCAGCCAATCACAACACGGAAGCTACACGACTTTACGATTAGCATATATATTCAAACGGTAATTAAAACTCCTAAGAAACACGCCAGGAACATCATTAGAACAAAAAACAAAAAAAAAAGCGGCCTGTTATGAAGTCATTTATGAAGAAAAAAAACATCCAAAAAAAGGTTGTTTTGTGGAAAAACTCGCGTGTTCAGGTCAGCCAGGGATGCCAGTGACGTCAGGAGCCTTCTTACCTGCGTGCGCCCAGCTGCCTCCACCTGCTCGGCGCGTCCCCCCGCTTTCGGCTCATTATCATTAATGGAGGATGGGTTTTTTTTTTTCTTTTTCTTTTTTGTTCTTTCACAGCAGGCTTGTCCAAACAGGCGCCAGGCTCGTCTCCAACTAGCTTTCACGGAGGTTTAACGCTCTAACCACCCCTGATGTAAACACGATTTAAGGTAACATCCCATTCAGGTGTAAACGACGGTGTCGATTGGGGTCAAATTTACATCACAACTCCCTGCCTGAGATCTGGTTTCTGACATGAAGACGCCCAGACGGTTTCTCAGCAGGTTCCAGAGGTCATCAGGCCAACTGAACCCTGCACCTTCGCACGGATTGTGAGATTTTTGAACCACAGCATCTCTTTTTTTCATGTTTTTTCATATTTATGTAAAGAGACACATAAGTACATCAAATTGGCCTTTGCATTTTATTGCCATTTGTTGAATTTCACAGTTTTTTTCTCTCGGAAAACACAATGTCATGTTTCTATGGAGAAGAGTGCATAAAACAAAAGTAAAAATGAATCCAACAGAAAAAGGGAAAGTGTAAAAAAACATGTAAACACAAGTCAAATTGTTATATTCAAAATTCATTATATATTCATTTATGTGAAAGTACAACGAGCCGGTCAGATAGGTGTAGTTCAAGTATCTGCAGTACTCATACTACAGTGCTTCAGTACATCAGATGACTGGATTATTCACCTGTCTTCTAGTTGTGGAGTTTTTGAAAAATAATACTGCATAATCTGTTTTATTCCTCTTAATCTGGACATTTCTGACAGAAATGTAATGAAGTGACAGCTGCATATTTTATCGTTAAAAAATACCATATTTATTCAAGAATTTTGCAATATGGACCACCTTCATGAAGTCTGAATAATGAATATCTGCAATAATAACACACTGATCCTTATTTTTGCACTCATCCCACTATTGTCCTTGTCACATACTCTGTTTTTTTATTACTTATAAAAGTAGATATGCATATAAATCTCTGCAGAAGCACTGAGAAAACCCCTCCTTATATGTGTGCAAGTACTCAGCCAATAACGCCGATTTTGAAGTAAAAAACTTCAGTACTTCAATGTGCTAAAACTTGTTTCTCCACTGCAGCACGTGACGCATTATGTGTTTCAGCAGCGGAACTTATCGTATCATTTATTCAAGAACCCCAGAGGGAACCCTCCCTCTCCTGCAGCAGCCAGGTATCTGAGCAAACACAGATCAACTGACAGACATATCGCTGCTCATTAAGCTGTCATGTCGTTTCAGCTGTGAGGTTTCCACATCCTCACCCCCTGATCGGCGTTCCGTCTTCACTGGAAAGTGCGTCACACTGCATGGATCCAGAGAAGGCCAGAGAGGAAGTGAAGCAGCAGCCAGCAGCAAAGCGGCTGCCCTGATGTTTGAACCCTTGGCTGCCGATTCTGACCTCAGCTACCGCTTCCGTTGTTACTCAGGCACCTTTAACGCTTTGTCATGCTAAACTTTTTTGTTTGTTTGTTTGTTTTTGACTAATAAAGAAAATGAAAAAAAATGAATTGGGAAAACTGTTCAGCAGTCATTGCGCCTACCGGACAACATCTAATTGCGCGTGTTTATTATCCCAACAGGATATTGCAGCTCTGCCACTGAGCATTTTACAACCTTCTTCTTTCTGTGTTGTGTGTGTGTGTGTGTGTGTGTGTGGGGGGGGGGGGGTAAACACCTATTTGCTTTCTGACTGATGTATCGATGTATCGTTGATACCTGTTTGGTGTGAGGGAGCCAGGAGATCGTTAGCTTTGCTCAAAAAGAAGAACGATAAGAGGCAGCAGGAAAGACTCCAAATGTGACAAAGCAACTCGTGTATTGTGCGTTCAATCTGCACAAAGCAGCAGAAAAGTGGAGAGGCGACATTTTTTTTGGCGGCGCTAAAGGAGGAATGTTCACCCTACACTATGAAATATAACAGTTTATTAAATATGC
Organism: Aulostomus chinensis; assembly: GCF_037954235.1. NCBI lineage: Eukaryota > Metazoa > Chordata > Actinopteri > Syngnathiformes > Aulostomidae > Aulostomus > Aulostomus chinensis. The sequence goes on from NC_141324.1 coordinate 25,366,162, forward strand.
AAAACCGTATGAGCTGACTGATTCTTGGACGGATCAGTCACTAAGCTGCAGTTGACAAAATTCACCAGATTTAGAACACTTCCATGAACAACGCTTGGATTAGATCAGTATTATTATTTCATATTCAGACAATCTCTTGAGGTTTGTGAAGATCAGGACAAAATTCTAAACACTTCAGAAAGTTTAGTTTCGCCTGAGCGAAGCTACTTTGTCAGACCAATTATCGTGTCACTCATCGTGTCACGCTCATTCGTTCATTCATTCATTCATACTCACAAGAGAAAAAAAAACTAAACAAACATCGCTGGCTTTTACTCAAACTCTAATGTCACGTTTTGTTTTGTTTTTTTTAGCTTGCATACTCTCCTCCTGCAGCACATTGTTCTGATGTAACCAAACCTGGTTAACAGGAGATTAACGCAAGAACTGTAAAAAGCCTTTGCACCTGTCAAAGCAAAACGGCAAGACAGATGGTATTGAAAGTTTTGCCATGTGAAACTGCTCTGCTCTGCTCTGCTCTGCACTGCGTAGTGCAGCAAAGAGATGAGAAAGCCTGTAGTTGGCAAGTCTGGTGTTTTCCTGAAGAGAGTGCGTGCACTAATGACGTTTCAGAGACAGGTTTGTATTTCACTCTTAGCCGTCACTTCCTGTGGAGAACTGTACGTACCTAAAGAGAGAATTTCAGTTGGGCAAAAGTACCTCAGATACGTTGGGTGGGACGGTCTGCAGCTCATAAAAACACATCTCAGTGGAGCTTTCAGTTAAAGAGACTGGTTCGAAGTTTATGAAGTGGTGTTTAATTGTTCCCTGTAGGGGAATTTTCCCCTTCACGGTGAGGTCAGAGGTCAAAAATAGGACACCCTGGAGCTGGTAGGGAGTGAGTGTCATCACACCTTTCACTTAAAGCAAAAGTCTGGCTGTGCAGCTCCCTATCAGCTGCATGGAAATCAGAACTATTAATAAAATTAAGTGTGGGGGAGAATCATTTCCACAGAGGCCGAAAAAAACCAACAATTTCTCACATTGAGATTTGCACAATAGCTGTTTAATTTCACAGTCCCTGATATGTGCAGGTATATTTACACCGCTGAGCAACCAAGAGGTTGTCAGGTTGTTATCAAGTCCTGCAGTTGCTGACATGTCCTCACAGCAGCGACACAGAGAGGAATTCTTTAAGACGGTCTGTTTTCTTAACACACTTGGTTCTCATGAAAAGGTTCCCCTGAATAACTTTGAGTGTCGGGAATCTCAGGCATTCACGTCAGTTCTTAGTCAAGAGGCTTTTATGCTCCAAACGTTGGGCTCATCGTCACATTCTCCATGATAAAACCCCACCTTGTCACTGGCTATTGGACGGTCAAGTGACATGGATACAGGCATTCATCATGTCTGTGTCAGGTCTGTAAGTGTTCCGTCACCGCGGTGAGGATTTGGACACATCAGCGCTGCATCATGTGGCACACGGCACTAACTTCCATGGAAAAACGGAGTGTAAGTGTGAGAGGTGGCCTGCACACACGGGACGTCCTGACTGAGCGAGAGTCAGTGAGAGTTTGAGAGTGAGTGGGATCCTGCACTGCGCTTATATAGCCCAGTTATTTTTAACCACCCACCCCTCGCTCATTACAGCGTTTCCCCCTCGGACCACTCAGGAAGCACGTTTGGCTCCTTTTCCTGCTCACACGCGGCCAGATTCAAACAAGAATCAAAGAATGATAGCATTGAGGCCCTCCAACCCCCCCTCCCCCCATCCCATTGGAAAAAAAAAAGGGTGGGAAAGCGGTAGAGAGAAATGTTCAGCAGAAAAGATTGGCACGTGCCAACGGTGTGACATTCCAGCTCTGCTCCAATTTCACAATTCCTCCGACACGGTTAAGGACGGCCTCGAACACACATTTGTACCTGCTGGGGAGCTTTCAACGTGGTTTCTTTGGCTCAATTAGCATAACTAAGGGACAGTTGAGTTTCACTGTTAGAGATTAACTGTCACCAAACAGAGCAGCCAGTGACCAGAGGTGATGACATCACTCTCGTTTGAATAATGTGCTGCAGTTGTTCACAAAGTTAAGATGAAAGATGCTAACAGCAGACGTTTGGGGTGAAGTCTTTACACCTCAGACCAACATAACTGCAACAGTTCAACAATTTTGCGATTGGGATATCTTTTTATGGAAAAAAAATCTTTTGATAGGAAACTTAAAAATGATATTTGATGTCTTCCAATCCATTTATAGTTTCATGGTAATGATGGGGTTCTTGAATACAGCTGGATAAACTACTCAGAGGTGTTGCTGTGGATTGTTTTCAACCAAAATTGAACATCGTAACCCTCACTACTGTAGGATTAATGCACGGTTGTTGTATCATACTGCAATGATTTTAGTGCTCATCACTAAACCGTCAGTTATGCACCCTAAACCATGAAGGTACCAGTGGGTTCTGCCCGTCCTGCTGCGGTGCACGTTGTACCACGTCCATGGGTCAGGAGGTGCAGCCTCCTGAAGATTGATGTTGTACTTTTAAGGTAACAAATGAAGGGGCATTCTTCAAAGTCTCATACCTCCATTTTTAGGTGTGTATTGTTGGAAAATTTGGGGGGGGGGGGGGGGGTGATAAAATACCTGAGAAAGGACTCGTGTTTTGCATCAATTGAAGAAAGTTCAAATGTTCCGAATTTTTTTTTTGCTACCCTTTCCAGGCAATAAACCTTTTATCGTCTCTACACGCATTACTGAGGTGAGACGTTTGAAAACAACGGGCGCATACTGGCCCCCGCTGTGCTCCACAGCACCTCGGCATTAAAGCAGCCAGCGTCTGGCTTCCACAGAACCCAAACATGTGTCTCGACAACCAACACCGTTTTCAGCAAGTGTTATGGAAACCCACCTTTTAAAAATATGCAGCTCACTCTGGCTAACATCGCAGGAATAATGGCTACATGTGGATATAATTGAGCCAGGAGAGTACAAGAGGGGGATGGGTCCCAATTTATTAGCTGTTAACACCAGGAATCTTACCGGCCCCACTCGTCACACCACACACACACACACACACACACACACACACACACACACACACACACACACACACACACACACACACACACACGGCTTCTCTGGCTGTGAAAATGTTGTTTTTTTCTCTCTGGAGTGCGAAGAAAGGTGCTTTTTATTTGATAAACGAGAATGGGCAGACTCTCAGGGGCTCAAACTGGGCCACTCTTAAGCCACTGGAGCATTTTTGGACATTATGACATAGAAGTTTTTTTTCTATTGTAGAACAGTAAAATAAGTAATTTCCATTTGGGAAATGTCAAAGCAGCCTTTTCACTGTGGGAATTTTGCACCGCTGCTATGTCTCACTGTACTTATAAAAGTACACGGAGATGGAACAGGAGAACAGATGCATTCCGCCTCTGAGCCAGCGGCCGAGGTCCACAAAGCGCTAAATGCTTCAACTGTATTGCCAAAACGATGGAGCAGCTCATTCAAAACACAGAGGGCCCCTCTGGGGAATGCTAAAATGCTATGTAAATTCATCTAAAGTGGCATTACACTGGTTTTGGTTGGTTAATCGTAAAGAGCAAAGGGTAATAGTAGCGGGGCGATTTAAATGGCTCCATTACAGAATTGCTGTCAAAAAAGTCCTTGCATTTGTCCTTGTTTTCTGCCTTCGCCTGTCTGACTGTCTAGATTTAACTTTAGTTTAGTCAAAACTTTGGTACTCGAACCCTTTATCTGTATCTCATATGCAACTTTAGCACATAAAGGTTTCATTTATGACGAGTCTGCGTCCCAGAAGTTTTCTACACCAAGAAAAATAGAAAGCTGGGCACTTGTAACACACTGATGTACAGTGAAACAGTGTCTCCATTCACTCTCTAGGCACTGATCTATGGCCCATCTTCAGCCTACAGTTCAGTCAACACGTTCCACATGATGACACGGTAGAAAGTATCTCGGTGAAAGCCCGGGAAGGCCTGTGTTTTTTTCCCTCCGTGTGGTACAACAGCCTCAGACGTGTGCACATTTGAACATGCCGAACTAAACTGTGCCAGCTGTTCAAATAGCATAACCCCGGCCTCAACACAGGTTCTCCATTGAAGCCACGCTCCGCTTGATTGAGTGATCCAGCCTGCAGTGCACTTTATAGTGTACACACCTCGAAATGGTGACATTTGTAAAAACGCTAATAAAAACATTCCTGCAGCAAGGAATGCTCCAGGTATTTCCTCTCCTACACCTGGTTACGATTCCTTGAGTGCACTCGTCTGTTTTCACAGAACCGCGCTCTGTCAGTGAGGGGATACTGATCCTGTACCCCTGAATGGTGTTGTGTTTTACTAAATGGATGACATTGAAAACACAGGACCCTTAAAAGGCCAAAGTTTGACGCCATTTCACCTGGAACTGTCAGGAGCTTACTGGAGAGTTGCTTGAGAGTACAAGTTACAATCTGATGGTGAAATCGCAGGAAAAAAAAAAAGAATGTTGGACAAAGTTAAAAATATCAAGTGGGAAGCAGCAGCAGGTTTTCAGCTGAATTGTCATGACAGGAGTCAGACGGTCATGATATGTGTGTGTGTGTGTGTGACAGTGAGTAAAGGCTATTTTTCATGAGAACTTTACAGTAATAGTATGACTAAGTAAGAATGTTTCTGAATCTCAGGATCAGATTGCTCAAAAGATGTGTTGATATTTCCGACATTACATTTGCGTAATGTAAGAAAACCTCATCAATATCACAAAATACCTTACAGAAAAGCTGCAAATTCCAGTAAAAATCACTGGAAGTGTGTCCAGAGGATACTTGAACTGGATAGACACATCTTGATATACATTTTTTGTTTGTTTTCTTGATACATTTTTGCTCCAGTTAGTACCAGAGCTTGTCTCATCAGTCTAGTTGACCCTCAGACATCCGCTTGGATAAACAAACTAAAACAAAGTGTTTTCTTTATTGTAACACTGAGATCTCCAAGGAAAATGTCTTCTCCTGTTGTTAAATGGCGCTTGCTATCGATGATGTGTCCTGAGCATTATCGTCATATGGTGGGTGAGTTTAAAGTGCTTGTCTGTAACTTTGACAGTTTACGACAGTTCTCTTAGGTGTTAAGTTTTGTTTTTTTGTTTTTTTCCTAAGCTCTTCTGCGCCGTCAAACTGATGAAGACGCTTTCTTCATTAGCGTGTGTTTTGTCTATTTAGACGCGTAAGCTGCAGTGTGTTGAGCTCTCAGGGTCACTGCAGGCGTGAAATATATCATCATGACAAATTGAAGTTTGCAGCAGGCCTCTAATTGCTGAGAGTTTCATGAAGCCGATAGCGAGGACATATGTGATGCATATGCGCTTCTTTATGCGCCGTTTCAAGTATATATCTTCCAAATGTGTCAGACTTTGTTGCGAGTAATTAAAATCAAATCCACACAGGTGAAATCTGTTCTCTCCCATATCTCAAGGCCAGGAAGCATCATGAGTTTGCCTTCAGGCTGTCCTGCTCTCAGCCAGCCAATAACTCATCGGGCTGTGGCATTGGAGGGTCAGACAGGTTCCTCAACACATTACAGATGCTATCTCAAAGGAGCACGGGCGCATTAACTCAGAGTCAAATAGCTATAAAACACCCCTGTTTTTGGAGCGGGTGAGGGGTGAGGGGGATGCTGACGGGTGGTATCCAGTGCAGTATCATTGTTGGCTTCAGAAGCAGAGACTGTATTAATGTCTGAGAGAACCAGAGCTGACTAATGGTGCAGTAAGCGCTTCTCTAGCGTCTACTTTGGACAGTTAAAACAGTTAAAGGGAGTGTTCAGGTGCGGAGGGTGTATCTGTTACTGAGTAATTTAGAATTTTGGGTTCGGTTACAAAAAGGCAGAGTATATAACAACTTGCGGTTGATAAGTAAACGAGATCCGGTGCGTGCTGTCAGTTTGCCACGCGCAGAGTTCAGATTTTGATGTGTCTTTCTTTCATTCTTAGCCGTCTGACAGGAATTACAGTTTTTAATGTGGTTTTGCGAAGTAACCAGGTGGGTCCGTAATGCTCAAAGTTAATCTGGACTCATGCAAAATTGTCAGTTCATTTTGTGAAGTGTTCCACCTCAACAGAGAGAGTGGTTTGCTGAGCCGCATGTCGGTTTCCTCTTCAACTTTCAGCAGTTTCTTTTGTGGCTATGTGCAATCCACAGATGTAACCTGATTTAAAAATTGTTGAAAAGTCATACACGTTCATGACGATTCAGCTATTTCAATACGGTTTTACTCCTGTAGAAAACCTGAGTGTCCACACTAATCTAAAGTTAAGGAAAGCCTTTAAAACTCCCTCAAGGAGTAAAATGAGTCAAATTACTCCTGAAGCTGCATACCTAATTGATTTATTTACTACACCTGGCTTCAATAAAGGACTCCAAAGCACAGGTTACTGGTCTATTTAACACTTCAACTAAGGTATAATTAACCTACTGTAATGACTCAGGGGCCTCACCCGACTGGTTTACTTCAAACTCCCTCTCTCCCCGCTGCTCTTTAATAACCTGTATCTCTTGTATCATCTGTGTCTCTTCACTCACTTCCTGAATGGGGCCCTCCATTGATCAGGCTGTAATTTATGGGCTTTATGTGGAGTGTATAGAGACGGGTCTGGTTCTTGTCATAGCAGAGAGGTTGACTGAAGACTAAGTCAAAAGCGAAGTGGAAATTTAAGAAGGTGACATTATCGGGCATCAGAATGACGGTGAAAGTAGTGTGATTGACGTGAAAGGCAAAATCAGGGATCAGTGCATATTTTTCTAATATGTCAATGCGATTACAAGGAAGGGCTCTTGACGCAATTTCATCATGGTGTTTTATGACTGAGCCTTATTCATCACTTAACTGATCCCTCTGTCACAGTGACACACACGCTGTCACACATACACAAATCTGGTGCTTAGCAACAGCGGGGAAAAGACAACACAGCCGCAACATTTCTGACCCTGTGACCACGTCTCTGGTGACTTTGAGAGTCAAAGGTCAAAGTGCCTGCTCCGCTGAGGTGTCTCTGAATCCTTGACCTCTTAAGAGCGTGAGGTCTTCTGCCCTTTCAACCTTGACTGACCACTTTAAACTCACCTGAGCTCTCCCTTAAGCACTTCTTAGACCCGTCTTCTTTGCAGCTCAGCTCAATTGTCAGAACCTGTTCTCACACCGGCCCGCGTCGTCCTCTGAGCCACTGACAATAACTGCTCGGATAATGACTCTTGGCTCGATTTATTCCCTTCTTGTTTTCATTCCCATCTAAGCTGCTGCAATTGTCAGCATGCCTGGGCACTTCTCCGCAGCAGGACAGGCCATGTACTTCAACCTGTGTCAGGCCGAGGGGATAAACACACTTGATCCATAAATGGATGTGCACTCATTTGGAAGCAGAGCCCTGCAGCTCTGGGTGACATTCTCAAATGCAGCTGCTCTGTTTAACCTGAGGCTCAGCAATCAACAGCACAGACACGGTGCAGGAGAATAAGCCATTGCTAATCTGCCTGCTTAGCATTTTATGCAATTCAGACATTCTTTTGTTAAAAGGATAAAGATGCTCTTTGACAAAGGCTTGCATACATGCGAAGTGCAACTTTCCAATGACAAGAGACTGCTTCTTTACTCAGTTGAGCACAGAAGAAAGTCCTTGCATAATATGCTTGTTTGATCATGCATCTGTGTCTTCTGTTAGATTAAAAACTTCCTTTGAAGAAGAACGGTTTAAAAATGAGTTTAAAACGTTCAGATATTGTCGGCTGTCATTGTATTTTGAGTAATAGTACTACAGAGGTGTACTCTGGTTTTCTGCAGCTGGTAACCACTTCCTGTTTTTCGAACAGTGAATCTTCTCACAGTTTGGCCAGAATTTCCTGAAGTGTGTGCCTGTACGTGTTCACTTGTGTGTTGCGGGTTAACGCAAATGAAGATAGTATGCAGGTTTGCTATGAACAATCACAGATCCTCTCTACTCAATATGGTGCACCTGTTTGGGCTGCAAATGCATTCTCATTTAAGTTTTTTTTTTTTTTTAATATTGTGAGTGTGTGGATGAGCGGCTATGCAAATGTGCGCAGCTTCATGTGTGTTTTATTTGTGAGCGATGGAATAAAATCAGAGTGACGCGTGTGAGATGTTCTTTATCAGGAAACTGATGCATCATTCACCGTTTTGGCGTTATAACCATTCTAAACAGAAACATGTGCATTCACATTGTCTCTTGATCGCTACATCTCTTCTGTCTGCGATTAGCTCGACGACGTGGACCTCACACAGGCTCAGCACAGATATGCCACATTCTTGTTGGTGCCGAGGTCCATGTTGAATGTTGTCTCTCAAATCAAGGATTAACGGGAACACATGTACGGCAGTTTTGTGTATGTATGTAGTGTGTGTGTGTGTGTGTGTGTGTGTGTGTGAGTGAGTGAGCCAAGAAACCGTAATTTGTTTTTGCAGACTCTGAACTCGACTTGAAGATTTATACTCATTTGGCATTTTTCACCGTGGCTCCATTGTGTTGCACAAGCCTGACTGATACACTGTTGGCCTGGAAACACAGGGAAAGATTCCCAGCTTGTTCTGGTCTCTGCATTTGATACTCTGATGAGGGATCTGAAAATGTGGAAATACCAGAGAGCCTCTTCATCGTGTCTAGATTTAACTCTGTATTAATCTGCTCACCATTTAACAAAAAAAGAAAGAGAAAACAGATCATCTGGCAACTGCATCACAAAGGTCGCCACATACACCACAAGTTAGAGAAGTGGGTCTGACTTGTGGGGGAAGAGGTTCCCACTTGGTTTTACACACTGAGATAAACAGCACATTTGGCTCAAAATAGATCTCCTTCCTCTCTGCTTGACCAAGAATTTGCACGACCACATTGAGGGCTTTTCACCCAACCCTGTTGTTACCTGCTGCTGAACAATTGAGGAGAAATCTGAGACATTTAGCGGCTAGATGCTCATCCGTGAAAGCCTGAACCCAAAGCAGCCCCCAAAGGGTCCTTCAGCAAATACTGGATGGGATGTTGTCCTTCATCCTGAAATATCCTCATCATGAGGACAAAACAGGGGTTATAATAGAGATGTATGGCTGGGTGTGGCGTGTTATGAGAATCCCACAAATTATGGGCTGGTGGGGAATTGTTCTAATCCAGCAAACCAGTGCTGTGGAAACAGAACTGCCATTTTGGAGAAAGAGAGCTGGTTATTTCCTGTTGAGATCTACTGGGGAAGCTATGTGGTGTTGGGGAGGGGGACCTCACACTTTTTGTATTTGAAAGTGTGAGAAAATACCTGTCATTGAGGTTGGAAAACAAACTGAAACTGGTCAGTTCTTATCCAAACATGGCTCAGATACATTTTGATTTTCCTTCTCTCGGCAGGAAAATGTGAAGAACAGCAACTAAATTCGGTGTTTAAGTTATACAAAAACTCCGAGTTATTTGGTTCGTCCTTGCTATCCTTCTTTCTCAATAATTCAGTGCACTTACTCAGCTCAAGCTTTCATCAGATGTTCAGACAGAGCAACGTCCTGGATCATGTTGTGTTTCTGTGGCATGCTGCTTTTCTTGGAATGTGCGCTGGCTCTTTGATTGTTCTGCTTCCTGTGATTTCAGAGGCCCTTTGTCTCTGCGTGGTAACTCACTAATCAGGGAACTCCGTCATAGCTCCCCGTCGCTAGGCCGTGCTCCCCCTAATGTCACCCTCTCTATTATGATATTTTTGGCTTGTGCGCTCATGAAATCCAATGAAGCAAGAAAAAAAGAAAAAAAAACCTTGTAAAAAATGAAAAAGTTGGCAGTCACATTTAGGAATGTGCAGATTAAAAAGTGGCAGCGTCATACCTCTAAAATAATCCTTCTCAATGGGGTCTTCCTCTCATTGTCGTGTGCATTTCAGCTCCATTGTGATTTATGATTTGATATATTCCACGCTACTGGATATACAGAGCATTTCTCTCTGTTCATAAATGTGTGAAGAGGAATGCATTTGCCAAGACCGGAGAATTATAATGAGGTCAGTTCTTTTTTTTTTTCTGCACTCTGGGTTTCCCCCATCTTCTTTTGCTTAGACTGTGGTTTCGTGATGTGTTATAGGATCCATGAAACAACAATGAAACCAGATGTGCTTAGTAATGCGACTATGTACAGAAGTTGAGCTGAGAGCACACCATGTAGTCAGTGTGAGAACTTTGTGCTGTCTAAGCCTTCTTGATGGGCCTCTGTTCCCTTTTATACCTCCTCTTAAAATAAGCCCCCTCCCATTGGCTGGGAATAGTCTGGACATTGAATCACGTCAGGCCAATTAGAGAGTAACACTTCCTTTACTGAGAAAGATGTTTCCTGTTGATAGTAAACGTGTGGCCTGCTCAGGAGCAAAGGGGGGAGAGTTTGTTGAAACGCTGCCAGTGTTTCCCTGACCTATGTGACCTTCGTGGCGGAAAAACTGACGCTGTCGCTGGAGTGAGGTGTGTGTGTATGTGTTTGAGGGTGACCCACAGGCCTGGCCGTAGAAGCGTGTACACCAAACATGGATGTGGTGTGAATCTGACTCAGTTCTGCTGGCTTCTCCATGTCACCGGCTGGCTGCTGCTTCACATGCCGGTGCCAATATAGAGATGCAAAGGATTCGCTTCCTGTGGGAATGACAGATTCACTCTGATCAAATCACATCCAAGGCTGTACTTAGAGCAGCAAACAGATGACGTTTAACTCTTCAGATGTTGTGTTTTCACTACCATCTAAACAGAGAGAAACCACAAGGGAACGTGTTTTTTTTCCCACGAGAAAATCTGTTAAAAAAAAACGGTTAAAAATCCTTAAATATCTCTTCTAAGTTTTGTATTTTTCTTCTTGACCTCTATCAGTGACCAGTCTACCCCCGTACGCCCACCTGTTTCTGTTGAGGCCCGATGGTTGCGGCCACAGGTTGGAGGAATGTCTACCGTCTGGACGGGAAAATGTAATCAGCTGAGATCAGCGAATTGGAGGCCGGTTACTTTTTCTACTTTCACACTTTCTCTCCATGCGCTTGTCACGCACGCTGGCGCGTTCTCCACCTCTCTCAGCTCTACATGCACACACACTCTTTCAGATGAAGAAAAATTACACCTTTTCTTTCAGCTATTTCCTCTGTTTTTACATACTTGGGCCCGGGGTAAAGAGGCAACCTTGTGTTTTCATGTGACAAAACACACAGAGGTCTGTATGGATTCAGGCGAGGTGAATAGCCTAATTCATCATTCGGGGTTTGGCCTGTCTGAGCCTCATCTGGGAATATTGCTATCTACACTTGAAAAGTGGGACTGTTGGCGCTGTCTCTTGAGCTTAAAGTAACTACAACTCAGTCTTGTCCTCTGCTTGACTGATGACTTCTCTGGAGAGTCAGAATTCCAGTTGAAATGTGGTTTTGCCTAAAAGGTGTAGTAAGGCTGTGTTTCTACTCAAAGCTTTGACAGAGGAAGCAGCATTTTTCCTAATCCTGTCATTTCTTGTGTGACATTCATAAAAAGTAAACCAACTGATTTTCAGTGGTGCGAAAGAATTCATATCCTTTATTTAGAAAAAAAATGCTCAGAATACTTAATTACAAGTGTGAGACACTCCAAGGTGACACCAAAAAGGAGAACTGAGTTCTAATGTTGGACGCCAGTATTTTAGAGGACATGTTTCTCTGTTTCATTCTGCAGTCATGTGGTTTCCATCATAGAACATCCTGAGAACTTCTCTATTGGTTCTGCTAAATATTCTGAGAACGTAGGGTTGAAACCTCAGGGTTAGGGTTAGGGTTAGGACATCTATATGATCAACAACTATATGATCCCAGAACTTCCTAAATGTCCATTGAATAACTGTCCAAAGAATGCAAATTGTGGGAACGTAGTGTAAAGACCCAGAGGGACCCTCCTATGTACGTTCTCCTCAATTACCTCCTTCATGTTCCCAGAAAGTTTCTGAACGTCCTCGAAATAACAACACTTTAAGGATCCCCTTGAGGGAGTGTCCCATAATAATGGTCCCCTAAACATTTTCAGAATGTTCTGATGTTCCGCCCTTATTTCACCAACTAATGTCTCCCAACTCTTGAAAGAACGGTGGGAACATGACGAGGAGATGCCTTTACACCAGCGCGGACGTTCTCAGAGCACCCTGGGAATGAGAATTCCTCTTAAAAGTGTCTGAATTATCACATGACCTGTAGAACACAACATGGGGAACGTTTTCTTAACATCCCAAAAGTCCTCTTGGTGATGTTGCAATGGGAGCGTCATCTGCCAAGATGGAACATTTTCCTTAGATCATATAGAGAACTTTGAACTTCATCAGAAGATGTTTTCAACATATTTCCCAATATTCTGAAAAGGTTTGTGACATATTTGTCGCCTTCAAAAGAACCGATAGAGAACACTGGGCCCCAAGAACGTCCCCTCCTGCGCGGGTTGTCACTTGCCTGAGAGGAAGAACATCTGTCCTGCATTAAAGGTATAAAGTCAGTCAGTAACCTCAGCCGAAAGTCTTCTATATGCTTTTAATGTAAAACCTAATTTGTGATGTAGTTTATGGCCTTTTTCAATGCTGTAACTGCTTCTAAGTTTTCACTGTTACTGGAAGAGTCCATCCATCTTTCTCTAGCGGGGTTCAAATAAAATCACCGTAAACGTATACAGCTGCTAAACATAAGATCCCGTTGACAGAGTAGCTTTGCGTTTACTGCATTCACGTGTCATTTCAAATGGAATATTTAAATGTTTACATGATTGAAATGCGCTCGCTGCCTCCACCAATAACCAAACACACATCTCCAAACTGACCAGACCTGAAAACACAAGTACCTTTCGGATAAAGTAGAAATACCTACCTTGTATATTTTTTTACCTGCAATTCAATACGTGCTATGCAGACTCACGTCATTGTGACTCGTGTAGAATCAGTCAATCAAATCGTTGACACATTTACGCGTTTAAGATGCATGTTAATGGTGGTTAGCGCCGCTCTGCCGTGTTCATGTGATACTGATGTTGTATTGGGTTACAGCACCGCGCTATCGTCCCAAAAAAAAAAAGAATTTAAACATTAGAACTCAGATTTAACTGATAAAAATGCAATCATATAACATTCTATAAGAAAAGCAGAGTTATTCTGCATACTGAATACTTTTACTTGAAGATTATTACTAGGACTATTTTGTTTCTCTACTTGTACTCTGGTAATTTTTTTTCTTCAAATAAGGAGTTTTTTCAGTCCGTTATATGGTTACTTTTATGTTGTATAGCTGCTACCTAGGCAGTTACAGGTGTTACATGAACAAACTTTCACATACTTACTCAAGTACTACCTGGTTTATACACTTTCTGGTATTAATCGGTAGAAATACATCATATGAGATGATCTAAATAGGCATGGAGAAAAGAAATGCTCAAACAAAGTGTTCGTGCAAGATTAAGTAACATGTATTGAGTTCCTTCCAGCAATAACAAACAGCACGACTGTTCTATCAGCCGTGCATCACCATCTCCCGCGAGGCCTCGTCTCTGATAACCCAGCCTCCGCCAGGGACGTTATGAGCGTCATGTCAACCACATGCCTGCGCTGAGAATCATCCGCCATCCGTCACGTACGCTCACACATTCTCACTCGCTCTCACACACATGTTGATAACCACACTTGTAATGTGAACCTTACTGCAGAGAGGAGCGGGCCTATAATTACAGAGCGATGGCGGGAGAGAGCCATAATCACAAAGAGACTCAAATAGAATTCTGAATCAACAGATGATTCCAGATTGTTCCGCTCCGTCTGTTTACACAAGGCTGTTTTCATTTACCTATTGTCTCTCCAACAAATGTTAACATCTCTTTGATTTGACCCTTTAAGAAAAGTCTAAGCGGTGAGCTGTGATTGTGTTTTTGCGTTTTCGCTCGCATTCAGTAGCCACATCAAAGTTGTTTGCGTCTCTCTGGCCAGTAGAAAAGGCTGTTTCATTCTGATCATAACAGTGGCAACCTATGAATTACTTGTATTCAGCCGCTCACAACACACGCCTCAGTGTGTTACTGTTAGACACACAAACACTGCATTTCTACAATTTCAGACCAGCTGGCGGAAACCGTTAAATGAGCAGAAACTATGACACCTCTGTGGTATGAAAATAAGATGTAGTGCATTTTTTTTCCCCCAGGATAATTGTATGTTATTTCAACTGGAGGTTTGTTCACCAGTTTATAGAGTTGTTGGCCGTGCGCGAGCTGCGCTGACCTGCATTGGCTGGCAGGGTACTTTCTTCATTTTGTCCATTTACATTTTTAATGACACAATACAACTTCTGTTTTTGTTTTTTTTTAGAGAGAGAATTGTGATGTTTGTATTTTGCATGAAGGTGGTGCTGTGACCGATTTCCCCATAAGTTCATGGCTTTTTCCTTGACCTGTACTACGTCCCTCCACCATGTGTGGTGAAGATCGGCCCCGTGAATTTTTGCATAATCCTGTTCCGAAGCGCACAAACACACACAACCAAAAACAATTGTAAAAGCCAGATGTTCTTGTAATTTTTCTGAATATGTTAAAATAAAATTTGACATGGGAGAAGCACTTTTTTTGCCGCAGAATCGAAGCTCAGGATCATCGCTACCAAAGAGACGTTGAAGTGTTCAGCTGTCTATCAAGAAAAACCCGCCCCTTTGTTTGCAGCATCAAAACTCTGCTGTTTGTTATTGTTGCTTTTAAAAAAACTACTGTTAAATCACTGTCGTTGCTCAATGGCAATTGCCTAAGACACCCCGTTCCTTGGAAATGAATGCGTGCCCTTGTTCTAAATTTAGTTTTTGCCTGCCACCATGGGCTGCTATTTGGTCTGCCATTTCTCAGGGTTGTGGGCTTCTTTAATGAGCACTTTGATCCCACTCAGGTCTGGCGTTGCTGTTTACGCAACCCCGGGGAGAAGAAAAAAAGGAAAAAGCATATCCCATTCTCTGAAAAGACCTCTGAGTTGTGGACTGGGGCCACATCAGGACCCCGGTGACCTCGTCTTCTCCTCAGACCCCGAGCGACCGCAGGGAGGTCACGGCCGGACATTGGAGTCACGGCAGGGTGGGTTTTCTTTGGAAAGTACAATAGCTGAATGTCAGCTGTTGACTAGCAGAAGGTTACGAGGGAAACATTTCCATTCAGTGTGTTAGATTCCTTTGGATTACCAGTTCACCATGCAGATGTCAGTGGCAGATGGTTTCCTAGAGTTCATCTGTAGTATAACATGTGTTCTCTATTAGGATTTCCCTTTATCAGTGCCATAAATTCATAACTAAACTGCAACAGCTTTTTGGCGCTACGCACCAGATATTTAATTTCCAGTGTGGCTTTGACATGGACCAGCTGTGTTGAGTTTTGTAACTTGCTGCATTTGTGTGCCTTCACTGTAACCTGCATAAAATTGACAACTCGACAAGTTCTTTTCCGTCTTGAAACTTTATACTTCACATATTTCCTAAGTTTGAGACTCCACTTATTCAGTCTCGCAATGTGTTTTTCTCAAAATGGAAAAATCTGCAGTGGAGATTGGAGTGGAGACACACAGGTTTAGCTGTAAAAGCACAATTTTGACTTCTGTTAATTATCGGTTTAACTTTGTTAAGGATACACCTAAGAAGGGTCAGGCATGACGAATGTGACTGACCCCTCTGACTGGGATACACTAAAGATACTTTTGCCTTAAAAAAAAATGCAGGAAAAAAGTAAACAGACATTTTATTTTCAATTCTAGCTGGGATTCTAGAAGAGAAGATCCTAAAGAGAACATGAACAATAAGTAGGATCAAAAAAGGTCATAAATAATCCAGATCCAGGTTCCTTAGTAGAAAATAAAAATCTAAAAGGCCTTTAATTCAGTGGGATACAATCATTAAAGCATTGTATCGGACATATTACACCCCGAAGAAGGTCATAAATCTTCCATTCACACTGAGTGACGTATCTTTCCATGAGTGCCGCTGGTTTTAGGGATACCAGTTCAACTCCTGTTGCCACTTTCTCACGCCAGACACATTTTTAGCACGTTAATCTAAAACGATGCACATGCAGCAGCCAGCAAAAGCTCCTAAAACAAGTAAGTCACATTATTCTGCTTTCAAGAAAAAAAGGAATTCAGCCATGCAGGGACTGAGAAAAGGTATTCAGAGATAAAGAAAGAATATCGAATTCATAAAAGAAGTAGAATGACCTGGCTGAATGTCGGATGAAGCACTGAACAGGAGAGAGAAAGAGAAAGAGAGAGAGAGAGAGCAAATTGTTGGCTAACAGTACCTCTGCTGGGTAACAATTGCTTGATATTGAAAGTGAAATCAGTGCTTGTGGTGCAGAGGCACGTAGTTAAACTCTATCACTATCTAAATTATAGTACCAGCAGATTGCTTACTTATTAAGAGTAAAAAGACCTTATTAGGATTTTTTTTGCTTGTAATAAGTGATGATCTGTGGCTTCGACAAGCAAATTTCAATTTGTCAATATCAGATTGTACCATCTACAAAAGCAGGCCTCTTAAACTCAGTGGGATGAGGCTGTACTTGCTATTAGTTAGTTGCGTGTTATTGTAGTTGTAACGAGATATGAGACAGGTACACTTGGCACGTTTGAACTACGCTGCCATTGTGAACCAGTCAGGTGTTTCCTCTTTATTTCCTTCAGAGCATCAGCAGGAATTGTCACATTCCACCAGATGAATTCACCAGCTTTTGTAAGCAAGTTTCAGCCAGGTGTACTGAATGTTCTTGAATAATTCATGGTTTGACACGATGTCCAATCAACCAGCCCAACCTAACTGGAAACGTACAAATAATTGGTGGGAACTGTGTCACGGCTGCATTCATGTCTTCACTTCTTGGTTTTGGAAATGGGCGAATAAAACATGCGAGTTGCACCAGGTTATATGAACTCAGAGAACCTTGTTAGCAGCAGCGTTTGCCTCGTTCCCTGAATGATGAATCTCTAAATCCTGTTTGAAAAAAAGGACTGCAGGATATGCAAAGCCACAACTGCCAGGTTGACAGGTGTGTGTGCTCGCTAAATTGTGCAGAACCTGGAGAGGTCAAACAAACAAACAAACAAACACGCCGGAAAACACCAAAGACAAGAATAAGCACAAGAGCATGCAAATAAGTGACTTACGTCAGCCAAACTGGCAACTCTCGGTTAGCTCTCTGCTAACTCGTGTAGATTATGTGACATTTCTAGACTTTCAAAATGTTATCAGACAACATGAATCAAATTCTGATGGTGAAATGAATCATTTTTTGGAGGATGTGTGATGCTAAAAACAAAGTTTCAACTGTTTCACTGACGCTCGTTTCAAACGTCGCTGTGGGAAAAATTCTTTTGGTGCCACAGTGCATCACATGACAGATGAGTGAGTGTCATAAAAATCCAAAATGGGTGCAAAATTGGTACACACCCCCTGAGTGTAAGATCAAACACTTGAATGTTTCTCACATGTCGAGAAACGACAGGGATTTCTGAAACATATATTTAGCACATATGAAAAGATAAAGGCACAGTTATCAAAGAGACATAGTGGTTACACCGGGAAAATGTCGCCAAAAAGTCTCAACTGAGTGGTTTATATGACCGAAATGAAAACCGGCTCGTGATTTCATGAAATAAAATTATATTGTCTTCAAAACAAGCTCCTCCATCTTTCTGAGATTCTACATGTTGAGTGATTCTGTCTGTCTGCTTGGCAAGACTTTGGGTGTTTTCCACTGAAGGGTTCCAAAACAATATTATTATATGTAGACGTATGTTATCTTATGCATGCACCAATAACTGCCCCCCTTTGTCTTATGTACTGGAGACAGAGTTGGACAATGTGATGGGAATGGTGTTAAGAGCCATCGATCAGAAGACAGCGAGCATGTTGACTCAGTGACTCACGGCAGGGTTGTTACTGTTTGCACAGGGTTGTTACTCACAAGAGTGAACGGCCATGTGAGCGGGTGGAGGAGTTGGATCCTGCTGCAGGTACCGGGACATTTCCACAATCTCACAAGAGAGAGAGAGAGAGAAAAAAATATGAGAGATGTACATGCTCGCTCATAAAGCTAGAGTGTACTGAGGAATCAACCAGGTGTGAATGGCTGTCAGCTTGGATGCGGCCGTTTGCCTGAACTTGCCTGGTGTGCACCTATCCACGTGCTCTGGATACCCATGCACCAGTGCGTATGAGTCACACCAGACAAGCTGCCATGACTCATCGCATGCCTGCTGGATGGGACCCGCACTGTCGATCTTTTCTCATGCTTTGACTGTTTGAACTGAGCTTTTGTGAGGTATTCCCATCTGCATTTTTAGCATGCTAATCTGCTAAAATCCACCTCGAGAACAAAAGAGCATCTATGTCTGCTTATTTCTTCTCTTCACGTCTGCAACTTGCCCGTCACTCAAGACTGCTTTTTGGCTCTTTATTGTCAAAACACATGCGAGGTGGCGATGCCCTTTCTTCATCTTTAAAGACTGCAAGAAGACTTTCAACACAGCGCACTTCCTCACGAGCGCACACACAGTCCTTGAGTCTGGAAACATACGTGGGCGACCATGAAAGCCGTGTATTGGTGCCTGACCAAGGGTTACAGCTCGATGGAGACAGTGTTAACCTCACTGCTGATACTGAAAAATTATAGGTCTTATCTTTGCTCAGGGCTCCTCAAGTCAGCTATACACCGCTTCTGCAAGTTTTATAGCGACAGAAAAAAATGGCCATAAACATAAAATGAGTGACTGATAGCTGCACTTGGCTGAAGGATGCCCTCTAATTAGTGTGTTTTATGAGCCCAGGATCCACAGTGAAAACACACTCGTGCTGTGCTGGAGAGCAGACGCTGCCTGGGAGGTCACGGCGGCTGCAGTGAGCACTGGACTGTCCTCAGACCGGGTTCAGGGCACTTTATTGGAAGTTTCATGAAGTACAGTCATAAGACAGTTTCAAAATTGAATGGCAAAACAAAGATAATATGCGGTTCATTCCATCTGCTGCTTTGAGTACGTAGTTAGTTTTACTTTTTCAAAAACTCCAGTTTGAAGTAGTTATAACCAACCACTGGACAAAACCCGCATGCCCAACACTACGCTGCGTTCTCAGGTTGATGTCGTTTTCATCCGTAGTGTTTGTCTTGCTGCAAATCATATATGAACGATCCAATCAATTTCAGTCATGAAGCAATTAAAAACAAAAACAAGGAAACAAAACAGTACAAATAGTGATTAAAATGCGGCACAATACCAAGAACAAAGGTTACAACAGAACATACTGATGATGATGCAGAGTGAACATGCAAATCAGACACATCACATCAAAGTACACCAGGAGCCTATTAGAGGCATGAGAACCAAATAATGACTTTAACGAAGGGACTATTTAAAGCAAAATTATTATTCAGTGGCCGCGTTGTTTACTGGATTGCACGCTGCATGCTTCTGTCATGAATGGCCGACCTAAATCCTCCACCCACACCTCCTTTAGGAGTCGATTTCACCTGCGGCTGGAATCGCAGCAACAGAAATGTTACCACTGGTGCTGGGACTAGTTCTTGGGGGAAGACATAAAACTGAATAAATTGATCTAAAAACCCACTGAGAATTAAAGCAGCAGGAAAACCATGAAGAAAGCAAGGCCAGCATCTCAACATTTACCCAATCTTGATGTTAAAATCAGTTTTGTTTATTGGTAGAAGCGCCTGTCCCCTGTCTATACCCTGCTGGAGATGCATCAGCGTAGAAGAATTGTACCCTTTCTTTTTTAAAATTTTTTTTTTTGGAGATATTCTTTATTTCTTTTATTTAACTTGACAACAGCCGAGCGACGTTGCTTGACGGCTTGAATTTGTTGCAGACACATGACAGAGTATCGCACTGGAAGTGGGCCAGAAATTACCGCTATCACATCTACAGCCGATAAATGTCCATTTTCTACTGTAGGATAACTTGACCTGTTGCCATTGCAGACAAAAAACAGATGTGAGAGAGTGTTAGCGAAGTGTTGGCCAAAGGAAAATGGTTCACTCAACAATGTTATAGGATTCTAGGATAGAATAGGATAGTCTCCAGCTATATCCAAATGGCACGGGGCGGCTATTAACTCAGCTCCTGTCACAACATTTATATGAAAAAATCCAAAAGAATGTAGTGTAAATGATGATAATAGCTAAAGCAATGTTGTTTTTGTATGACTAATCCGCCATTTGAGAATGAAGCTTATTTGTTGAATGTAAAAATATCAAATCCAGCTAATTCTCTTATTAATTTTGGCAATCTTAGATTGTTTCATTGAAATTTGTGTTTGCAAAACATGAGAGTAAAAAAATAAATAAATAAAGGAAGCCTCATACAATCATACAATCCTCTGGCACTTCAGGAATGAATCCCCTGCTCAAGAACCAGCGAACCAATGAGCTCTCATCTCCACCAACACGTGGCAGTCTCTCCAAGAAGAAAAGCTCTTTAAATTATTGAAATATTTCAGATGCTCCTGCAGACAAAAGAAGTCAAAACAAGGGAGCTGATTGAGAGGCAGGAGAGGTCCCCTGACCCTCTGGTCAACCAAGAAGTGGAAAGGGTTAATCCCGGTTTACATTGACCTCACTCAGCAGCTCCTCAGTGCTGGAGTGATAAACATGAGTGTCTCACCTGGAGTCAAGGCAGCGCCCCGGGCCTGACCCCAGAGGGTGATGACAGAATCAATGGATACCACCGAGACGGAGAGATGTGGAAATAAGCAAGAAAGATGCAGGGAAGAAATGAAAGCCTCTTTTAAACACGGCTTCAAAATTGATCTCCAGTTTCAAAACACAGGATTTAAATATTGTCCTTTGGATCGCAATGTAACTGGAAAATTTTCTGGGTCTGTTGTATGTCCCGAGTTGGTTTGTTAGAAGTGGGGTGAAAATGGCAGTGCCCGCTTTGTACATCTGAAAAATTTCATTCTATTTTCGTTGATTTTACTACTTCTTGTTTGTGCGCCACGGAGCAGAAGAAGTTAAGGAAGAAAGAAATAGCAAAGGAGAAAGAAACTGAGAGAGAATCTGACGTAAATTCCATCTATAATTGCTTTGTGATCCCTTTAAGGTCACTATCAAATGGCTGTTCGTAGGAAAATCAATTTTGCAACTAAAAATGTCCCTGCTATCATTCAAGGGTTCAAGATGTCAAAACTGTTTGCAAAGCATAGGGCGTTAACATTGGCTTTGCAGCCATTTGCTTTTTCATTTCTTGCTTATCTTTATTTCTATTGATAAGGCGAAGCTGATTCATCAGTGTCAAGGGTGCTTTAACCTGCAGCCCGATCAGATCAGTTTGAATAATTTAAAGTGACTAATGCCAAAACTATACATTGTACATGCAGGGCCCGGATGATTGTGAGGTTTCTATCTCAGATTTATGTTTAGTTAATGCCCATAAATCAACATCGGGCATGTTGTCATGTAACTGTGTGTAGGTGTGTTTGGTGTTGAACAGGCTTATAAAACTATTACTGCATTCCACGTGTGTGTTTACCTGTCCATTCAGGTCTCATCTTCGAACACACCCTAAATCTGTTTTTGTTTTTACAGCCAATGGGTCCTGAAGAGATTTAAGTCTCTCCAGTCTGATGTGTGGATTACACCCTGGTTTGTTAACCATAGAACTGAGAAGCTTTTACTAAAATAAGATTTAAAGCAATATCTCACCCCCCAATTTTTTTTGTGTGTGTTTCAAGTACTCAAATAGAAGTCCTGAGTTCATAAGATGTTTTTTTTTCCCCCTGCATCACTACTAAGTGACTCCAGAGTGCATAGGGAAGCCAGCCAGATGTATTTAGCTTTAAGCTAACAGCAACTGATACCTAACCACAGCTTTAGTAACAATACTGCCCCAAAAAGTAATCTATAAACTTTACTGAGCACACAGCTGGATCAAGAAGACATGGATTATACCAGACGATGCGACCGAGAGTTTGTAGACAGATACTTTTGGAAAGTTTTGCTGTTGTTGTTTTTTTTTGTTTTTGTATTTTGCTGTAGCTGTTGTTATCCGTACGGCGCTATTAGCTTCATGCTAAATATACATGGTTGGCTTTTTCTGTACTCTGGAGTCATAAAGAAGTATACAAGAGATGAAAAACATCTTTGTGAGCTCAATGAATCTATTACTGAATACTTAATAGACACAAAACACCTTTTGGGTGACATCTCAGTTTTGCAACCAATTTAAGTTCATATCTGCATTTTGATATCATTTTGTATTTTGTTTCTTGCTTTAGACTTCTAATTATCAATGGCAACACGACAGCACCTCAAATTCGAGAAAAGTTTGAATGCTGGAAATCAAACTGTCAGTTTCATATCACTTTTATTGATATTTCAGCAAATCTGAATTGTGGAATCAGCATCTGAATTCCACCCTGGAGGTAAACCCAGCAGATGAAAACAACAAGAGACAACTCCTGCTAACAATTCTAGCATGTTCCTTTTCCTGCTTTGTAAATACCCAGTGAAACTGTTGTAAAAGGATCGACAGAGCAGCTCATTCAGTGCAGCTTCCCAGAAAAATGTTACCTGAGACTCCGCACGTACTTTAATGAGGACATCATAAACAAAATATGCAAGAAAAATAAGGCTCTTTCTTTTTGTACAGTAAAATGGGATGTACTTTGTAATTTACCATTTAAGAGGAGCATCATCAACGTAGGAAAGGTTTGTTATAAGTTTGGCAATCTCAAAGGCAAACATTTGAAATTCCTAACAATCCTCTAGCGCTTCATGTGATTCCTATGTTCGGGTTTATGTGAGTCCTGGCTCAAGATGTTTGTGGAGTAAACTGATCCTTAAGATGTTTGTTCGCTGCAAAAAAAGGCAAACAGTCTGCAGCTGAACGCTCTTTCATCTCGTGCTTTTTTCCAGTAAGGGACTCTTCTTGGGAGCTTTCTGTGTCTCACATCAGCCTGCACACCTTGTAGCATCTTCAAAAAGGATTGTTCAGAAAGAGCAATTCCGGCAAATGTTCTTTAGAGGTGAGAAGAGTGTAGCTTTCCATGAAAAAAAAGGTATCATCAAGTCAAACCCCGACATCCAGCAGCAGGAAATTGGGCGTGCTTCCACACACACTCCCTTAAACACACACACACACACACACACACACACACACACACACACACACACACACACACACACCATGCACCTGTGCAGGACTACACTGAAAAGAACTGATAGCAGAGTGAAAGAACTTGACATTTGTTTTCCTAATCACCTCCAACACCTCCTCTCTGTTTGTGCAGAGCGAGAAGTATCACAGCGCTCAACAAAGGCCCCATTTACCCGCCATCCTTATTTGTCCAAGAGTGTTTCCCTCCAGCTCCCAGAAACCACAAGCTCATTATTTCATCCTTCGTAATGTTAGCTCTTAAATCCACATCAGCACACTCATTTGGTTAGAGATGGTAAATATTTATGCAGCATGTCACAAAAAAAACACACGCGCGCACACACACACACACACACACGTACACACGTTCAGGCGCATTCTCTTCTCTCCATTTGTTCACATTTTCTTCTGTTCAAGCTGGAATGATTTCATTGGTTGTGTTTGCAGGATTCATGAGTTTTTATACGTCTTCTGACAGCTAGAAAAGTGTTCTTTTGTTTTGCCTGACAACATCTTTTAGTTACCTGGTTCTTTGTTTTCACACGCAGTGATTCTGGATTGACTCATGACTGTACAGAAGGATGACGAGCTCTTCTCAGTGCTGTGTACGTGTGCTTTGCTGTCAGAGAACTTTTTTGGAGACAACGATATCACTTGATTTAAAATGACAGCTATTGCATTTGCACAAATTCATGCACGCTGAAAAGTGCCAGTCATTCAATATTATTTCATATTGTTGAAATTGAACCAGATTAGATGAACATTATGAACACTAGTTTCTTTATTGAAACATGTTTTCACTCCGTTCAGTTATTTTTATTGCATGCGTTTCCTTGTAGTCTGTACAGCTCTTACACTGATACAAATATTTCTATAAAGACTGGATTTATTTCATTTTGTTTTAACTCTTTTTCTCTTTTTTTTTTTGCAGTTTGATATCAAACCACACCGTCCAGTTCTACCATATAACTGACTGAAAGAAAAAAAAAAACATTGAATGAAATAATTTCAATCACAAGCTTAAACATGATTAGCTCTGACTGAAGATCTTCCAATGAGAAAAAAAATGCAAATCATTGCGAAACGGGAGAAAACACTGGTGCTTTCAAAAAAGTTGCTCCAAAGTTCCAAGGAGGAAATCAGGTTATACTGCCCCACCCCCACACCCCCGCACCCCCGACATTCATTCATATTCGGCTGTGAAACTCCACTGTAGTCATGTCTGGATATGATAGTTGTTTCAGACATGTAGCAAGCTTGAAATCATGCATGGTAAATCACTAATACCTCTTTGAAACAACTATTCAGATTTACCCACCAGTCATTCCTTCCTCTGAGTGTCCCCAACCCCCCTTCCCTCCAGCAGGCGTCTCAGGTTGCCCACAGTCAGGTATTATCGCGTGAGGCCTCTGGTTAAATCCCCAGCCCAGACGTCTGCAGGTCTCCCCCATCGGGAGTCCTGCATTGATTGCTGCTTTAGTCCCCCTCATTGTTAATTGGGGCCCTGCATTGTGAGGGGTTTCTTGTATTATTGTCTCTCTCGGAGTGCAGAAGAATCGGCTGTGTGGGCACCGAGCTGCCAGCCGCCCCTGTGAGGTCCTGTTGACACGTTGAATGGAGCCACCTGAGAGTCCATCAGGGCACCAGAAAGCCCCAATAGGACGGAAGAATGTGGGAGAACTGCTGCCGCCTTGATGAACAGGGAGGCTCGATGCAATGGGACAAGAGTTAATGGAATTTCAACAGTCACCAAGTATTAGCACACAGTTGCATGGAGACGTGACAGAGGTAACAGAAACCCTGAGAGTACAGGTGAACGGCAGTGCTGACCTCCTGATATGAAAGCAGAACGATGTACAAAATATGGTGCACAAGTCTCCTATGTGGCTTTTCCGCATAAAATGTCAAAACTGAAATATTCTGTAGTTATGTGCCTTCTTTACACCAGCAGTTCACATCAAACACTCACACTACGCTTCCTTACGTTCACTTCCTTTACCAACTTAACGTTCTGAGCTGCTGTTGTATGTGAATTTCCATATTGAGGGGGAAGTCTAGTCTTTGGTCTTGACCTTATCTTATTTTTATCTTATCATTTACAAATAAACACCAGTTTTATGACTTTTGAAGCATGAATAGCCATCCATTTTCTTCATTGCTTATCCGTAAGGGTTCACAGGGACGGGGGGGCTGGAGCCTTTGGGCGAGCTGACATTGGCCGAGAGGTGGGGTTCACCCTGGACAGGTCGCCATCAGGAGCAATTAGGGGCTCAGTATCTTGCTCAAGGACACTTGGACATGGTCACCGGGGGAAGTGAGGATTGAACCAGCGACCCTTCGGTTGTGCCCCAAGTGTAAATATATTTGTTACAATAACAAAACTAATGTAATGCTGCGAACAAACTCCACCACGCCTGCGTGATTTCAACATCACCGCCTTTGTGCTTCTTCTTGTTTTTGGTGATGATGACCTTTGACCTATGTCTTGTGTAGCTACTTGTACAGAACTTACATATTTTATGCCATCAAAACCCTACAAATATCTTTAGTTTGTGTCTACCACACTTACCAGGACTCATTCCTACACCCCTCTATACCCGTGATAAGGTTATACTGTAATGTCACCAGTTGTGGAAAACAACACTGGGCAATTAAATTACATAATGAAAATGATATACAATCCAAGAAACACAATGAAATTTGATCCCGAAGATCCAACTGGAGCAACAAATGAATGCGTTTTTAATGAAAACAAGACCGAATTTGATTCTGGAAACTTGTGCCAGCTGCAATGAACATGAGAAATGCAGCATTAACATGGTTCTGCATGGGTGATGACCACCATACCCTCATGTTAGCACCACACCAACAAACTGCCAGTATTTAAATGAATTGGATGGGAGCAACTCCTACCATGCTACAATAGTCAAACGTCTAGTACTGAAGGTGGAGTGAATTCATTCTGTCATCCGATCTACCGTTACTGTAATAACAAAAACAAATCTTAAGCTTCATGTCTCTCAAAATAAATCTGCACACAGAAAGACAGAATTCTGAAATGTACACACATAGCTGGTCTATAGGCTTTCAGCTCATTCTGGATAAAGGAATATTTGTGTTTGGAATCATATGTTGTCTCTGCAGGATGCTGTAATTAAACCCTCAAATCCATATCTGACTCAACACTCTCTCTCCCTCTTTGTGGCTCTTTCTCTGGAATTCTCTTGCACTTGTTGGAAGGCCAATGTTTCTCTTACTTAATCAAAGACTGGGCGGCTTTCAGAGGGAATGTTTTAACGTCAATCAGCAAACTGGCAAATGGGCTAGCAGAATCTCTCTCAGCACATAAGATAATCCTGACGGAGCGAATCTGATGCAACAGAGAGGAAACGGTATCCTTAGAAAACGCGTTTCTTGTTGTGCCAAATATGTAGTAACCTCAAGGTTTGTTCAGACAAATAATTCAATCTCCAAAGTTGATCTTTGTACTAATATAAAACAATCATAAATGAGTCAGTTTTTATCAGATCTTGCTGTCAATCTTGAACATCTCAGGTCTGTTGGGAAACAAACAGTTTGGAATTATTTTTTAGTTTTAAAAATGCCTAAACCCAGTAAACTCAATATCATGTGAGGTTTTTGAAATACTACGAATAACTTTGTATTATGTTACATATATAATGGTTGTAAAACACATGAACACTTTGTATGATGCCGTGTTGTTTAGCTACAAACCAGGCATTATTAGCGAAATTTGAGGACATTTGCTGCCTAACAACCACATCAGGTGGCTTGGTTGGATGTCCTAGTCACTGCAATAACACTTCCTCTGGTTGGTCGTGATGCCTGTTCGGGTGGAGGGGAACTGTTTGGAGTCTCCCACACACCATGGCTGATGACACTAATGTGATATGTAGTCTGCGCTGCTCACCGGAAGGGCAGAGGGGGCGGAGCAATGACCAGGGCAAATTGTCAATGGACAATTAAGGAGAAAAAAAGACATTTGTAGGATTTTTATGATCAACTATTTTGTCTTTCACAAGAACGCCTCAAGAGAATATGTTGTATTACATCAGCTACATACAAATTACTGTCGTAGTTTCATAGGTGTAAGTAGTGAATGAGAAAAGCCTTAATGGGACATTTTTCTTCCAAATGTAGGAAAAACATATATAGTAGCATCGGAAACACAAGCTATCATATGAAACCGTACACTGACGGTCATGCAGATAAACCCAAGGTTAGCGCTCCTGCAGGGATGTGTGCTGGGCTCGTGTAACTGAAGCTCACACTGAATCTCGGTGGACAATGACGGTGACTGAGCCTGCTCCTATTGTCCACCTGCATTGTGTTACATGGGAATGAGGACAGCAGGAAACCTACCCTTTGTTGAACTCTTATTTTTGAACTATCACACCAAAACTGCAACGTTTACCGGAAAACACACATCATTTTGCAGGAGAGCTTCAAGGCTTCACTTCAAAGGCTTCAGTCTCTACACACAGAAAATGTCAGATTAGAAGAACTCGGCGCTTTGCTGACAGAGAGGAAGAACTTCTGCTCCCCGCAACACTCCCGGGTAATGACATCACATCCAGCTGTATCACATTGCATAATATAAATTCATAGCTGCCCCAAATATTGTTGTCCCCCGCATGACAGAGGTCTTGTTTCTTGATGTTTGGACCTTCTCACCGATCAGCTTCTCGGCGGTATTATGTTGCTAATCTGAGCTGATAATGGAGAAGAAGTGGTCCACTATCAAATTACGTTGAATATAATGTTGTCAAACACATAAAAAGTGTTTCTGCATGATGATCACAGTTTTCAAAATGATAATCAAACTTTAATTTTAGTATTTAGGCCCGGAGGGAAAATTTTATTGAACCTGAAAATATTATTTCCATTCAGTTACTGTGTGTGACTCCAAAAGCGGAAGGTTCAATGAATGATTTGTATGAAAACTTGTCAAGTATACCAGAGCAACGTTGTGTGTCTGAGTGCACCGTCGTTTATTTCTGTTGGCATTCTCTACCCTCTCTGGTTTTTTTTTGTTGTCGTTTTTGGTGCGCCACCTTTTCAAAGTCTCCCTGACTACGTCAACAAACTCCAAGCTAGAAGGCAGCAACCTCCACTCTGAAAATGCCAAGTTTTGACAAAGATTTGGATCGTGCAACATAAAGCGGGCCTTCTCGGTTCTTTCTGTGAATAGTTGTAAAACTGTACAACGCGTATGAATATATAAACACATTTTCTGCATGGACATTATTTTGCAAGGGCACCATAGATGAATCATGCGCCGCCCACGATGATTGGCTCATGGAATGATCACAGGTTGAGGCAGGTGTTTCTCCTGTGCCAGTACAGACGTCTGGTTACACGCAACAAAATGAGTGTGGACTAGAGTTTTCTGCACTGGAGGGGTATTGTACTGTTGGCTACAACGTACAGAATGTGACTACGTGTGCACTTCTCAAGAAATGGAAATCCATTTATCCGTAATATCACATTTTCTTCTACAAATTCCACGCCATCTCCTCCTGTGGCCTGAGCTCTTTTCTGAGTTATTTTTATTTCAATAACCATTGTGCTCGAACTGCAAAAAGATTTGCAAAAAAATTATCTCAGTTACCAGCACTATAAAGCACCTCAACAAGCCCTGCCGCCACAACAGTACACAAGTATAAATGCTCCGTGATGTAGCCTGCTTCTTGCTCAGAAACACAAGTTCAAACCAGCCGTTAGACAGATTTCTTCCCCAGAACACTAAATGATGGAGGGAATATCTTTCGAAGGATGATGTTCCAGCCTCTCAGAGCTCAAGAAACTTGTAGAATCAAAGCCAAGGTGCTTTGAAGCTGTTCTGGCAGCTCATGGTAGCCCTGTGGATGGTCTTTAAGCTGTCACTCCTCTGTGTATTTGCATGAAAATATAGAGTCAGCAGCCACAAAACAGCAAACAGATAAAATCATATAACAGACTGGCTCTCCAATAGTTGCAGTTCTGATTACTCTCTGTTTACAACATAAGAAGCTGGAGAGCTTCATCATTGTTGCACTCTACAAACATAGAACACATTGTTCTGCATATAGAAAAATAAACTCTCATTCAGTGATGTTTGATTTAAATTGTAACCTTTACAATGCACCCGTCCTCTCGCAGCTTAACTCCTCATCTCTCTCTTCATGACAACCTATAATTGCAGACTTTTTAAGCAGCCCTGGAGATGTGTTGTAGATAATCTGTCCAGCTTAACACAGTCAGTCAAGGCTTCTCAGCGGTTTCCTTCAGGCATGGAGTTCCCATAGGCTAATGATTTTGTGTCGGCGGAGTCATATTTCAAAGATGAGACGGGCCTCAAAAACACATTAGAGACAGGCGACTGATTCAGCTCATAAATAGCTGAAGAGAAATGAATATTCAAATGACAGTTTCATTGAAACTGCATCATGTTTAATGAGCATTTAAACCTGTTATTCTCAGCCAGAGGAGACGTGGATCCACGGGACCATGAGGGACAATAGATGTTGAAGTGATTAGTGGTCGCAGCTTTTGGTAAAGACAAGCTCTTTAATTACAGAAAACACCAATGGAGGTAAATACTCCGTCATCTGATAGCATCTCTGGTAAAGTACCCCCCCCCCTCTTCTTCTTCTCCTCCTGTCAACACCAAACATTAAGTGTAGGTAACGAAGTTGCAGCCCTGAGGTCCCTCGGCCTGCAAACTAATCAAGAATGACAATGGCAGCTCATTTGCATTGTTGGAAAAAAAAAAAAACTTGCAATATGAAACAGAGAGGTAATTAAAGCAGGAGCTTTGATTCACCGGTGATCAGCTTATACAGATATATATATATATATATATATACAGACATATCCATTTAACCAAAACACATTTAGACTTGGACTCAGACTTAGACTTAGACTTTCTTTACTGTCATTGCACGGAAAAACATAGCAGTGAGATTTTGGCAACGAAATGTTGTTGCTTGGCTTCCGGATTACAACAGAGATGGAACTGTGTTTACTCCCCCAAAAAAAATATCTGTGATTTCAGAGGTATTTCCAAGTATTGATTCACTCTGTAGATTCAAAACGGCTTCATCGTCCTCAGCCTGCCATGAAAAACAATAAAACAAGTTCAGATAAAGAGGTACAGCTTTATGATAGTTTGCGAGTGGGTGTAAGGAGGTCTCCAGAGGCAGGTCACCTTTGGTCTTTCCCCTTCGAAGAGGATAAACAAGGAAGTCGCTTCAAAATCTGATGCTCCCTCCCAGAATCAACAAGCGAACCAGCAATGACATCACCAAACTTGCAAATCATGTTCTGATTTGAGATTTTTGAACCAGAGTACACAAGACGCAGAGAAGCAAATAAAACTCTGTTGCGTGCAATTCAACGTCGTGAGAAGAAGTGAGTGTGCATATGCCGTGCTGAGGTGCCAGCAGCTTGATTTTTGAGCGTGAGTCACTGTAACTGCAACCGTGGGTGTGCCATGAATTGTCCCCCATCAAACTCCATTCAGCGGAGAGCAAAGAGCAGATTTGGTAAAGATAGGATTTTGGATTCATGTGAAAGGCGAGATGAATAAGTCTGGTTTTCGCTGTATGTTATTTTTTAAGTTACTGGTTGATGAAATGATACTTTTCACACACTGTAATGTGCTTTTCTAAAAAAAAATAGATATAAAATAAATCTTTAGAGAATGGGTTATTACATAATCAGTAAACATGTGAAGGAACAGGATAAAAACATGACTTCACTCTTTTTGATACTTGTCGATAATGTTTGATAAGATAAACTGCACATGGAGGCCTTTCCCGGCTGTGTTGTACAATTCTTTGGCATGAGTTCAGATCTCCTCCTTCTGCAGATTAGATTAAACTCCAGCACATTACAAACTTCAGTAACTATCTATATTCTACAGAAAATGTTCTATTTATTCTAAACTCTAAGATAAGGCCCGGACCGTCACAAATAATCAGCTTTGGGTGATTCTGAGACTTGGAACAAACATGGCGTGCAGATTTGTTTGAATGTTAATGGCTAATTGCCAGCATGGGGTGGCTACCTATGACTGCAAAGAAATTTTAAAGACAAAACAACCCTCCTACTACCTTTAAAATAATGACTGAATGGTCTCAGTTGTTAGTTTCAAGTCTTTTCTTGCAGCATGGAGTTCATTACCAAATAATGGCCAGTTTACAGTAAAATCTATGTTAAAACAAGGTGTTCTACTCAGGGTGTGGCTATTTAAAGACTGATAAATCATCACCCCAGTGGCGCTGAATCTGAAATTATTCTACCCCTCCATCCTGTTCTGCAGCTGTAGTCAGATAAACCAAGGTGGCAACAGCCCAAATATCTCCTCTACATTCACTTTCTTCCTCAGTCTACACGTGACCTTTACAGGTAAGAACCTGCTAATAGCTGTACACTAACATCGTGGTCATCAGACCTAATTGCAAACAATGAGTCGGGAAGACTCAGTCCTGCTCTCATCAGACATAATGGACAGCTAGTTGTTAGCCCGACAAGTCCCAGCAGATCATCCGTATCAGAAATAACCTTTTTGTACTCTTTGTACGGTTTCCATTTAAATACCTTTATGATGAATGTTACGATGAGTAATACATAATGAGACAAGCATGTGCAGTCTTGTTGTTTTGCTTGCAGTGATGAGCAGAGCAATATGTAGCAGGTACAGTACAGAAAATAAACTCCAGTGATAAAAAGAAATACTGTTACAGTATTTTGAGTCACATTCAACAAGCAGAAATAGGATCTTAAGAAGGTGCGTGTAGCCCCAAAAATGATTTATCCATTTCTCCTTGGTTTCACTTGTTTACACACAAAGAAAATCCAAGTGAAACAAAGTGAGTCATTAGAAACACGAGAGAATGTTCACTCTGCATATTGGTCTGATCTAAAAGACCTAAAAGGTAGGAAGAGGGACCTGTGCTCTGGACCAGTGCATGTTTCTACTCCTGCAGAAATATTCTGTGTGTGTGTGTAATTTCATGCAAATTCCATGGTCACCCAGTGGTCACGCAACGAACAAACACCAGAGTGTGTTTGCAACGTCTTCACCAAGGTCTTGGGCCCGTTTATATTGTCAGCACACAACTGGTAGTTTCACACCAGCCCAAAGGAACCACACCAAGAAGGAAAATCCACCAGAGTTTGATTCACCAGCAGGTTTGGGAGTGACCTTTGGGAGGAGCCCTATTTTCTGATGGGCACAGCTACTGTCATATGCAATCGCACATGGACGTGTGTATCAGTGTGGTTATTGTCAGTGATTTTAGTTTGAATGCTTTCAGCACAATGGCTCAAAAGTTTGTGTTTTGTCCCGTAGTAGCCCTGCGATTTGCAGTGTTGCAATCTGCATAAATTTGATTTGCCGGGTAGCATCACCTGAGAAGATTCACCAAGTTTGACATTAGTCTTTGTGTTTGAAATGCTCCAAGCTAAAGGCTGGCAAAGCTGCAGCACTTGTAATAAAAACATTCCATGAAAATGTAATAATTTACAATAATTTATTGGTTATAGATAAGGAACCAGATACGATGCCATCTGGGTCTGAATCATGAGTCAGTGGGTCAGAGGTAGGGTTCCAGGAGAGCTTGTGTTCTAAGCCAGTCTCCTCTTAGTGCCCCTCTTATTCAAACCGTGCAGCCCGACCAGATGTGACTAAACACGCTTCATCCAAAGGACATTGAAGATGAACAAACATGCATAACTTTAATTTTGCTCTTCCATCAGAAATGCATACACACACACACACGCACCTTCGTCTAGCGCACCAAATGCATTTTAATTCCACAGCTGAAAATAGTCCTCAACAAACGCACCATTTACTCATGAGTGAGTCATGTTTGCTGTGCCCAGGTGTTTTGGAGGGTTAGTTCATTTTTGAAAATGTCACTGCATATTTACGGCTCAATTAGAGTTGCACTAAAACATTTTTGGTTTCGGTGTTTTCAAGAGAGTTGTTGACAGTGGAAGACAGGCTGCAATAACCACTTGAAGTTCGCTCAAAGTTGACAAAGAATATAGCGTTGGAGTTTCAAGGTACTTGATTTGACGACACAGCAATGCGTCTTTGTTTTCATTTGGATTTGACAGTGATGAAAACGGCCCAGTCATCTCTGAACCAAATTACATTTCATATCAACATGTCTAACAAGAGCAAAACATGAGATCATCTTCCTCTCTATATGAGTAAATACCAAACTCTTTATCGAGTGGCCGCTATTGAACCACAATATTTTCATATCCAAGCTTTTATGACCAAACTAGACCTTTAATGTCACATCATAAAACTTTTTTTTTTTTCAAAAATGTTGTTTTCGCCAATATTAATACTGGTACCCAACTAGTACTTTAATTTAGGGTTATAAAGTTGTAATTTTACTTCCCAGAGATAAGAAAAGATTTACTGTGTCCAGACATCACCGACCTATCAACAGGACACAAACAGAAGGCAGAAGGTATCAATGGAGGAACAAGTTTCAAGTGATACGATCGACATTTGGAAATCTTATCTGATTGTCCGAAGCGTCCAGACTGAGACAAAATCTGATTTGAACCACATATCAAACCACTTCCAAAGAGGGTTTGGATCAGATACGCAAAAATCAGATATCGTGAGGTTCTTGGCTGCCAGACTGTCTAAAATCAATCCGGAAACGCTATAAATCTGATCTGGGCATGCAGTCTGAACAAGGCCGTAGGTCTTTTTATTTATTTTTTGGTTGTTTGTCTAAATGTTTCCTGCATGGTTGCCAAGGGCCTATTCTGCATTCCACATTACAAATGCAGAGAACTTTGTCTGAGTCAAGTTTATGTGTAATTACATTTGGGGCTGCTTCAGCTCGCATTTGCTTTCACACACACACACACACACACACACACACACACACACACACACACACAATGTTGTTTCTTTCTCTAAGGTGTACAGTACTTAAAATCTTCCACATGGACACTCTCAGGTACCATAAACTCCAACACAATTCGGTAGGAGTGACATGAATTAGTCTGTACCCTTAGAAGTACCAATCCAAGTTGTCAGATTTCTTCACAAATGTTGAGATTATACAACTCAGGAATTTGCATAAACATTTCGTGCAAATTTTATTCCAACGACTGGTTGAAATTAACTGCGTTAGTTTAAATACGTGTTTAATTTCTCTTTTACATTTAAGAATCGTATTTCTCTCCTTTGATTATTGTACTGCTTCTACTTCTTCGTTATGGCGCTCATCAGTGAAGGAGGGGAACACATAAATTTGTTATTCTTACACTCATGACAAAAAAATGCAAGTATTAGTCATAAGACATAAGATGCAGGTCCCGTGAGAGTTTTAAACCACGGACTCACAGAATATTTTCAAGCAAGCAGGAAGAAAGTCTCAGTGTTGTTTGTCTTGACCTAACACGAGTACTGTTTGAACTCCTCATTAGATCAATTAAAATTCTGCAGCTTTTACAGAAGAAATTTTAGCCAGGAAATCCACCCGTGTACAGTAACCCTCGTGGCTCTAACCAGTTGCACCTGTTACATGAGAACACTGTGTGCCTAAAATCTTTTCTTGGATAAAACTGCAACTGGA
Source organism: Aulostomus chinensis (assembly GCF_037954235.1). Taxonomy (NCBI): domain Eukaryota; kingdom Metazoa; phylum Chordata; class Actinopteri; order Syngnathiformes; family Aulostomidae; genus Aulostomus; species Aulostomus chinensis. The sequence continues at coordinate 25,400,951 of NC_141324.1, forward strand.
AACACTTTCAACTCAAGCAGACGCCTACAGATCATAAAATCCCAAAACTGAACAATGAAGCTCAAGTTGTTAAAAACTTTATAGTGAAATACCCCCGGCCTGTTCTCCCGGGCTCGTACACAAGCAGAAGTCAAACATTTACGGACCCTAAAAATAAAGGCTTTCTGCTGATTGTATAATTACACGGCGCGGGGAGTGGGAATGTTAGCGTGATTCTATTTAGTGTGTGTTTGTGAAGGGAAGGGGTTGAGGGGCGGGGGGATCTTTGCTACAATATAATTAAAATAGGATGGCCTTCGCAGGGCTCAACTTGTTATTGTCTTTTCAACCTCAAAAAGAAGACATGTAAAAATAGACATGTGGCCGAGGGCTCTCTCTTTCTTCCTCTGTATATTTGAAAGATCTGATGCATGAATTCTGCCTTGATTTCATTTTTTTCCCTCTCTTGCAAAATGACAGCCTCAGCATTCCCTCAATCAAGTTTTTGTACCTGTACATGCCAGTTGCACGTATTTCCGCTCTAAACCTGTCAACACAATAAATCCCCTCTCTTCAAACAGTCCTTAAAAACTAAAGGTAAACCTTCAACCGTTCCCTGAGTTTCACCCTGGTCTGGCCAGTGCTTGCTTTTCTGACTTATGCAATTCCATCCAAGAGGTATTTTATTGAAGTGGTTGCCTATTTGCCCTCACATTAAAAGCCCGTGGAATGTGTCCCTGGGTTTGCTGAGGTTGTTTTGATGTGCATTCAAAAAGCCAATGTGTGCAGAAGGAGCTCATTCACAGTTTGCAGGGACTCAATGGCTTCATTTGTCCTTGAAGGTAAATACTCACCGAGGAGGCCCTCAAATACGGCCTTTTCAAAATGCCAAGGCCCCCACGGCTCTCGATCTTGTGTGACAATGAACAAATTCCTATTCAAAAGCACTTACTGTGTGATAGTGTAGCATTGTGGTGCCTTCAACACACCTGAGTAAATGAATGAACCACATCAGTGTTGAACAAAGCCGGCCTTGAACTGTAAACGTGACATCCATGTGTGATGCACGTCAGCTGGGTGAATGTGCGTTTGACGTTTTGAAATCAGTCCAAAGGACCAGACAGGAGCTGGTTTAAAATAATTCTGTCACAGAGCGTGAAGGATGAGTTGGGTTATCAAAGTATTTGATGACGATGAAGCACCTCGGCGCACTCCTACCATAGCTGAAGTAAAAAACACCAAAACCACGACGTCTGTGTTCCCCTCGTGGAAAATAAACAAACTGTTGATGTACCGTTTTAGTGGCGCAGGAACACTGAACTATGAATTACACAATACATGAAACTTTACAGATATACTACAAGTGCGTCAAACATCCTGGGTGATTTGGGTCTGCTGGAAATCACCAAGGAACAGCACAAGTCTGCATTGTTCTCATTTCTTCTTCTCCTTTCACATTTCTCACCGCCGTGACATTGGAGAAGAATTGCTGCGCCATGGTCGGGCAGAAGGTGGATTTTTGTCAAAACAGGCTTTAGAATTTTCTTAACCCAATCTAGCAGACTGAGCTCAACTTGATCAAATAATACAATTTCAAAAAGATAGTATTTGCTTTAGAAAAATTCAAATCTCACTGTTGTGACTGGATGAGTTCCCCAGCAGCGCATGAATTGATGCTATGGCTTCATCTTTTTGCATAATTTGAGCATTACCTGGGCGAGCTGCTGCAATAGAAGAAAAACAAGTCACGAGTAAATCTTTAGCAGCACTGAAAACGTTCTATTGAAGTTTTTTTTTGCAACTTCCACGGGCTGAAGTTTTTATGTTTCATGTCGGAAACCATCAAAGGAAGATAAACTGTAAAAGAGCTGGATGAAAACTGGAATCCAGGAGTCCTGCCTGTCCCTGGTTGAAACTAACGACGCGTTTGATCTTTGCAGGTGAAACTAATCTGGCCTCTTCGTTTGCATATAAAGCAGGGAGGTAAATTCTACATATTGGTTAGTTTGCCGCTTGTGCCAGTGCTGAACATTGCAATTGAAAACTGAATGTGCGAGAGATGTTCCCAAAAGAGACCAACTAAATCGCTTTAGCTACTGTGAGCTTGAAGACACACGACAGGACAAGTCACAATTCTACATCACTAACTAGTTAAACCACCTCTGGTTATCACAGCCAACGATGAGAGACACAAGCACTTTTGCCAGATAACTTTACTGCACTTCAAGAGTTTAATTTCTGGCATGATTGTCTGTATAAGCATCCAATCAATTCAACTTTCCCAGCAATTTTTCCAGTATGAAAGAACCTCAGCATAGTTTCATCAGTAAAAATGTGGGAGTGCAAGTGTTGCAATACCTGGAACAATAATACCATCATGCATGATTTGTCACTTTCCACTGAAGAATCCACTGGCTTGTTGACGAGTTCTCATCCAACAGGTGGTTTTAACGGTCTGTGTGGACTAAAGATGCATTTTTATGTCTACAAAATGGCCTCCAGTGTGTCTACCTGCTTGGTGTTGCATTAGGCCTGCATATGTGCCAAAAAAAAAAAATCTTTGAAAATTATGACTCATATCTTGGTAGCCTATAGGCAGGGAGGTAACACATTTACAAAAGCAGCAATTATTAAGATCCCTTTTGCAGTTTACATTTAAGAGCATATATTGTCTTGTTTTATTGAAGTGGATTAGCTCAGACCAAGTCTGCGTTATCTTGAATGTGTTTGTCATCTTGGTTACCAGATCAAACTGATTAGAGAGTAACTTCACCTCAGAGTAACAAAAAAAAACAAAAAACTAAAACAAAACCCAGACAGACAAGCGATCTAAAAATAAAATCTGGATCTGATAGTCCATCATAACACAGTTCACCCTGCATGTTCCGAGCACGCCGCGATGAGTCACTACCACGTCTACTCGAGCATGCACAATGCAGAGTATGTATGTATGTTTTTTCGAGGCATTCCCAGGTGAGGTGTGTGTGTTAGATTGTCTGTCATGTCTTTCATTGCACCTTTGACACACACAGACAGCCCTGGTGAGATCCTCCTGGTGCTCATTGTCTGTAAAGAGATACAATGGTGAAGGTTTAAGACCGTGTAGGTGTGAAGGTGGATTTTTGTCTTCAGGAGACTCACACTACGTTCCCACAACACCTGAAAAATTCCACCCAGGCTCCCATGTGTTGATGCAGGCGAGTGACCTCCCACACAAGTGCTCGTGAAACGGGCAAACACTCGCATGATGAAATCTACTAATGACAAACACCTCCTATTGCAAAGATAGGGTGTTTAGTTGGAATTGTATTGACACTGAATTTGTTGATGCACAAAGAGTCAAAAAGCAATTATGCTTAAATCGGTATCTTGTTTTTATGGGCTTTGTTTGAGTTTATCTTGTCTATCTGGGTTACCGGCTGTATTCCCTCAGGGTTCACACGCGTCATCCATACATTTGCATGGCTTTTCTAAGCCTTTGAAGAACAATTTCATGTCCATAGATTCTCTGAATCATCTGTTTACACCGGAATTTTTTTTTAAAAAAGACATCTACGGTGAAAATCAGTACCGTTCATTCAACAAAACTGAATGACAAACCGATTTGATATCACATAAATATGTAGTAAGCAAATCACTATTAACCGAAACAGATTTCTCTTAAGTCTTAACTGAATGGTATAGAATTATATGAAGTTATTTGTAAAGCAAATTCCAATGATTTTTCCCAAATCATCTGCCTCTTTTTATTTTTCCAGGCCGGGAAATCGCTATTTTCAAAATTCAGTGACTCTCTAGCTTTTCTTCATGGCCGTTTGAACCGCCTTCCCTCCATGCTTCTCCACCCTAAAGACCCCCGGTCATCTGCCAGGCTGTTTGCACTACAGATTGATGGTAGTCCAAAATTAAATTAGCCAGAGACATGCTTGGAAATGCAAGGCAAGCAATGATTCTTTGTGTTTTTGCTGTTACAAGTGACATGATGATGACAAGGTATTGGCTTTAAATGGCTTTAACCTACAAACATGAAGTTTTAAAAGCATGATAAAATGTGCACAAGACGTCAGATCTATCTTTAACTAAAGTTTTTGGGAAAAAAAAAAAAGAGGTTGCACTGTGTGTTCCGTAACGTCACTTTAACATTACTGTGACAGGCTGAGGCAACATAATGTATTGCTACAGTTTTCAGAATGAGTCATTATTAAATGAGATCAAAATCTTGCAGAGAATTCTTGATACTTCTTTGGAAATTCGTTTATCAAGCGGTGGCACGCACCATCTGATAAGTGAAACAAGAATCCCTTGCTGACTGCATTGACTGTCAGACTGACAGTCAATGCAGTCAGCAAGGGATTCTTGTTTTTCCTGATTCACAGCTGTGTGCCGTAGCCGTGGCCTCATCACTGAATGAATCTGAATCAAATTGTTATCCACTACATCTGTATTGTCTAAGTTCACCCCATCACCATGCAAATCATGTAAATTGCAGAGAATGGTGGGTATGTACGCTATAATTTCAATGGAATATGTGAGCTTAAATTAGAGCGCGGCGTGGTTAGGGGGGGCCGATGTACCGAGGCGCTGGGGCCTCTGGCTAGCTGTGTCTTGTGCTAACACACAAGGCCTTTCCACTGGTTGTGACTGGTGGTTCTGATGTGGCCGACCACGCTGGCCTGATGACGGGGTTGCATTTGTTCCTTGACCCTGACCATAATGGACAACTTTTACCCGCCGGAAGAAAATTACAGCCCCTCTGGAATGTTGATGTTATTATTTTTCCTCTTTCCTGTAAAATAGAAGAGGACATTTCAACGTGCAAGCCATTATAAAACCATTGCAGTGAACCGCCCGCAGAGGGAAATGTGCTTTGTTGTCCATGTAGGAGGGTAATAGATGATTAGCAGGGCGTGTGGATGAGCTGATTGGGACGTTCTGCTGAATTAGACAAGAACATTCAACACATTTGTTTAATTTCTTCCTCTACCGCCTACTCTGCTAATTCTCCATCACGGACAAATTGAATCTGCCACTCTCTGTTTGGATGCTGAGGCAATGGGTGCTGCGAGTAATTGAACAGTACACAGAGTTTTCATTCTCAGGGAAAACATGTTTGAAGACTTTCCCACACAAGCTTTTTACAATAGGAGCCAAACACATCTCCTGTGGGAGTAAAACTCCCCTGAGTTTTAAATCATCCTCAAAATATATCTCCTGCACTATGTCTCCAAACCAACCTGTGCATGCTGGTCAAACTAAAAGTGACTCACTAAAGCTGATTCCATATAAAATGAAATTGCTCGATATATTTAGCTTGACTCATTCGGGTAAATTTAATGGGGTCTGTACGAAGCTAAACAGAATTACCACATGGGTCAACACTAAAAGTGAGGCTGGTTTGGCTGCTGCGAGACCAGCATCTGTTTAAAAGCTATAAGCTTGACACAAATGAGGAACTCTGGCTCACCCTCAGCCTCTCTTTGGAAAGACGAGACGCAAACAGCACACAAACAGGTGGCAGAGCTGAGCTGTTTCATCCTCGCGTAGTGAAACTCCTCATTAGGATTTAGGTCAAGAGATTCTTTTTCAACTTTGAGACGGAAACTCTTTTTTTGGGGGGGGGGGGCTCCTTTGGTGCTTTTTGAAGTGTGTAGATAAAGATCACTAAGATTAGCACAGCTTGAATTCAAGGGGGATGACTCTGAGGGTCTTTAAGGGGGATGGTGAGGTACCGTCAATGATGATATCTGCTGTGGAGGATCAAAGGAGGGCAGGCTCAGCCCCGAGGGATGCTGTTGCCTCTCGTTGCTCTTACCTCGCTTCACCTGTCCTGTCAGGTGTGCCTGTGGAGGAGAAGGAAAAGAGAGAGCGAGGAGAGGCGGGGATATTCACACTGATCTGTGACTGATGAGGATGGAAAGGAAGTAGAATTCCCTTCGATGTCCAGTGTTAAAGTGATAAAAGCTGTCCTGCAGGCGGATCTGGATCATCACCTAAATTAAGTGGCTGTTGCTCACAGAACTGGATGCCCCGACTTTTACGTGGCAGAGTCCAAATCCTCACCGTCCTATTTTAAAAGACATACTAGTGGTTTTTGCACGCTATTTCCAAACTAAAACACATATAATTCAGACAGCTTTTTTCCAAAGGTGACTTCTTACTGCATCCAAATAAAGTCGGAAAGTCTTTTCAACTGTAATATTCAAGTTTTATCCAATATTGGATTTATCTGGCAACCTAAACAGAAATAATTTAAACACACACATTATGTATTTTTTTGTTAGGTTTGGCACAGTTGGAGCAACAACAAAAGATGTGATCTAATAGGGGATCTTGGGCGTTGTTGCAGAATAATCACACTCACAGAGGAGATGATATATTCATGCACTTTGGTGGAGGTCTGTAGCCAGGTCACGGAAAAATGCTGTTATAAGGAATAAAAAAAACAACAACATTTTTGCGCTGTTGGTTACATTTTGGATGGTAAAAATATAATACAACTCCCAAACAACCTAGAACACATGCAGGGTGGGGTGTGTTCTTTTTTTTTTTTTTTAATTTTAACGTGGATGTGGAACTATTACAGGCTATATCCTTAATATCATCACCCTCTCAAAATAATCGCCTATGTCATTTTTTTTTCAAGTTTTACAGAAGACACAAAAAACTGGAGACAAAACATCAAAAGGAGTTGTTTTATGCAGTATAAGGGACACTTCATGGAGGAACTACAATCATAGTTTTTAAAGCTTTTGTGATGACCAATGTTCTGGAAGCTCTGCCGAGTGCTTGCAAGGGAAGTTTTCATGTGGTCCCTCGTACTCTCTGCACAATAATCGATATATTCAATATTTGGCCTATCAGCAATTAAGTATCAACCAAAAATCGATTTGTTTTCATACTCAACCTCAGGACATTTTCAGGAATAATTAGAAATCCTCTGACACGATCTCTTCTTTTATTTCACAATCTCAGAATATCCACGTCTGACTAGAATCAGAGAACAGTAGGTTTGATAAAACAAAGGAAGGATTTCCTCTCTAGTTGACAGGGGACATTGGTACGCAATCCCAAACCATGACTCATTCATTTTTCCTGTTGGGTAAATCAGTAAGATGAGAGTGATATTCAAGATTATTAGAAAATGGTTTCCTGTGTATTGAAGACCAACGTGCAGACTAAGATTTGTCCGAGAATTCCCCGTATTCCCCGAGTTGAGCACAGAGTTGCCAGTAAGTACATCCCACGGTGACACTGACACATATCAAACAGGAGTCGCTGTGAAATTTTTCCACGCTGTTGAGATGTTTGCAGGGAAACGTTCATTCTCGCAGGCTTGTAATTTATCGCTCGAGTGCCTTATGATCTCCTGTGGGCATGGGAGTAAATTGCCCCAGTGTGTAGATGGTGAGATAGTGATCACAGCGCTACAACCTCAGCTTTGGAGCGGTGACAGATGGTAGCCGAACCTTTTCACACACTCATGAGTGGCGAGAGTCAAGAAGTCAATAAACCTGAGGTGAAAAGGTCAATGCAAGAGGATCCTCTTACTGTCAAGATATGCAGGCCTGGTTTTCTTCTCCTTTTACATGTTAAATATTCAATAAATAAATCAGATCGTCCCCCGGGTATCCCTGAATGTGATGTCCATCGTAGTTTAGGGTTTAAGTGTAGTAATCTTCGCTAATAAGCTCATCAGTGGAATATCAAATATCATGAACATCCATACCAGCATTATTGGAAGATCAGTCAAAACCACAATTACCAGCATCATGTTGGCGCCGTGTCCACCTCCAAAATCATTAGGGCTCATCCCCCAGAGACCACGAATGTCTGTCTCACTCTGGAGAGTCCAAAAGTCAAAAATGAGTGCACGATTACCAGTGATTTGTGTTCAAACTATCCTGTCTTCCATAAACAAACACTTAGACACATGCGTCGAGGTCGTTCATCCACTGGACCTTTAACGTACCGACTGAAAAGTCGGGGTCACAGGGTGAGGCAGGTTAGCGATAGAAGTGTATTTAATAAATTTAACTCCAAAAACATAAAGTAGACGGAGGTGGCTGGAATAATTGAAGACTTTGAATTAAAGTCCTTTTTCTCTCAGGATAAAAGCATCCAGTTCCAACACACAATGCAGCGTCTTTTTGATATCGCTTCCAATTTTGGGTGCCATGTAGTGTCAGATTATGTTCTCACCTGAGGCAAAATGAGAGTCTGAAATTGTAAACCAAGTTAGGTGGGCGTCAAAGAGCCAAAAGTGCCCCTTGAAATTAAACTGTACATTCCCAGGGTGACTTTAGCGTGTTTATGGCTCTCAAATGTGTATTTAACTGGCTGTCAATAGCCATAGCCCACTGCAATCTGCCCTCAGTTTTTACATTCACTGAAGTGAAAGATCCTCCATACTTCTTCCACCACTGGCCAAAAGCACACTGAATATAGGTATGAGCGTAATTTCCCATTGTTACAAAACCTACACGGTAATAAATCAGTCACAGTAATTACAGAGGCTACAGTGTAATCGCTTTAATTGCTGCGGGGTGCGTGAGGGTTGAGTCTCTGTCTACATACCTAATACCACGTTTACAGGTTTATCAGCGCTGGAGCCTGTCGGTGGCCGCCACACCTCCTGCTGTTACTACATCAGACTGTGATATGACAACACGTATTTGCAGAGAGACTGGAGAAAGAGTCGGTTAATCTCCTTAACGATGTCTGAGATTTACTTATTTATTTGCACAACATGTGTGCCCATTTGAGGATTTCAGATGTGTGTCGTTCATCTAAAAAGCCACACGGCTTCTTAAAATTTCTTTTTCTTATACAGAGGCACATTGTGAGCTAACCACGTGCGCAACCACCCTACCCAAAAATATTAAAATGGGGGAGTTTTAAAAGCACTCTGGACAGACCCCATCATTGCAACACCGAAATATCTACCCCATCAAGCAGGCTATTTCTGTCTGAGCTCCTTCATGTGGTTGAATTTCTATTTTTGCCTGAATCTTAACTGAATGATATTGTATACCCTGACCTTCCTCCCGTTGCAAATTATATGAGGGGAATCATATGCAGATAGGATGAATCACAGTAGGTTATCATAAACCAGCACAAAGTCAACTTGATGGATGCGTATTCAAACCCCCGTCCTGAGGATGCATCCCAAAGGGTTTATTTTTACTCAGCTGTGAATAGTTATGGCAGCAAACCACCACATGGCCGTATGATTGAGTGGTCTTGGTGGAAAATGGGGACTGAAATTATAGAGGCAGAGCTGGTGTCACAGGCCTCCCATTCCCCCTCTTCTCCACAAGCTGATTGGGTAAACACACAAGGTTTCTCTGGGAGTGGGAAATAGTAACTGCTGGGGTTGGGGACTGAACTTTGTAATTTTCAGGGTACCAGATAAATTACACCGCCTCTGCAGAGGACTGCTCGCAATAAATCAATAAGAGCGCATTTTTGGTACCTGAGAGTGTGGAGTAAGTATGTGTCAGAGAAAGAGAGGAGACCATGTGACATCCAGCACTCAGTCAGAGCAAACTGCGCTCTGTCTGCTAAACTGTTTTTAATCAGTAGTATGTTCTTAAAGGGGCGCGTCAACATTTTGGTATATACAATTACTGTCCATCAATTTTATTGTCAGACAAGCCGATAGATACCCTTCTCTGCTCTCTGGGTTCAACCTGACAGCTAGTTAGCTTAGCTTCAATGAAAGCGAGCATTAGGACGCTTAGCATACCGTAGCAAACCTTGAGCAAGGCTAAAGAAAAAAATCGGCAAAATCTGTTTTGTCAATCAATGTCCTGTACATTGTCCCTTTTCATGATCAGTAAGAATAATTTTAATCCGAGGAAACTTTGGGTAAAAGCAAATGTATGTAAAGGCTGATGAGTGTATCTATCTGGAGGGTTTTCATATCCTAATAATTGATTTGCAGCGTCAACCTGCTCTTTCTCAGCTACACATCACCTGACATTCAAAGTCAATTGAGGGTCACAGAAGATGGATTTTGTCTTTTGAATGTGAATAAACATCAAGAGGTTCCTTTACTGCGAAAGGATTGACAGGCCGTGCGATCCGTGTCAACATGCATATGAAGCGAGAAGATTCTTTGGAAAATACATTCAATCAAGCACATTTGTTATGTATTATAAATAAAACAGATAAAAATCATGAATGAGATTTTGGTTTGAATTACAACCTCACAGATTTGATGGCAAATCCTCCTGCACTCCACTATTTGATGTTCTCATCAAGTAATCCTTTTGAGTCGAGGAGGAGTGTGTGTGTGTGTGTGTGTGTGTGTGGGGGGGGGGGTCCTCGATACTTTTCCACACAGACAGAATTTTTATGACTTGCTTGTTTCAAACAGTTTCACAAGACAAAGTTTTTGCGGCGTAATATTATTTATTAGCTCACACATTTCCACACCTGTGAGCCACTAAGCATTTTTCCCTCTTTTAGGAGCGTTTGTTGAGTGTTTTCAGCTCCTCGCTGGTTGTTATGGCAGGACGGAGCAGCTCACACGCTTTCCTCCGCCCAAACTGTCAAAGCGCATCAGATTTTTGAGCTGCTTATGCTCGTGTTCTTTGATGTCGGGCGTGTTGTACATGGCTTGATAGTAATGGAGAGTTTGTTGTGGCAGGGGACACGTTGTACTTGCTTGTGTTTACTTTGCTGCTGCCCTTTTCAAAGGCCCAGTATAAACAGCAGCCCAGACAGATTTAATATGAGACACCCAAACCTTTTAACTTCAGGTTTCCATCCTCAAACATGAGCTCATTGATTGACCTGTAATTACTAGTTTGAATACACCCATTGTCATCTATCTATCTATATCTGTCTCCAGTTGCAGTGAAAGGGACAATGAAGCCCCGCTGCAAAATGTCTCGAGAGTGACACTGATGTCAAACACATGTTTCCCCCCACAGCCCAACAGAAATAGACAAGCCTATTTAGAGGACTGGTTTGCATGCAGGCTCCAAGGACTGATGTTTGCAATCTGGGAGCCACAGAGGGTTTTTACATGATCAGTAATTCAAAAAGTGGTCGGCAAAAGAATTCATCTTGTGCCTCTTTGTTTTCCTGTTGCCATGCACTTGTGCTAAAATATCATTTGGTGCGACGGGATGGCATTAAGACAGCAGAAAGTATGTCAGACGTCGTCCAAGGACTATCAAATGTCCAGAGGAGCGAGAAAAGGGAAAATGTTTGCAGTTGCAGAGAGAAAAACCCAAAAGCTCACTGTGGAACAATCACCGAGAATTTGATGGGCAAGTTTATTATTATTACGTCCAGATGTAGATTTGTTTGACTTTTACGTGGTCGAAGCAGTAATTTGAATGATGCACTGCCGCTGCAATTATTGTTACCCAGAGTGCAAGGTGTCTCAGTGCTCCCGCTGCACTTGTCTTTCTTTATCCGAGAATAAAAACCTGACCTCACTGAAAACCCCCCCCGAGCCTTTGAACTTACATCCAACTGCCAGGTGTCCTGTGTTTTCCCAAAGACGACAGACAAGGATTTTACTCTCCATTGTGTCACAAGAAAAGACTTCTCCGTTTCCATGCTGCCTCCAGCAACATTTATTTTGAGGGTTTTATCCACTGACAGAAAAGACTTGAAAGACTTCCTTCTCTGTCACAAAATACAGAGATATCCTTAGTTGCGCATTAAGTTCTTTTCATTTATCTATTTTTTACAACTTCTTTCTCATACAAGTGCATCCAGGGGGATGTTTACATTTCAAAAACTTTGGCATCACCTTCAGTTGTCAAAGAAAAACATTATTCAAACTGCCCGGTACGTTTCGCCTCAGGTTGCACCGCACAGCAGCTGTTATAGATATGTCATTTTAACATAATCCTCCAGCAGCGCGGGGCATGTCGTGGCACCGTTACTCCAAAACACTGAGGAAAACCAAACATGCAAATAAAGTGAGCTGAAGTAATGCCGAGGGCATATTTGAAAAGCAAGCCATCCCTCTTGTCTCTTGGTTTGGATAAGAGTGTACGGTGGATGCATTTACTAACTAACAAAACAAACACAGCTCCAGTGTGTCGCGGTGATGAATGCCATGATGGTATCCAGGGTAGTTTTCCAGGAATATAAGCAAACTTTGACATCCACGTATTGTTAAGTGAAGTGGCTCTGAAATATATTCTGGATGTTTAAAGTCTCTTTTTAATTAGTTAGTTATAAAAAACAGATACTGATCGCTAGGCGGTTCATTTATTTGAAGGTCCACTGTCTCTCTCTCTCTCTCACACACATACGTTTGTCTTTTCTGCCTTTGTTACTCAGTGGGAAAATCTTGCAGCTGAAAACATTTTCTGAATCATTCCCTGTTAAAACCATCATTTGGTGGGGGGGCCATTCTCACATGGCTGGAAAATACAGGAGAAAACAGGGAAACATCGAGCCTTCAGGGAGTCGGCGTACCGCGCCAAAAAAATAGTCCTGCAAATAACCACCCATAAACCACCACTCCTGTTTGGTTATTTTATCTGCAGATTAAACAAACAAGATAGAACATGTTCAATATTGAGCTTTAGCTCTGAGCTAGCAGACATACTTTGTAACTTCTGTGCCAGCTAGTTTGTGTCTTTGTGCTAAGCTAAGCTAAGCAAAGCGAAGCAGCTGCTTCTCGTTGTGGTCTTGTTTTTGTTTCTTACACAAGAATGAGTGTCTGCTGCTGATTGACAAAACAGGCTATTTAAAGTATTTCACCTTAGGAAATTAATCATTTAAGAAAATAACAGGCAGACCTAATTATGAAGTAAAATGAGTTCTGTTTCTAAACTTCCCGTTTTTAGACATCTAACCTGTTGGTGACCTCTTATGAAAGGTTTTGGTGCTGTTATGGGCATAAGATGTGAACACTTCTGACAACTCTTCCTGATTAGATGGGTTTATAAAAGTGTGAAAAGTATTTCACACTTTTAAAAACCCACAGACAAGCAGCTGGGAGCTGTGGAAAAATAAACTATTTGCTGTAAAAGGCATATTGATTAAATTATGAGAAGATCCCTGAGATTTGTCTGAGTCTTGGGAGGTCCGACCCCAGGCGGGGGAACACTACTCCAGTAGTCTATAACAATAAAATACTCTACACATTATGAAGAGAGCAAGTGTGCACTACTGTACTTGCTGATCTTTCAGACTTTGAACTTCACTTCTGATGAGTCAGTCTGCAAGGTAAAGTAAAACTCTTAGCATGTACGTGACATCTCTGAGCGTGCGGTAAATATAGCAACGGTGCCACATGTTTACCCCGACGTGCACTTTGGCCCAGTGAGCATTAGAGATTGTGATGAAGTTGTATGACCCACTGTCACGCACCGTCTCAGCACACGTGTGGGCTGGAAGATGAGAGTGTCTCAAGGCCGGTTAAGTTGAACACTCAGCTATATGCTCTTTAAAATAATATTATTCTAAAGTCTACAAAGGCAGATGGAAATTTCCCCACACTCGAGGAATACCCGGCCGGGACCACACACACACACACACACACACACACCACACTCCTAGTGTATTTCAGCGAGTGTAAAAACTATTTCAAGTTTCTGTGGGAGGAAGTCTCTGGCATTCCGCAGCTTCACCTACAGTAAAATACCTTTTCTCCAGTTACTGTCTCAACGTGACTCATCAACTATTTGTATTTCACCACTGAGGGTGAAAGACTTCATGCAGGCGATTAAAGGGGCACTGTGCATGCCTGAGAGGGGAACGACCAGATTTGACGTCACGCAAGGGATCACAGTCCTGATGTGACACCAGAGGATTTCCCTCGGTTGCTAGGCGCCGGAGTTCCGTGTGTGGATAAACACAGGGTTCCTCGTGGCACACCTGTGTTTAAAGTTGACAAGGATGCCGTAAAACTCTACCTGTTGCCTCATCAATCTGCTGAGTAACTTTAGTTATTTTCCATTGCAGGGTAGTTATCAGTCAGTACACCGCTGCCGATAGTGTATCGTTGTCATGACAACCAAATAACCAGTAGAGGGGAAAGGTAAAGCTTTTCTCCTCGACCTGTCCATGGAGATACACTGCACGCGTTATTTTTGATTTCCTTTGAGTTGCTGTGATACCTGGAAACAGAAATAGAAACACAAAGTTCACAAAGCTGCGGTCTGACTTTGGGTTCAATCACACGAAATTCCACTGAGCCATTTACCATGTAAATATGAAGAGTACAATTTTAAAATTTCAGAGCCCCTTTATGGATTTCTCATCCAAGTTGGCTTTCATTTTGTCCTTTGATAAAAAATAAACTACAGCATAATACAAAGTATGAACATCAGAAAGGGATTTTTCAAATATTTCCACTCTAAATCTGAATATCTTGTCATTTTGAAAACTATTAATATTTTATTATAAATATTTTTGACATGCACAGCAGGCCATATTGTGATTTTAATCAATTTTTGGCTAATTGCGCAGCTCTATCCGGTTCAAAAAATATTTAAAAAAACATCACTATTCCTTCTTCAATGGTGAGTTTAAGAATTTACAGTGATACTTCTGTGTGAATTTTTTTTTTCCTGTTAAATCATCATTTGAAAAGACATGAGAGAACTATACCTCTGAGAAAATGTGCTGATATCCTGTGGTGGGACTCGGATAAGAGAGTACAACTTTGCATTAAATATTTGTGAACTTAAGAGAGGAAACTCGTGTTTTTCCTTCGGCCGAGACTTCTACATGTCAGGGCTCCCCTCTGCGTCCTCTGAAGGTGAATTTACTTCATGAATGCAACCTTTTCATCGAGTGCCAAATACAACATTCTCATCTTTTGCCAAGCATCGCAGACGAGCGCGGGAACATTCACATGCACCAGAAAGTGTGTCAGACCATGTTTCTACCATAATGTTTGCTGTAGCCTCTCTATGAAAAGACAATCCTGTGAAATATCTTGGTTGCAAAACCTTTTAAACTCCAGACGGTTGGGATAGATGCAGACCAGATATACTTAATCTGGTTTGAGCAGGTGTTATTACCAGACTCATACCTTTCATTCAGATCCCTGCTGGATAGGACAAGAATTCACATGCAAGGCTGCACTTCAATAATAGCAATCAGTACGAGACAGTCTGTAAATAAGCACATACTAAAATCACATTTGTATTACAGCTGTGGTTCCTTTCACTTCTCAACAAATACATATCAAAATACTCGTCTCATCAGTCTTTTTTTTTTTTAATAATACGTCTCGATGAAGATGGTGAAGGTCCCAGTCTAACCAAAACGCTGATGAACTAGAGAGAACAATACCAGCACACATTCGCTGGGGCAAAGTTTTGGCCCCTCCACATTCATGCTCGGGCCCTAATCATAACTGTAAGCAGCGGGCCCTCACAACCCTTGCCCACATCCCAGTGTGTGGCTGTTGCATAGAGCAAGAGAGTGTTTGGATTTTGCACGATGGAGGAGACTAATGCAGGCGCTGCAGTGCAAATGTCACTTCCTACGTCCACTAGGTGGTGCCAGAGAGGACACACTCCACAAGGAGGGGTACATCGGAGTGTTTTGTCATTTTCTGTTGCGCTGGTTGGCAAATTCACCCCAAAATTAAATGAGATCTTTCGTGACTTCATCTGCACTCTTCCACCAAGTTTGGTGACAATCGGACTCACAGTTTTTGTGTAATCCTGCTGGCAGAAGCACCAACAGCAAAGACGGCAAGAGTTCCTCAACAGAGGTGATAAAGCAAAGGCAAGTGAGTGAGGGAATTATGCATTTATCGATTTGAAAACATCCTGGCGCTCGGGTGTGAAGTGGATTGCCTTTTCTTGTTTCCTCAGTCGTGTCACAATCACGTGATGAAGTCCTTGATTGTTGTGAGAAGAAACAGCTGCAGCGCGGCATCAGGCTCACCTTGAGAACAGTCGGTAAACGCTAAACTTGATCTTGATGACAATCAAGAACAATGAAAGATGGAATAGCAAAGCGCACATTCCTTTTTATGACAGTGAATCAAATTATTTTCCCACACCAGACACACCTGCAGTGTTTGGACACAACAGGCACTTCTAAAAAAAAAAGAACATCTGATGGCATCAAGTATCAAGTCCACGATAAGAACAAGTCTGGTGTTTCACTCACGGTGACATCAACTTCAGCACCTGCTTAGGATGAGTCACGTGAAGTCCAAGTATCCCAGTACTGTCACAAGACAAATTTAAGCAATGACCTCATGTAAGACCACTGCAGTCTGGTTTGGCACGGACAATAGTTAGACTGTGCTGGTCCGTCCTGCGTTGCTCTCCAGCATGTCTGCGACCACTGACCACAGCTTGAGTCACATCCTTCCCAACGCTCCTGCGTGTTTATGGAGTGCTGGCGCTCAATTGCCTATGATATCACAGGTCCTCTTATTAAGAGTAGCACTGTGTGGAGAGACCTCCAGAACGGTGTGGAAAAGAACCATCCAAGGTTGGTGTCACTGCCCAGCTGAGGGGCAGGTGCCTCACTGTGATGACGTGACAGGACTGAAACAGCAGTGACATCACATGTACAATGATGTAAAGAGACGACGGAACCTTTTTCTCTAAATATACATTTAATGATTTCAAACAGGGTGGTTACAGGCGGAGTAGGATTGTTTACCATGCGACTTCAACTGCCCACATTTCTGCAAAGCTGCAAGTCGAAGGAGTGGAACTGAAAAAGCAGGACAGCTACTCAGGAAGGCATTGCCCTGGCGTTTAACAATGGCATTACAGTATGGTGGCAATACAAAAAGAAATATTTTAATTTACATACATTTAAACTAATAACACTGACTTGGAGTTATTAACGTGTACCCTATATACAGATAATCAAAGAAGAATGGAACAAAACAACTTCTTAAGAAAAAAAAAACATACTCAGACTGACCTTTGTGTTATTGATGTTTGTGTGTGTTGGGGGTGTGTGTGTGTGTTGTGTGATTGCAGTAAAGTAAAAGAAAGAATTGTAACAAACGCTTCAAAATCACCTGATCCTCAGTAATAGATTGTGTACGACTTCCACACTGTGTCCGATGATGTAAACATTACTCCTGCTATTCTTGGCCTTGCTGACTTTAGGAGTCACACAGTAGTAAAACAATTATTTTTTTCAGAACCTCACTAAAACGAAAGACCTGTCTAACATTTGCATTGATCAGATTCAACAAATACTATAACAAAATGTATATACTGACAGTCCTGTGGTCTCCTGACTGACACCTGCCATTGACATCAGCTCGACTCCGCCCCCTCAGATTTCCACCTGCCTACTGCCGCCGCCTACTGGGTCCGGAGTTGGTAATCTGAGGAGGAAATGGGTAAGATTTAATCAAATGGGCAAATAAAAGAGGGATTGAGGAGAAATCTAGTGGAGGCGGCTGATGATTTCCTCCCAGAATGAAGGAATAGAAAAGGAAATGAGATGAGGATGTTTAGCAATTAGTGGCAACATTAGCAAAAAGACCAACATGTGCAACCCCGGTCGTCTCAGCATGAAAATCAGGGAAGCTTGAGAAAAGAACAAAAAAAAAAGAAGAAAAAAAGTTCACTTTCTCACATTTCGCAGGACGTTGCCACATTGCCTCATGTTCTACCCTTTTCATAGAAGTGCATCTGATTAAGGTTAGTTCCCACCACATTGCACTGCATTGCTCAACTGTTGCCTAATAACTGCACATATGAACATTCTGCACATGCTTGAATGAGCTGTCAAGCCTTACCTCCATTTTGGGTGATGTAGCGTACCCACGGCAAGGCCTGATAACCGCTCTTCTCAATGATCTTCAGGTAACGCACCTGACAGCCATGGGGGGGGGGGGGGGGGGGGGAAGAGTAGAATAAACAAAAATGTTCTTTGCCAATTATCAAATTACATACAACTTGAGGTGATTCAAGTTTCAAACTGGAAAGAAAGAAGATAACAATATGAACATCAGTTGATTGGTTCATCGTAAATAATTTGAAAAGTTCTTCTCAGTCACTTCTTCTATTACTTTTTTGAAGGGGCACAGGATGCACGGGTGGAAGAACCTGAGCGCCCTGGTGAAATTAATGCAGACAAAAGTCTAATCCGTATGATCTTGTTCCCAGCAGCAGTGCCGCTTTTAGGGGTGATCAAGCACACTTAACCCTCATTTCTGCACGATGTCACGATGCTTTACACACTCCAGTACACTACGCGCCATGTCCAACGTCGCACCAGTGAGGTAGAAGAAGAAAAACAAGAAGAACACCGCAGCTTATAAACACAAGAGAGTGGGAATGTTAGCGGAGAACATCGGGTCAAAATGATCGTCTTTTCTATCAAGCTGACTGAGAGTGCCGGAGATCGCGTTTGCTGTCTCAGTCGGTCTTCTTGCAGTGCTCACAAACTAACATGTATGTTTTTTTTTCCATTTTGAATGAATGTTTCCTCTCAGATAGGCTTCAAAGGTGACGCATTTGAAGAAGAACAAACTCTCACTGACTGCAAATGTGTGTTTCCACAGATGGATGGAGGACTTTTTAAAGAAAGATTCAGGTTCGGTGAGAGTCTTCCGTCAAAACGGCCTTCATACATTGAACTTGTCAGTAGAGGAAACTGTATACAAAGAGTCGTACAGTAATGCTGGAACACTGCACTTCCACTAAAAAAACAAAACAAAAAAACAAAAACACACTGCGTCTGTTACATACTCTCAACCTCTTATAGTTGCCCTTCTAGAGAGTGTGTTAAGAGCTTTCATGGAATATGAAGCCAAGGACATAGAGTGTATTATTTGATGGGAGACGGGTGGAAGCTCTCTGAATGTTTTATGTTTGGATTCACAGACTCTGCTGTAGCTGCCATGAGTGCAAGCTGACTTTCTCATGCAACTATCAAGCCTACAGGAAGATTTTGCAAGAGCAAAATATTAGTTGAGTACTTCTTCAAGCTGGTAGTAAGATATAAGTAAGAGTAATGGAGTTGAGGAAGTAGTAGTATGACTCACACAACAAAGAGGGAAGCAGCTTTAGAACAGCTTTCAAGGGACACACACATTTAAATTTACATAACTGTATTTTTGCAGAAAAAGCAAACATCAGCATAATCAAGACACAACTTTCACAAGCCGTTGACCAACATTTTACCAGGCATGTTACCACATAGCTGATTTTCGAGAAAGCACAAAAATACCCTGCCATTCTGAGCCGCAACTGAACAGGATTGCACTTTTTTTCCCTTCAATCACGAGAGAATTTATGCTTTACATGAACTTTCCTGTCAAGAGAGGCTTGGAACAATCTGTTCTGCAAGTTGTATAGTGACTACTTAGACAGGTTGGTGGAAATAAGTGAATGTAAAGATAGATCCCGCTCCCCTTTTCTGTGTCACCTCCTTTTGTGGTAGCAAGTATATATCGGTTAAAAAAAAAACCTGCATTATTTTAAAAGAGATAACAAATTGTGTACTTCTGCAGTAATAACTTGGCCGCACATATGTGCTCTGACAATTAGCAGGATTGAGGGTGCATTTAAAGGCTGACGTGACCCCTTTTTGGGAGAAGAAGCCGTGCCATGTCTCCATCATGCTGGTTTCAAGCCCAACGCAGGACAGACAGAGCAGGAATTTGCTGGTGGAGTGGCGGCGGGCCTCGGTACTGGCCGCCTTGTTATTACCGTCCTCTACACAGTGAGGTCAGCGAGAGAGAGCACCGCTGCCACCAGACTCATGACGACAAACACATAGATGCGGGATCACCGAGTCTGCAGGCACAGCACTTCTCCTGGAAGCCAGGAGCCAAACATGCCGTCTGGGTACGTAGTCAGCAAAATGGCATCAAAAGCCATCATCCGCAAAATATCATTATGGCTTGTAAGATGAGAAGGGGAGCGAAGGATGTTTGTTGTATCTTGTTTGGTAAGTACAGACTGCATGTGTGGTCTGCATTTATCAGAGAAGTTATGGCTGAGAAAACATCTGCCAACTTGTTTGGGTTCCCTCGATGTCACCTAAGGAAGAACTGAAAACTTAACTACAGCTCACTTTACTGCCACTTGGCCAAAGAGGGGGGTTGCTGCATTTCTAGTTACACATTTATAAGGTGTAGTTGTGCGCTCCTCTACACTTAGTGGCGGAGTTAAGGGAACTTTCTCGTGCTTTGATATTCACATGGGTCAATTAAACCGGCTACGTTAGAGTATGAGAACCAGTCTGCTGTTGCCCTGTAATAAGGGGAAGGTTACTGCCTGACACACGGTTTCGATGGGAATACAGCATTAGCAGTGTGCCTTTGAGAGGGTGGGGGTGGAGGTGGGGTGGGGTGGGGGGTTAGTCACCAAAGAGACAGCTGTGGCGCGCACGGCAACAGACCGAGTGAAACGCTGCAAATTAACCGGAATATTTTCTGTCAATATTTCGTGTGCGCTTGCAGGACACGCCAAGGGACGTGAACGTCAACATCTCTCCTCAGAAGCTCTTACATGTTTTCTGTCACTCATAATCACGTTTCGAATGTACAAAAATGCTCTGAACATTTGCTGTGTCCCACTTGCGTGATGAGCTGACGTCTTCATGGTCATCAGGCTCAACACGCCCTCCAAGAACAGGGTCACACTCATCCACCTGCTCAGCCTCTGAAGTTTTCCAACTGCTTAACAAACCGCTGATTTGTTCAGTAAGTTTTTCTGCCGTGAAGGAAAGTTAGGGAGAACTAATAATAGCTCCGTTTAGACAGTGGATGAACTGAGGGGCTGCATAAGGGACCAGTAAAAGGTTTGGACACATTTATTTTTAAAGCTAATCCAATGAAGTCCCAGAATAGAGCTGGAAATGAGCATAATAGGTCAATTTTAACTTAGAATTTACTTTTTATTTAGATATTAGGAGCAAACTAAAGTAGAATCCCCGCCTCACGGTTGTGGGCCCCAAGAATCCCTCCAGTTGTAGTTCACAACCGTGTTTGTCCACACTCATATTATACTGTATTAGTGCAGACATAATTTCATGAAGTTTTTAAGTTTCCTTTTTGAGAAAATAAAGCTCATCAATACTCAATCAAGGTGTCACTGACATGTACAGTCAGAAGAGTATGCAGATCCTCACAATGGAGTTGACCTTTTGATGATAAACTACCATCATTTCATGCTATCAGCTATTTGTGTACAATGTTGTTTTGTGCAGCCACAGCAACCTTGACCTTCTTACGGGTTCATTCTTGAGTCCAAGTGAACATTTGTACCTGAACTGAGGAAGTTACCCAGTTACACATTCACGTTATCAATGGGATGTACGTACGTACAGACACGCCGACAACATCATGCCTGCAGGCTGCAAAACAAAACCTCTTCAGATAGTTTCCATCCAGCAAGTTAACACAAGAAAGGATACTTCATAAAGTTGGATTATTTATCTTAAAAGAATGATGTTAATGCACGCTACTGTATGTAAGGTCTCATAACTTTGTGATTTTTCTTTGAAACTTAAACATGAATCATGACTGGTAGGGAAATCATCACCAAATCTTTATTTAAACAGTTCCTGGTTCCTGGTCCCCGTCAGGAATCTAATTTCATGCAATTCAATATCTGTTGATACGATATTAGTGTGATTTTTCAGATAATTAGTCAAAATGATTCAACAAAAGCACGACAAGTATTGGAACCGAGGAGAAGATGACACTTCAGCGTCAAGGGTGTGACCAGATTCAAGACACCAGGAACTAAAAGTCTGCTTGTGCTTAAAAGGTTTGAAGAAAACCACAAAAAGAGGATCCGCAACCAAACCATCGCCGCACACGTGAGCAATTCTGATCCAGATTTACAGACTCCACTGCATATTATCACTTTTCGGATTATCATTGATTACTTTTACGTCCTAAGCATGAACTTAAAATTTTTTTTTCTTGATGAGTCAATTATGTCATTTCTCACATTTCACACATCTCTCAACAATAAAAAGAGATAAAAACGCTGTTGTCAGGGAAGTTTTACAGTAAATGGATTTCTCAACCTTTCAACCCATTAAAAAAAAAACAAAAAACAATAACCTCTGCGGTGAGTCAAGAAAGTGGTTTTTCACAAAGGACCTCAGAAACTGCTGTTGTCAGGATGGGACCGTTTAAGGATTAGAAGTGCAACCCATGAAGCTTCAGATTTTAGCTTTTAACGAGAGACGAGGCTTCCCATAGATATGCAAAGCGAGCGAGTAAATACCTGCCTTTGTCATCTGACTGTGATTTAATGCACTTGCTCTCAATCAGCCATCCGTTCATTTGAGGATTGAAAGGAAGGAAGGAACAGGAGATTATTTCTTTCAGCTGCCAAATTACCCCGGAGAATGACAAGCTTCTTCTTCTTCTTTTTTTTTTTTTTTTAAACGCTGCCAAAACAATCTTAATTACCAGTATCATATATTTCAATTAACTTGGGTTTGTGCTTCTTGTTTCCGAGGGGGACGTGTAATGTCCATACAACTTAATAATAATTTACTGATCATGGCGGCAAATCAAGCTGGAAAATATGACTTTCAGCTCTCTTCGGAGTCAGGGAGTAGTGTTAAAAGTTAAGAAACAACAAGAGTGGGAGGTACTGATACACAGATTTCATTGAAGTGGAATCCTACGTACAAAGCTACTGATGCAAAGGTTTAATATGAATATGGATTATAAGACTTTTGGGGGTTCATTTAGGTTTATATATTCACGAATGCCAGTTGCCCAGCTTGACAACTATCAGGATCTTCTGCTTTAGAAATCCATAAATACCTGTATGAGCACAAGTCTACCTTTTAAATTGCCTCGGTTTCTGCTTAGGGACACTTTAACACAATTCCTGATGAATTTCTCTGCAAACATGTAGCTGCTATTTTGATCTGTCGTTTTACACACACACACACACACACACACACACACACACACACATATATATAAACTGTTAGATAAAATAATAATATGCAGTTTTTCATGTTCAAAGTCAAATAAACATGTGAGAAGAAGAGAAATACAGCAGGTTAGTGGGCTAATGTGCTGATATGTTCAGAGAACAGGAAGCACCTGTTAGGTTGTTTTTTTTATCCCCTCCAACTTTTATTTCTTTAAGGGGTGGCTGAGATTTCTGGTCACATGATACCCAACTGGCTTTTAAAAATGTACTCAGACGCATTGGATAATTATTCAGCAAAACTGTATTTTACGATTTCCTGAGTAGACATAACAGAGAATGCGTCACTTGTTGCTTTACATAATAAAACTCATTGTTAGAGAAGCTCATGTGATTATGTAAATGTACCTGAGGAGTAAATTTGTTTTTCCTTATGCAAACAATATATTTATAACTGGTTTGTCAAGTAGCATTTGTTTCCTCACATAAAAACATGGAAAATCATAACTTTGTGTTCCTGTGGTTCCCTGGTGAAACATATAATCATAGGACAACTGTGATTATGCAGTACATCTGAGACCAGCAAGAATTTTCATTCAAGCAAGCAGGAAAAAAAACATCTTGTTACATTTTATTGGCAGTCCTGGATTGACTTACCTTTCACAGAGGACACAAGTCTGTGTCTGCAGATAAATGCAGACGGCCTATCCAAGTTCACAAGCAGGCGCTCTTTTATTTGTCCAACAGAAGACATTTTTGTTTACCACAAAGGAGTCTTGCAGCCTGGCATTGTTGTGCTTTACTGCCCCCTCTGGCCGAAAACGGATAATATGAATTGTTTAAATTCCTTGCGTGGGGAAATGACAGATGACTAACACGGCTATGAACTATAAATCTTTAATCCAGGATGACAGCAAACAAGTAAGAACCACAAGTACTGGATGATACTGAAAAGAGCAGGTGCTGATAAACTGCAGCGTGTGTCTGACCGCTCACGGGTGGTTCAATCAAACGAAAGTGAAGTTTTAATAGGTGCAGGCTCACTTATCAGTCCTGTGATTAATACCTTGCTCTGTTATTTGTTAAATTTTGTTTTCAGCAGAGGTTTTTCTGTATTTTAACCCACCAGGTTTACAGATGCGGAGTGGAACTACTCATGGTAGCGTACCTGAATGCCTGAGGTGGTGAAGTACGGGATCTCAAACTTGACACTGATTGGTGGCTTCCCCTCCTTATCTTCAGCTTCCACACTTGGCAGACCAAAGTGGGCTCGCATCAGATACTCCTTTCCACCCTGTGATGAGTCATGACACACACTTCTTTAAACATAAACTGATCTCAAAATTAAAAAAAGGGAAACATTTACACCAAATAACTGAAAATGGGAAGAAAAGAGGAAATTATAATACAAACATAAGATCGCATAATTCATGTAACTGTGTGTATTAAACTGGTGAGTCATCGTTTTTGCTCACAGGGAAGGACTTGATGGACCAGACGATCTCGCTGTTCTCAGGCACCCACTTCACGCTGCCTACTGTGGTCTTGAACTTGGGTGAGTCAGCGTCCGTTGGCACAGGAATGTGGATCTCCACGTTGTTGGCAGTGGAACGCCTCTTAAATTGACTTTTGGCCTGAGATGAGAAACAAGAAGGTCAAGTTTAACACGGTGTTCTGACTAAACAGGACAATAAAACCACAATCTTGCTTTCAATACAGTGGGGTTGGCCACACATAACAAGATTTAATTCAACATAAATCATTATCAAATACTTTGCAGTGACTGTTAAAACACCTTGACCCAGCCGCATAACCAAGCAATCATTTTTGAACAAACTATTTTTAGAGCCACACTGGGAACATAAGTACTAATAACACAGCAACTGTTGTGTCCACTGAGGAGGAGACGGACCTTGATCATGTACTCGATCCGACTGTGAGAGTGCTTCTCAATCACAGATTCGATCCAGATCAAAGGCTTCACCTAAAAACACAGGCAACATAACACTTTTTAGCAACAAGCACACCAGATTGTTTCAAAAGCGTTGGTTTACATTACAGAGGAAACAGTCACCCTCTAGTGGATGACAGCTAGTACTACAACAAGAAGGATTCAATAAGGGAATTCAACTGAACAGCGATTATAAAACCTCCCTTTATGAGGAACATTTACTGAATCTGTTAGAACTGCTTATTTTGCTCGTTATACGTCTTCCAGCAAATGAATAAATATCACAATATCAGAAATGATAGCTATCAGACATCACGATGGTGCTGATCCCGATCACCTTCCATAGCTTACGCTGTACAACCAGCCCAGTGTATCATGAGCCACCGCTAGTGTCTCTGAAATACACTTCAAGTGGGTATATTTTTTGCTCTTTTAATAACAAGCACTGTGTGGTTTACAACAGCCTAAAAAATGTAACCATAAAAACCAAAAAAAAAAGACCTCTTGCATCTTGGAAGTGAACTCATGCTAGACAGCATTACCGGCAGTGAGATTTCCCCTTGAATGAATAAATGTTAAAATAGACAGGTTGAAGTTGAAATATTTCCTGAGCAGACAATGTCATGTGGTGTGTGATGACTGCTAGAAGATGCAACTGGAAAAACCTCAATGTCAACTTGTACTTCCCACTTACTAGAAACTCAGTTACGAAAGACTGAGAATTTGAAGCTTGTCCAAAGTTGATTAACACCCGCCTCCATTAGGCATTTTACCTGTCAACCTTATTCGCATAGCTACACATTTGGCCAATTGGAATGCAAGATACTGTTGTCCATCAAACTGCTGGACAATATAAATGTTTCTGAAGTCCGTGAGGGGCGTGGAGAGGCTGGGACCCTCGCTACTCACGTGTGTGTTGAGGCGGTACGACATGAGCTCAAACTCTCCATCAGGAGGGATGAAGGAGATGGTGCGGTCATTCTCGAAGCGAGACAGACGGACACACTGGTGAAACTTGACATCCTCGAGTTCCACAGATTTACTCTTCCCTCCTGAGTAAATACAACACAAGAGAGGAGGTCAAACAAGATTCGGATACAAATTGTGTTTTTCAAGCCGAGGGTACCAGAAGGATGTGGCGTATTATACAAAACAAAAGGTGCAGAAAAAGAATGGCCACATGCTGTTTTTGTTCACTCGCACACATTCATTTATTTTGATTAAAACTTCCATCAGGCAGCTCCCCACGCTGCTCAATCATGACATATAGCACGTTGTTAGAGGAAACTCACGTCCAGTGTTTTCAAACAGAACCTTGTCGTTAAGGCCCAGCCGCAACTCAGGCATTCCCGACAGGAAAACACGCATCTTAATGGAGCCAACGATTTCACTACGCAGAACATTACCATTGGCACTGACCTGAAATAAAAAGAGGAATAGAGAAACGTATCAAAGATTATGTCAACCACTGAAGAAAGCCAAGCACAGCAGGATTAGCCATCATGACACATTTAGAGCCAGTTGTGACGCACGCGGCGAGGAAGTTTATAAACAGTGTGGCTGGCAACACAGAGCTTCTAAAACAAGCAGTTCCTACCAGGAGGTTGACCGACTCAATGACGTCCAGGAAGACTTCATTCTTCCTGTACTTGATGCCCTCTGACCTCCAGGACACAGCGTTAGTGACAGTTGCTGGGGGGCGCGGTGCACCGGTGTCCAGCTTGTGCCCCTCCTGGGTTATATATCTTAGAGACAAAAAGGTAAACACAGAGGCAAAACAGAGAAAAGGCAACATTAACAGACTGATGGTGAGTTTCCAGGAAACAAGAGCACACTCTTGTGGTCGAGGATGGAACAATCAACAGAATAAAAGAAAATCCACAATTACTTCTTGTGGACTGTAACTGTTACGTACAGTACAAAAACCTGTCAGTAAAGCCTTATTTTACTGTAAACAATAACAGAAATGTACATGCTAGGCAAGTCCAAAACTGCAGTTACATTACTTCGTAGAAATGCACTAGTTTATATGTGCATTATTACTATCATCATTATTAAATTATGTGCATTATCATTACTTTTATTAGTAGTATTATCATCATTGGTGCTAATAATGGCTGCACAATCTAATCTTTTAAGTTACGATACATTTATGTTGTCCTAGAAGCACCTAAATATACCTCTCACTGAAATATAACGGTCATTCACCAATGTAAAAATTCTGACATATTAACAATACAATATGTGTTTGCTATCGATCAACAGCTGCTATTCACGTTCTGTTTTCGTCCTCCCAGTGGAAAATTTTGGACATCCCTGCAGCACTTTGTCCTGTTTTGATTTTCAATGTAGGAGCTGTGTTTTGTTCGTCAAGTGCTTGAGGACACACTTGTGGTGGATATCATCTGGCTCGTGGTTTCACACTATCCCAATAACTCACAGCTGGTGATTATGAACCAAAAAGTGCAGCACTGCACGAGTAAACGTGAGGCACATACACGCGTGCAATTGTTGTTAGATTACCAAAAAATAAATCGGGACCTTTAACTAGGTGTTTTACAGCTCCGCAAGTTTTGCAGCTTTTTTCTATTTCAAACATGTGACCAACAAAATGTATTCTTTTTTTTTTTCCACTGTCTTTACTCAACAATGATTTCAAAATTCTGCAAAATATGACTGAAGTATTTCACAGCTAAAACGACGATCTTTTGATAAAAACAGGCCCCATGTTCAACGGAAAACACAGATATTTTTCGAAAATGATGCTACACGACCAGTGAAAAAATTACTCTGATGTTCAAAAAAGCATAAATGTGCATCCGTTGTGGAGCACAACACTGTTGCTAATCATTAACAGTGTCCAAATTTGAATGTGGAAGTTCAGTCTGTAATCAGAATAACAGCCATACAGTCAGAGAGCGTCAACTGGATGAGCGCCGAACTCCGACAACACGGACGGAGGGTAAAAACTAGAACACTCACTCTTGCAAAATCTTGCTGTCGGTGGTCTGAGGGTAACCGAAGTCCATCAGCTCATCCATCAGCTCATATATGATGACAAAGTTATCCCTGATGCTCTCTTCTTCCAGCTCTTTGAAATACTCTGAAAAAACCTGAGGAATTCAAATGAAATTTAATGATTTATTGCTTTATTAGTTTTGTTTATTGCTCAAATGAGCCAAACCAGTGAAGTAAATTGAATCCTACCTGGACAATTTTGTACAAAAAGGAGAAAACCAGAGAGACACTGGCATTTTTCTTGGATGTTGCAACCACTGATGTGTGGTGTGTTAAGTATTTTCCGAGTCCAAGCAGCAAAAATAAACATACAGTGAATCTGAACACAACGCATGGGTGTAAAGTCACTCAGAACACACAAAGGATACAGTAGAGGTTATTGTGTTTAATCCACATGAAGCGGACTCCCCCGTGGGCCAGGATGGGAGACAGAGTCCCCTCCTCCTCTTTGTCCATCAGGAGGCTCATGAAGTGCTCGATCTCTGACATGTCCACATCTCCACGGTAATTTCGGCACACCAGGACCTGACCAGATCACAACAGTACTTTACATGAGGTGTTAGTGCTGCAGCGTGCTAACAGCTGTTGTAAAACTATGTAGTAACACAGTGGTTATTAATATGAACTGGGTAACAACCGTAAGAGTTAACATTATGAGGCAAAAGTCCCACTCTGGTCATAATGTGTCTTGCATTTCAATCCTCTCTTCAGACATTTGAGCTGAGCTCAGAATAATGAATGTGCAGAGTTGGAGGTTGTTTTCACATTCCCATGCTGAAGAGGGAACGTTTCTTTGAGTTCCCCTCCAGATTCATTTCTATTTTTCCATGGTCTATCCATGCAAGCATAAATACATTAATGAAGTAAAGAAAAGAGTGGGATCCTATAACATTAGTCATGAATTAAGTTTTGCCTAAGAACATCAGGACAGGTTTCAGGTAAAAGATAATAATTAAAACTGACATGAACTAAATGCCTTAAGAAAAGTTACTTCGGACATTCAATCCAATTTTAGTCCTAAGTTATAGGTTATGCGCGTAAACTTCCCAGCAGTGAAACAGCTGTGAACAGGAGCAAGGCCAAATGTGAGACAGAATTGTTTACTTAGATGTTGCATCTGTTTTGCTTGAATCATGAACAGAAAAGGCCGAATCTACAAGAACATTCTAATCAACGATTATGCTTTACAATATATGATGTAAGCCAAGCTATACCTGGCCTTTAACAATGAGATATGTTACTGTAGATATTTGTAAGGAGGTGCGGAAGCGATGAAGCAGTGTACAGTCAATTCTGCTGTGAGAGCTAACAGCTGTCTGCCTGTTTATTAACCTCAACGTCACTATTTATTCTTGACATTAGCTTGGCTATCATTTATTACACTTAACAATCGTTTTAAACTGCCACTATCGTTAACTCGGCGTTTGTTGAGTTACGTTACACGCAAAACCTCAATGATGCACATTAGCCCATATAGGCTATCGTTAGCTACCCTGCTGTAGGCTGAGCCACATCATAATCTGTCAACGAGGAATGTTAGCTGTTAGCTACGCTTACGCTAGCTTAGCAGAGTCGAAGCTGTTCCGTTACCTCACCTTTCCTTTTAGATCCAAGACATACACCGCACTTGCAGACATCTTGGACTAATTTGAGCTTAGCTCAGCTCGGTATCCGCAACTTGTTGAGAATGTTTGATGATAAATTGCAAGGTGGTAAAAGCAAAAATAGACTTTCATTCATAATACTCGAAAAAGGAAAGCCACCCTTCCCTTTTTTTTCCCCAACAGCGAACAACCACAATCGCGGGCGCCTCCTCGTGACCCGGAGGAATTACTACATCTTCCTGGTGTTCGATTTTAATGGCGACTGATCAGTGCCGTTTACAGCGCACTAGTGCCACCCACTAGGAAGGAGTGTGAGCAAAGTACGCAGAACCTTGAAGCACGCAAATCTCATTTGTTTACTTACATACTTGTACTTTTTCTTGTACATACTTTCTATTGAAATCCAGAGGAATATTTTAAATGGCAGCTATTTCATGGCATACATACATGTGTCATTTATAAAGTACTTTCAGCTGGGAGATAGATGTCTAGATCACAAAATTATCACAATTAAGCTTTTTTTTTTTTCATTTTGCCATATTTTTTGGAACTCGTTTTTGTTGTAACATGATTGTTTCAGTTCTGAAAGGAAACACTTAATCCTTTTTGTACAGTTTAGCAAAATAAAACTTTTATAATACTGTATAGTAGTGTGATATGTGGCTTGATTATGGAGAAAGGCTTCATTGGTTTCATTGCTGTCAAAAACAGGAAGTTCCTGTAATTGCAGGATTTGATTCAGTAGTAACAAAAAGGAATTATCGTTCCTGTTGTCAAAAATAATTTTGAGTTATCAACTAAGACATAATGATAGGAATAAATTAAATGAGTGGATATTTGCCTTCAAATTTCAGTAATATATGTCTTGGCACTACAAAGTATTTGTTTGTACTTCCTACACATAAGGTCATGGTTAATGGATGTAATTTAAAAAAAAAAACATATGCACATGAAACCCATAATCCCAAATCATCCAGTTTATGAGTTTAATTTACTCATCTCATTTACGCAAAGCTTAGTTTTTCTTCTAGCTCCCCCTGTTGGAAGAATGGTTGACTTGCATGTCAAAAATTTCACAGTTTAGAGCTGTTCTTACCACCTGACATGATAATCACCACAAGATAGCACCATTTCCAATTGTTGAAGTACCGAAAGGATCAGTGCCACTACAGCTCCATGATGTATTGCGTATTGAATTTCAATACTGATTGATTATGACATGATGTCAATTTTCATTTAATGTCACAATGTCAAGGTTTTATTTAACAGGAAACTAGGACTAAAAGTCCCGCACCATAACTTTTCTAATCAGTCAAATAATTTTAATTTCTCTTCTTAAATAGAGAAATTTTCTATGTCAGATTTTACTGACAAGTTTAGCTCATCAGGATTTGAAGGCTTCTGAAATACAAGCACTGCTGTTTCTTACATCTAAAAATACTCCACTGATGAATAGGTTGTGGTATTATTATATGTAAAGCCACTGGATTAATAATTGTTGTAGTCGAGGCTTATCATTAAACAGCTTTTGGTCTCTGGTATCCGTATTGTGTCACCGAGTGATGTGATGTGACGAAAGTGTGATTGAACACCTGGGTTGTTCTGTGAGCTCTCTTTGTTCAAACTACATGTTAAGGAGGCTTACTGAAATAAGTTTCAGAAGCTATTCAGGTCTTAAAGAACACCAACCCCCTTTGGAGCGGAAAGCCTTTCAGCGCTGGGCTTGAGTGAGACAACTATGCCTCACCAAAGTTACGGATCTCTAATCCCTTGGCTGGTAAATTGAAGTCTAGACATTGTCAGAAGTCATAGATCCAACTGGACTGAGTTACAGAAGCCAAATATAACAAACTGCGTCCTCTCTCAGCCATGTTTGTGTGCTGGACTCTCAGGAGGAAATCATGTAGTTTAGACATGTTTGTACAGACGCTGAGGAGCGCTGAGGTGTTGGGTTTGTCTCATGAGTCACTCCATCACACAGGTGTTACATTCTAGATTAGTCAGATGGGTTGGAGTAGATTGCCACAGCGAGTGTGGCTTTTCAGACTGAGTAATGCTCGTTTAACATGGAGCTGCAATATTTAAAACCCAGCGTCAGTGTCCTCATATCCTTCGCATGACAACAAGCACTGCAGACTAGTTTGTATATTCATGGTCGAGTTCACTTATGCTCTAATCTTTCCCGTTGCTCTGTGATTTATACTTAGCGGGACTTTGACGAGACTCCCAAGGCGATCCTGTGGCTTTTGGGGGAATTTTTACCATACAAGGAGAAGAGGAGTTTAGCTGGGTTTCCTGTGGGAGGGCTCTGATTTCTCTCACACCACATCTGATTCACTCTCTCTATATTTCTCTCTCTCCTACCTCCTGTCTCTTCTCCTCTCTTGGTTCACCTCCGAACCTCTCTTTGTCTTTACTGTCTAATAAATGAAAACTTTATTGAAGATACACCGAACATCCATATTCGCTGTACTGGAGCACTTTTTGATCATTAGAATGTGTTCAGGCAGCATCTTTGACACACCAAATAAGGCACTTATCACTGCGGGTCATGATGTAAGCTTGTGTTAAGATAACCCACTGTTAGTGTCTCACTGTCAAAGGGAGTGGGAAGGATTTATGGTTCTACATCTCTTTTAATGTTTATTTTAGCGTGGGATTCCTTGGGTGACTCTGATGTCTAAAAAGTCTTGACGCCAAACTCAGAGTGCAGTAGTAGTAGTGCACACCAACTGATGTGATGTGAGGCAGAACTGAACCTCCTGACCCTCATGTCGCACATCTTTCACAACCCTCCAGGGAAACACAACAACATTTCACAAAGAAAAATAGCCAAGTCTTTGAGGTTGAGACAGTGACATATTTCAGATAGTCTGTTTTTTTATGGCTCATATGGTTTAAAAAGTTGCTGCATTTTCTCAACGAGAAAATCTAATTAAACTAGAGAACGTGCATATCACCAAACTGGGAGCTTCCTAATTGCAAGTGATGAGATTCTCCTCCAACCTGCAGAAAGCATATTCTGTTTATCAATCTTCTCGAGGTTAAAGATAATTCAAAGAAAGAAAGCAAGTTAAGTGAAAAAATAGCAAGGGCAATGTTTACAGCATAATTTCTTCTTGGCGGTGCTTTACTGCGTTGCAACAGTTCAACAATGCAACATCCATTCTCAACAAAACAAAGATTTTCCAGTTTTGATTTGATTTGACGCTCCAGAGCATCATTGGGGACATCCACCCGCTGGAGGATAAAGTCATTCAGACAAAGAAAATATCAATGTAGAAGCTTAACGGTGGAGATGCAACAGTAAAATCAAAATGCATCTGTTTAGAGTTTGTATTCAGACGTGACTTAAATCGGCACTGTGTACCTTCTTTGACTTTCCTTGTAATCTTTATTTTTAGCCGGCAGCTGGCACATACGGGTTGAAAGCAACCAGACAGGTCCATTAGTATGAATGTCAGCAGCATTCACACGCACACACACGCACACACACACACACACACGCACACACACACACACACACACACACACACACACACACACACCTCCCTTTAACTATGACTTGCACTCTTTGCAGATTAACTGCAAATAACAAATATAGGGAAATAATATCTAATTTGTCAAATATTTTTTTAATGTAAAAGTGCCAAAGAGCCTGGCAGTGCTCAAACATTCTGGAAACCAGCAGTAACGCAAGTTGGATCCCCTCGTCAACAACGCTTTTTACACCTAACAAATGACAGAAAACAGATCTAAAAAAAAAAAGAGAGAGAAAAAAAGAAGGCCTGCCAAACCCGTAGAAATTAAGAGGATGCTAATTGCAGTTTTACATCTCTGAAGCTCGAATGTTGAAGGTCCTGCCTGGTCTACATCACATGCTTACCCTTCTCTCCCCAAATTTCCTTTGGCGGGATGATTTTCCATGCAGACCTATTCCATTCAGTGCTAGAATGAAAACTATGTCCTTTCTAACCAACTCTGGAATTAACATCAATTTAGACATTCCTAAGAACCCAGGCATATAGATACAAAGCCCAAAGGGGAAAATTGAACCTCCAGTGAGTAACATCACTAATATGAACAATGTCCATTTGAATTCTCAGCTCTTTCATCTTCTTCTGCTATTCCTCACCTGTTCTGTCCAAATCTAAACAGCCATGATCCAAATAAGGAGATGCTGGATATCGCCTAAACATCTACACCCCGTCGTTCCTGCAGGAGCCTTTGAGAGGTGAAGTTGAGATTAGGGAGGGGGGCACAGCAAGTTGTAAAGTAGCCAAGGCAGGGAGTGGTGGTGGGGGGTGGGGGGGGGGGTGGGAAAGGGCTGTCACTAGGGACTGGGGTTGTCCAAAGTCAAGTTTAAATCACATAGAGCTCTCCCGACCCTCACTTTGCATCCTCCTCTCCTCTGCTCACTCGCTCCTCACTGTCTCTGTTTCACTCCTCTCCTCCTCTCTTGCTCTGTCCTCTTGTGAAAGGTCGTCTTCTGAACATCTGTAACAAATAAAATCCTTCTTTTTATTTTTTTTAATATAATTCCTTTTTTTTTGTTTTGCCAAAGACACTGAAGCACAACTGTCACCATGGAGGCCATCAAGAAGAAGATGCAGATGCTGAAGTTGGACAAGGAGAATGCCATCGACAGGGCAGAGCAGGCTGAGTCTGACAAGAAGGCAGCAGAGGATAAATGCAAGCAGGTGAGACCCCGCAGATGGGCTTCTAAAGAGAGAAACGAAGGATGCGGTGGATGGAATGATCAATGTGTGCTCAAGTGGTTTAAAATCTGGAGTTATACAGTAATATTTCAATACTATAAGATAAGATACTGCATAAGCATCAGCAGCAAGGAAGTACAGATGTGTAAGGTATAAAAGATGAGATACGTAATTAATCAATGAAGCACTTAAATAAAGACTTACAATACAAAATACATTTAAACAGCAATAATTATGCCCAAATGAATTGATCCAAGGAAATTGTAAGTATTGTGACGATTTTGGTGGGTTTCGTTTTACAGAAAAGTGTAAAAATTACTATTTTCATACATGAATTGCCTTTTTTTTAAATATTGTAATATATTTAAAAGTCCATAAAAAAGTAACCTTATAGCACAAGCCTCTCTGGAGCAGTCAAAATCTCAGTTACTGTGACAACTACACGTAGTTCAGCATTAGAAGTAATTCCCTTTATATCAGTTTTTCCTCACCATGAACTCACATTCAATTCAAGGTGAACGTTGAAGGAAACGTGAACTTATTTTGGATCATTATTTTCCTTTTTTCAATTTCTATCATGATTGTTTATGTTGTAAATAAAGTGTTTCCCAAAGCCACCAATGCTCAAATACATAGAGCAACTGATCCAGGGGCCCAGGGCCTCTTCTTCTGTTGGAGAAGGGTGGGGGGTGTCGGTCCGCAGGGAAACAGAATGCCAGAAGACTGCTGCTCATATTATCCACGGTGCACCAGAAGGATTAACTGAAGCCACCAGGAGTTGCAGTGCAGAAGTTAAAACAACTCATCTACAGCAGCTGTTACTCTGAATCCATTGGACTGCATTACACATCATCCTTCTCTCAATGAAAGTCAGGGAAACCTCACAGAAATCAAATATCTGCATCCATATTTGGTGCTAAAGCAGAGCCTGAGGCAGCTTTCTATTTGAAGTGCTAACTGAATGATAGCGTACTTCTACCACTTGATATGAGCAAAGTACAATCTAGTGACGTAATGGGATATTTGAGGTTTCTAAAAAGAGGCAATTATTACACAGTGGGAGGTTGTCATCTAGCTGTTATGAGTGGAATGCTGGAGAGTTAGAGGCAAAGCCATGATCTACATTAAAGTAGGTGGAAGGAATCCTTACTGGGGTGGCCGATGCCCAAATCATACCCCCGGAGAGCTCATGCAGTGGCACTTGTCACTGGCACTGCACATATGGACCCAAGCATGTCTTCCACATCAAGAAAGAGTCAGCATGAAATCCTAGATGATGCAGAGCTGTTTAGTTTGTTTGGATGGTAGAGACGAAAGCGGCGCTAAGGGATGCTTTCTTTGCTATTCTTGGCACGACGAGACGAACATCAGACTACAGTTGGTCTGACGAGAGGCCCTGAAAATACACAAAACTAAATTCTAATATCAACAAATACCACAAAGAACTTCAAGGACAGACTACGGCGGCAGTTCAAGGATCGGTTTTCCTAATTTACAAAAAGATAACTGATATTTAACAGCAATGCGTGTCTTTTCGGAAACAATGTTCCAGTAAATCTGGAGAATCAACAGACCTCAGAAGGAAGACTTTACTTGGGACAGCTTCAATAAAAAAAAAAAAACCCTCATGAATAAAGGTTACAGTGAGTTCTGTGGATTTTCAAGAGGACAAGTTTTTTTTTTGGACCCCCCCCATGCTAGTGGTGATGCTCCTAAGACGGCCCACTTAGCTCCCAAACTGAAGTATTTGAAATATTTGAGGGTTGTCTTTGGTCCCCAGTTGATGAATTCTACTGATTTAGGTGGACTGCAGACTCATCGTCTCTCTCCACAAATCTGTGTGAGCACATTAGCTGAACTCTCTCACCAGCTGTTGAACGGATTGGCATGTTTTAGTATGAGAGCTCAGGTATGGTAGCCCCTATACTGCAATGTGAAAAAAATGAAAAAAAAAATCTAAAAAAAAGAAGAAAAAAAAGAAAAACCTCCAACATACATTAAGTCAGTAAAAGTGAATTACTTTCCAAAAATAAAGTTTTACTATCTCAAAATATGAGAAAAAGACTGTCTAAAAATAATATGAAACTCAAAATGATGACCTATTATCTCAAAAACACTGAATTAGCACCTCAAAATGATTAATGTATACACCAAATATGTCAACATCATTCTGCAAATATTGATTTCATATTGATGTCGATTTTTCAGATGATTCGTGACTTTGTATCACAGGAAATCAAGGAAACCTTTCACGTACATGTGAGGAAAAATAGGCTTGAGCCAAATTTTGATAATCTTGGGGTATAAAGTTATCATTTGAGAACTTTTTGTGTTATTTGTAGATAACATTTTGAGAAGGATTGTCATTATTTTAAGAATCTAAGTCATCATTTGAACAATGTTCCTCATTATTCTAAGACTCAAAGTCATCATTTTAAGACAAATTCTCATCATTATGGGATCCTACGTCCCTTCTTTGAGAAGGCATCCTTAAAACAATGAATGACACCTTTTCAGGCACCATGAAATTAATATCTCTTCCACTTCTGGCTGGATTTCTATTGAATTTCATACAGACACCCCCCGCCCCCCCAACTATCTGTCATATTCTCTGTTTCTTTCAGCTTGAGGATGAGCTGCTCGCTCTGCAGAAGAAACTGAAGGGAACAGAAGATGAGCTGGACAAGTACTCGGAGGCCCTGAAGGATGCTCAGGAGAAACTGGAACTGTCGGAGAAGAAGGCCACAGATGTGAGTTCGCCACAAAGACGCCATCTGAAACATATTATCCAAATCACACCGGAACACCACAACTTCTAAGTTGCGGTATCAATATCCACTTTTTCAGATGAAGTGAACTAAATATCACTGCACGGGTAAAACGATAGACGAAAGCAGATGTGGGAGCTGCAAACAGAACTTGTCTTCGGTTAGAGTTTGGGCTCAGGAGCGCACTGTTACATGAGTGTTGCTTACACTGCTCACAGTTCCTGAAAAGTTCGTGTCAGAACTCGCCTTAATAGATGAGTAAAGTTGTTTTCACCGTGATGAAACATGGCGGAGAGCTTTAAACATTCACATCCAGAGATAGAATAATGAAAGACTACGTTCAGCGTTGTAATCCTAGAAATGGAGAGTATTATCTTTAAAAGACTTGAAAGGTTTCCAAGGCAACAGCCAAACAAAAGAGCAAAAGCAGACAAAGTAAAATGGTGTGACCTTTTTGTGAAAGGGTTGTCATGAGATCGAAGTCAAAAGAGGCCTGGTTATTCATCCCAAATCCACCCATCCTGTGTATAAAGCAGTGTACAGTACATCTGTGACAAACTCCACGGCAACTTTTAAAACTCCCCCTCAGCACATACTGAGCAACCACAACTTAAGATCCCCAGAGGAAACAAGCAACCCTCAAAATACCAAATGAATAACTAGTATCCTCTAACCAGATCGTGTGGGGAAGCTCTGACTTTTTAATGGCTGATTGAGGTCTGAACTAGAACTATTTCTCAAGTACAGACAAAACTGGGCCAGCCTGCAGCCGACCAGGAATCCCAGGAATGCAGCTTAAGCAAACAGAGAACCCCTTACTGCAGTGTCTAATGAAATCAATGCTCTGGCCTTTTTTTAAGGGGCGGAGATATTACATGCTCCTCTGTCTAGCCTTACAGTCCACATACCCTGGAAGTGCACCATGATTAATGAGCATTTAAAGAGCATCTATTTCATGGATCTTTATTTATCAAACACATGTCAGTTGGCTGACAGAGACACTGATCGCACTGCAAAAGAAAACCCAAACAAACAAAGCAAAGAACTGCCGAAAAACACATGTCAATTTCTAGCCTGAACAATCTTGTAAACACTTGAAATGAGATCAAATCAGCGGACAAGCGACATCGTTTCATTTCAGGAAGTCGTAACGCATGCATTTGTCTTGCTGACTGAAGATTACGTGATTACACATAAGATAAACCTGTTGAGATTATATTGTTAGTGGATTGGGGTTTTTTTTGCCCGCCTAAGAAATTAATGACAAATTGATTTTTAAAAAATGAGACGAATATACTTGTCAAACTTCAATTATCGCAGTGATCATTAATCTTATTAAAACAAACACATGCTATTTAGTTTGCTTTTCTGAGTAGTAAGGACTTGTAACACAGTTAATATCATTATACAATGTTTAAATATTACATAATATAATAATCTTTCTTATTAATGTAAACTTTAGACCAGCTGTACTTTCATATTTTTGTGAAGCATTTTGGAAAAATTCACGAGGTCATGATTTCTTGACAGCAAATGTGACCAATAAAGATCCTACAGAAGATTTGTCTTAATGATGTGCAACTTATTAAATAACTAACAGATTTAATCGATTTTTTTAAACTAAAATGCCCCACTTGAAGCACTTTTAGGAACCCTACTTGTAATCACGCAGGGGGAAGACTGAGATTATAATACCGTTATTTGTCATTTCTATTTTTTTTCCAATTCTTTAGAAGATCATTTTCTCTGAACAACAAAAGCCCAGTTGTTGAAAACAAATAAGTACGAATCAAGATTACTTTGGTTTTTCAACGTAAAAATTGCTTGTAAAGGCACTTTTTAAATTGCCACACATGACATCTACAAAGGGTTTGCATTGCGTTACAAACAATCCAAACCCACAGATGGTTAGTTTTACTTAAGATAAAGTCAGGAAGTACATTAAATCATTTTGCATGAAAATCAATTGACATCGTTCGATATCAAAAATAGTTTCTGGTTGAATTTCTAAACTTCGACTAATCTGAGAGCCCACTATTATCAGTCCACGATCAAATAGTTTCAAATGTAAATTCATTAAATCAAACGCCACCTCTGCGTAACTCTTCAGTGACAGTGGGAGAGATAAGATCCCAAAGGTCAAAAGGTCAGCGCAAGCTTCTTTTTTTTTTTCTGTCTGCCTCAAATGGCTAAAAGCCTCTACTTCTTCTCAAGTAATACTTTGACTAATATTGTATTTGCATGTGTGGTATAATTCTCATTGAAAACCCCTTTAAAATGATAATTCTATTCTTTTATTTTTCTTACTGATACACTGGCTGGACATCTCTGCAATGCCTCATTTAAAATGGCATTTGACACACGGTTGACAAATATAGTGGCTTCCTGCAGCAGGCCGCGTTTTGTTTAAATTTCTATTAATCGTGCATCCCTATACTACAGTACAATACAATACAATACACAACATCAAAATCCAGAACAAGACACTAAAGTTGCACCAACATTGCAAAGTTCCAAATGTTTGAACTTCAAGCTTAAACCTAGAGAATTGCTGCATTTCATAGGCAGTCTGACAGAAACAGAAAATAAATTCAAGCTTTTGTTTTGAGAGGAGGAGGAGGAGGAGGAGGAGGAGGGCGGGGGGATGTAGGGGGCGCTGGAGGAATGTGTCGCCACCCGATGGCTGCGGGTCATGAATGCTGCAAATCAATTTACATTCCGAGCCACTGCAGGTCAACAACCCGCCCCACCCTCACCCTCCCTCCCTCCTCTCTGTGTGGATGCAAATCTTTTGGTTTTCTCCACAACAAATCTCTCTCTCTCTCTCTCTCTCTCTTACACACACACTTCAGCGTTTTCACTCCTCAGTACCTCATCATCTACCTTTGTTCACGCTGGTTATGATTCATGCAACAAGATGAGACATCCCTTTGGCTCCTCCTGATCTGCTCCTCATCGGAGGAGAAAAATGCAGGCCAGCCAGCACCTTACATTTTCCTTATAAGTACACAAGCAAACACAGGAACTGACATTACACACCTCTTTTGTGGAGGAAAAGAGCAGAGCCTTCCCCTCCTAAATCCTGTGATGTCATCAGAGACTGGCTTCTTCACAGGATTGGAGGATCTCGCCATAAATTTCCTGAAAACTCGCAGCCTTTTTCTTTCTCTCTCTGCCCCCCACCCCACCCCACCACCCCCCCAGCCTCTACACTGCACGTCCCTTATTTCCTGCCCGAGAAAAAAAGTTGGAACCGGGAGACTTTGACACAAATCAGCGACCTTTTTTTTTCTTTCTTCTTCTTCTTTTCCTCATTTAAGACACTCGCGTTTAATATTTTTGCTTTCGGGAGCACAAAGTAACCGAGATTATGGAGACAGTGAAGAAGAAAATCCAAGCTCTCCAGCAGCAAGTTGATGACGCTGAGGATCGCGCACTGGAAGTACAAAAGGAGTTGGACGGTGAACGAGAACTGCGCGAAAAAGTGAGATTACGCATATTTGTCCATCTTCATTTGCGTTTTTGTAACCTGTTGCCTGGTGAGTTTTTACCCGGAACATTGAGTGTAGATACTACAATGCCATATAATCCTCCTCAACGGCTCTGACAGACTCGTAACCCTCCTTTAACTCTTCAAAAACGTCGTTTCAGAGTCATAAAAGGAAATCTTTTAGTACCATCCTCCATTTAATTTGTCTGGCTGCCTTAAATTTGCCACTTATCTTAATAAAATAACGAAACAACAACTAAATGCTTCCAGCCTCCAATACACAATGACATTTATGGGATTAATTTATTAATAATACTTTATAAGGTTTGAATTTCATCCCTCCAGCTGTCAAAAGCATCTGCAAATGGTTTCTGCTTGTTTCCTCAAACAGCCCATAAGTCTCCCTACGCCCTTTATCTGTTTGCCTGAACTCCATTTGACATAAACCTGAACTGAGGAGCCGCTCGTCCTGGCCCCTGCACGGGAAGAAGACTGGTTATCTGCGTTATCAGCGCCATAGGAAACAGAATCAATCTGTTGTCCTCCAAAACATTCACAAGCTGACATTACAGAGGTCAGGCCCTCTGCACCAGACAGGTTGCAAGGTTGAAATGGGTTTTGTAGGCCATCTGATTGGGTCAAACTGTGAAGTTCTCAACATAATTGGATTCTTTGTGGTTGTTAAGAGTATAATGGATTAGAGATCTGTACCAGGGGAAGTGAAAGCAAAG
The DNA here is from genome assembly GCF_037954235.1 of Aulostomus chinensis. Taxonomy (NCBI): domain Eukaryota; kingdom Metazoa; phylum Chordata; class Actinopteri; order Syngnathiformes; family Aulostomidae; genus Aulostomus; species Aulostomus chinensis. Next base: position 25,442,045 of record NC_141324.1, read on the forward strand.
TCTTGCACATGATTCCAGAGAGGAGCCGTAAGGAGCTTTTCATTTAGCCCACTTGACTGCAGGAAATGAATATACATAAACCGATTACGCCCCCAGCCAACTGTAGTCTTCCAAACCTAAAATCTATCTGCTCTGATGTGAATAAACTGTTACTTGGTCTGTTTTCTCAGTGCAGCTTATGATAACAGTGTCCTTCCTCTGAGTCCAAAGTGTGTTTCCTGACTGACCTATGACCCTCTCCTCTCTCTCTCTCTCTCTCTCTCTCTTTCTCTCTCTCTCTCTCTCCCTGTGCTGCTACAGGCTGAGGGCGATGTGGCATCCTTGAACCGCAGGATCCAGCTGGTGGAGGAGGAGCTGGACCGGGCTCAGGAGAGACTGGCCACAGCCCTGCAGAAGCTAGAGGAGGCAGAGAAGGCTGCAGATGAGAGCGAGAGGTGAAGAAGAAGAAGAACCACCCGACACCCCCACCCCCACCCCCCACCCAGAGGGGTTCCTTTTACTCAGTATACTCAAATCATTGACACGAGTGATTTTCTTCGGTGGTCATAGTAACCACAAGTTTAAACGTGCCATAAAATACTACTCTGTTTAAGAGACAAAGACCTTACTGTTTGGATGTTAACCATCCTCAATCGATTCATAGCTAGCAGCAAGAAAAGAATAACTCAAATTCCCTTTTTTAATGTTATTTTGGAAAGTCAAACACCTCCTCTGTTTATAAAATGCTTGAGGACTGAAAGTCCATTCACTGCATTAAGCACAGTCATGGCTTGGCTTTTCATGTGTCATTCGATTATTTTTTTATTCCTCTAATAGAAAAAGCTTCTTTAAAACTGTGTTGGTGACGAAGCGGTCAGCCACAATTGAACAGGGTTTGTTAGCTCTGGAAATATTTTTATATGGGGGGGGGGTTGGAAGTCACCTCAAACCATCTGAAACATTACAGGGTTTTCTGGTTAATATCATTCAAATAGAATGGTGCAGGATTGAGCCCTGAAACCCAGAAATAAGAATTTTTGAACTTCCCTGGTCTCCGTCAATCGCTTTTCAGTGGAATTCCTCTAATTAGGTGTGTGGTTCTGAAAAGTAAAGCTATTTAGACGTTTTGTTCTTTGGCATAAAATGTGTGCTTTGAAGCTTTGAAGCGTCTTGGAGATGGAGGTTTCTGACAAGTGGCTAAAGACGACTACAGAGGTTGTTGAGGACATCAAATGTCATCATGCCAAAAGCAGACGAGGCGCAAACCTAGATGTAGCATAATGTTAGCTTTTTACTGCTAGTGATTACATTTAACGTTGCAGTAATCATAAACGTGGTGTGAAGATTATCTGGTGAAACAAAACCTGTAAGACACAAAAAAGTTTTGTTTGCCACAGAGCTTCTTTTTTTTTTCAATCAATAATCCACACTGCAATGTTTAGAGTCCCACTGGTGTTTGGTGGAGCGAACACATGCTAATTTATGAAGTAGCCTAAAAAATGTGTCCACCCTGCACTCTGTATTAACATCTCAAGTTATGTAGAAAGCTTTTTAAACATTATTTAATTAGCTGAAAAGTCACTTTGATACATTGAATGGTATACAGATGCTTTATGGCAGTTTTCAAGGACAAATACTAGAAACGAAATGCTAAGACAGTAGCATCTTGTAGCGTGTATCTTCCAACATCTTCATAACGTTCAGACCCATGAAGGGTCATATACTTTATTGAGGGTTTATAAAATTATGTCATATTATCTTGTTAGTTACAACTCATGCTGATAAATAATGACATTATGCTTTGTTGTCATGTGATTTGGAGATCTTGAGGTTTTGTTACCCTAACGGTTGGTTATCGTCCTCAGAGGCATGAAGGTGATTGAGAACAGAGCCATGAAAGACGAGGAGAAGATGGAGATTCAGGAGATGCAGCTCAAAGAAGCCAAACACATCGCAGAGGAGGCTGACCGCAAATATGAGGAGGTACAGACATCCCACTCTCAGCTGACGTTTGGAGTTTGTTTTGGTTCTTCTTCTGACTTCCTGCCCCTCTAATGCCAGGTGGCTCGTAAACTGGTGATCCTTGAGGGTGAGCTGGAGAGAGCAGAAGAGAGGGCGGAAATTGCAGAACTGTAAGCATAAAAGACACTGTAAAATGTTCTGCACTCTCTTACCAGTTGTTAGTCAGATAACTAATCATAATCAGTGAAGGAAACATTTACTAACTTGTGCCCTTGCCTCGCAGGAAGTGCGGTGACCTGGAAGAGGAGCTGAAGAATGTTACCAACAACCTGAAGTCTCTGGAGGCGCAGTCTGATAAAGCAAGTGTTGTCTATCACCTTGATTTTGTTTGTTTTTTTTTAACTTCAGAACATTATCCACACTCACTGTTGCGACCCTGTACAACCACTCGCCAGATAATCAGAAATATTTGATTTAAAGGGCCAGATTTATCCTTCTGGTCCTGGGGATTGAACAGGCGGCCTTCTGGTCACTAGCTCGCTTCTCTAACCTTTATGCTAAAATTATGCAACTACATAACTTTCAGGAATGTTATGAATCTACCACTTTCCCATTCTGCCCAGAATGATGTTATTAATTTTGAGGTGTAATGGGAAAAAAATGTTTTGTTTTGTTTTTTTCCTCCGTAGTACTCTGAGAAAGAAGACAAGTACGAGGAGGAGATCAAAGTCCTGAATGACAGACTTAAGGAGGTGGGTGCACGTCTCCTCCACATGTACTGAACAATCTCTGATTGTCATCTACTCATTCTTATGTTTCTTCTCTGGTCAAAGGCGGAAACCCGTGCAGAGTTTGCAGAGCGGACAGTGGCTAAACTGGAAAAGACCATAGATGACTTAGAAGGTATGTTACTTTTGAATCCTTCTCATCTACAGTGTCTTCACTCAGACCTTTGTTCAGATTCTTACTGTACTGAATTTCCAACCTCTTTTTCTCTGATTTCTCTCCTCCTCCTGCTTTCTCTCTGCCTGCCTGCCTGCCCTTTGACCTGCAGATGAACTGTACACTCAGAAGCTGAAATACAAGGCTATCAGCGAGGAGCTGGATCATGCCCTCAATGATATGAACACCTTGTAAACTTGGCTTTATGTTTTCACTTTGTCTCCTTTTGTGATTGCAAGCACTTTTTCTCCTCTCCTGCCTGTTCACTCTTGCTGCTCCTTTTCCTTTAAAGCTCAATAAAGACATTTTATCTTTACTCTGTTTTCTGTCTTCAGTTGTTTCTTCCCACTGTCAGTAAAATGTGTATCAAAGACTACTTCAAGCCTTAGCAGTGTAGTTTGATTGTTAATGTCTTACCAGCCACAGTAGGCAGGGCAAATTTGTAGGTTTGCATTGTTTATTACTGTGTCTGGAAATGTATTTAATTAGCTTAGCCTTTTCTCTTGTGCTATCTGTCTGATTTATATCTGGTCCTTTTTTTATTGCAGACAAACTATCGAGCGCAAAAGAGGAAAACGTAGGAATACACCAAGTCCTGGCCCAAACACTGCAAGAGCTCAATAGCTTGTAAAATGACAAGAAGAACAGCAAGCAGTTAAAAAATAAATAAGTAAAAACATCATTTGTACAAGATATTTTCTACATGCCATCCATTCTCTGTAACTCTTAACTCCTGGTTGATAAAACACATTTACTCATTTTTTTAAAAATATTTATGATTCTTTTGTATCTTTTCCCTTTTTACAATGGTTTTGGGTCCATTTAGTATTGTGTTTCGGTGCTGGAAATTCTCTTGTCAACCAAACATGAGCACAAATAAAACTGATACTGATGACAATGTTCATGCTGGTGTTGCAATTTGTTTATTAACTGTGTGTGTGTATGTGTGTGTGTGTGAGTGAAAGTTTGCCGTGCTACAATTATATTTCAAGAGAGAACTCACCCCACTTGTATGAACATGCTCTGTTATCTGGTGAATTCCTCAAACGCTTCACTGGAGTTGGAGCTTCAACTACTGAGTTTTACACAACCAGCGGGTATGATACTTCAATATTTAATATGAATTATGTTAAAATGTAAACATCTTCACTAATAGCAATCAAACATTACCTCCACATCAGGTTAAAAATAGGTTCTAGGAATTTCAAGTAGCCCACGAGTTGTCTTTTTTGTAATACTTTCCCACAAGCAACACACTTTGAAGGGTTTGTTAGTGTGATTGTTGTCTTATTAATTCTCAACAAAGCATTTATTTTCCCATTTAGTTATAAACTGGTCATATGAACCATTTGGGGTGTGAAGTTGTAAAAAACTTTTTTTAACTTGCAGGAAAAATAATTTATTTTGAATGTATTGTTTATTTGATAGTTGTAACATGAAATAAAACAAACAAAACATATAAAATTAACACAATACACAATTCTTGGTGTTTGTATTTGATATTTTACTGTCATGATTGCTGGTTTATTATTGTATCAAATATTTATCTTTGAAATGAAGTAAATGTTAGACAGTATTTGCATTCTACATGAAACAAAAGTTTAAAGTTACTACATATACGTAAAGATTTTGAAATGGCTGCAGTTTTATTGACTACTTCAGACTGATGCTACATCAAATCCGTCCTCCTCTCCAACAGGAACGATTGCACTTCCCACTCTTCCGCGGTTGCTCGTCTGCTTCCTCACCACGTGACTGATACAAACCCTTGTTTTATGAAATAGCAGGTGGATTCCCAGCCAGCAGGGGGCGATATTTCCAGACGTCACACGGACTTCGCCAGGCGGGATTTCCGCAATAATAACAACAACTATGGCGAAAACATACGACTATTTGTTTAAATTACTGTTAATCGGGGACTCAGGGGTCGGAAAGACATGCGTCCTGTTCAGGTTTTCAGAGGACGCCTTCAACTCAACGTTTATCTCAACAATAGGTAGGTTTTACTTGATATAACTGTGTCTGACTGTTTACAGTACGCTGATGCTCCTTGTAATGGGTGCGTCTATTTCCTGGTGAGCTTGCTATGCTATGGCGATGAGCTGAGTGTTTTCGCTTTGATTAAAAAAAATACTGCGTTTCTGAGAATATAAGAATATTTTAAGTTGCCTCTGTTATTTATATTACCAGTACCAGTTGTTTGACACTTAATTATAAGTCGGAGTTGTCTTGCTCTACTGGAAACTCATGCCGGGGGTTAGCATTAGCGGTTCGCCGTGTAGTACTACAGTCAGCTTTCGTGCCCCGTTTACATCCCGGAAAAGAATCGGAAGTCACATCGAATGCATAATTGCTGGTTATTCAACACATGAAACTCGGTGCTGCTCTTGTAATCAAACAATATTGCTATGTTTTTGCCAAGTAGATATAGTATATTCTCGGAGAGAAAGTGTCATTCTGGTTTTATGGTCATATTAAGTTAGCAAGCTAGCTCATAATTGACATGTATGATCTTCTCTACCCTTCCAGGAATTGACTTCAAAATTAGGACAATAGAGCTTGACGGCAAGAAGATAAAGTTACAGATATGGTAAGTCTACCTTAATATCTGCAGACATTGGATACAACATTGATGCGTTGTCATAAAAGTATGAACAATTTAGCAGGTATTTCATCAGGTTTTCTATCGCTATCTCGGGCACAAAGAATAAAAAAAATAGAGAATAATTCAGATTTCGAAATACTATGCTTTTAATTCATCTCGAAAGTCTTATACTTGGTCCTTAGCATGTCAATATCAACAGGCTTCTTGAGATGTTAGTCTTGTGGGATGTTTTCCAGGGATACAGCTGGCCAGGAGCGCTTCCGAACAATCACAACAGCCTACTACAGAGGAGCAATGGTGAGGGTCTTCAGATATAGATCATATCTATTCACAAGGGTTGCTTTTGTTTCTTAGTTCTGTTAACAACAAGAGATTTGACATGATCCTCTGTACAGGGAATCATGCTTGTCTACGACATCACCAACGAGAAGTCTTTTGAAAATATCAAGAACTGGATAAGGAACATAGAGGAGGTTTGTAGTACAGCTGATGTACTTGTTTGATACCAAATATCCCTGAGAGGCATATTGAAATGTCTTCACTCCTTACTCAGCATGCTTCATCTGATGTTGAAAAGATGGTCCTGGGCAATAAGTGTGACATCAACGACAAGCGACAGGTGTCCAAAGACAGGGGCGAGAAGGTGAGTTGACATTATAATATCCTGCTTCATAAGTTCTTAACTTCTTCAGGGGTACTTGTACACTTTTGAAGTATTATTAACATTAGATATTTTAATGTTGATTAATTCAAATCTTGAAGTTATTTTTCTTCGATTTTCATGTAGCTTGCTTTAGAATATGGAATCAAGTTCATGGAGACGAGTGCAAAGGCCAACATCAATGTGGAAAATGTAAGTTGCAGATCTTCCTTGACATATAATATGCAGATAATTGCCTCTGAAATGTGACATTATCTATATTCTTTGTGGTTGCAGGCATTTTTGACACTTGCCAGGGACATCAAATCAAAAATGGACACAAAATTGGTATGGATTTATACAAATGAACGTAGTGGGAAATGTAGAAATAAATAGCTGCAGTATGGAACAGTTTATCATGTGTTTTATTTTATTTTTGAGTCTTCATCTTTTAAAAAAATGAGTCGTGAGAGGGTTCTGCTAGTAGAAAAATACACAAGGGTTTATGCATAAACAGTGACAGAGCAGTGACCTATATATCATTGTTTTGCTGCAGGAGGTTAACACACCGCAGGGTGGCAGTCATGGCGTCAAGATCCTTGAGCCTCAGAAAAAGACCAGCTTCTTCCACTGTAGCCTACTTTGAGGACGGAGGCCTTCGATACTGCTCTGCCAGGTGGTCGGGCACAAATGGACTGTGCTTCCTTTTAGCACTTCTTCCCCTTTCTCCTTTCTCTCCATCCATGGCCTGACCTCCCAGTTGACACAAACTGTTACTCTCCAAGTAAGTGGAGGATTCTTCTTCCTATCTTCCTCTTCTGAAAGCTTCCACTGGTGCATCATAGTTTCATTTTAAGGAGTTCCATTGTCTACATGGGTCGGTCTGGTTGACCAGCACAGGACACAACCAGGAGCAAAGCTCAAATGTTTCATATCACACTGACAATTCTGTTTGTACGCTCATATTTCTCTCAGCTGTTAAAAGTTGGAGAGAGAAAGCACCTCATTAAAGGAAATATAGATGAGATATTTTATTAGCGCTTTTCCCCTTTTCCATGTTATGAATATCAACCAGAGACTGACAAGCTTGAACATGCATGAAGCTGAGTTGCACATGCTTTCTCTTCATTTTCCTTTCAAGTTTAGGCCAAGATAGTCAGATGAACTCAGTTGATAGGTTTTCCATTTCATTTCTGCTCTCCAGTTTGCATATTGTGCTTGACAATCATTCTATGTGATGTCAAGACCTGAACAGTTGTGTAAAGATTATAGTTTCAGCTTGCATTTGCTGGTTTTTGGTTGATTTTTGACCTGATTTGGTTTATAAAGTCTTAGAAATCAATGAAAATGTAGATTTTGTGTGGGACATCTTCTGATGTCTGTCAGCGGAAGGTGGCAAGACACTCTTAATTTGTACTGCAGAAGTCGGCAAAATTAGAATTTCTGCATAGAAAAATAATCACCCCTTACCAAAATAATTGTTTTTTTCATTATGAAAAAAAATTTAGCCCGTTAATTTGACTTGAAGGTTTTGAAGTGGCTCTGATTCTCTGTTGAGCTAAATGACGTTTCTGGTGATTTTATCAGCAATCAAATTAATCTAGGTTTGGCACTGTAACCCCCCCCCAATCCCCCACCAAACCCTGCTGTCCATGCAGCTCTCCTTGCACTTTACCACTACCTTGTATTCTGTGTGTAGTCTGTGCTAAGTGATAGTTTACAACAATACAATTACTTAGTTCTAAAAATTTTCATCTATTCAGTCTCTGTAATATTAGGGGCATAAGTCTTAAAATTTCCTGCACTTATAAACGACTGCTTTGCTCTCCTGGTAGAAGTTCACTGACAACATTGCCCTGATTTATTTACTAGATTTATATATTTATGAGGAGAAGAATTTGCTCTGTTTCTATGCTGCCAAATTGTAGTTACAAATGATATTTTCTTGGCGTAGTACAAAAAGACTGATATGGTGTAAGCTTAAAGGTAACCGCTTCAGTATTACTGTTCATTGTCTGGTATGTGTGTCGTCGTAGCTCTATACTCTCACAGCTAGGTGGCACCATAGGCACAATTTTATGGTTGGCTACCCAAACTCAAATAGAAGCCAGTATTGCAAAGAAACAAAATCACACTTACTTGCCAAAATCAGTAGGGACCAAGATACAACTACTGTATGAAATACTGCAATAAATTGTCCCTTGTTGATTTTTTTTTTCAAAGGTTCATTCTGGAGCTAGTAATTTGTATAACTGCACTGGGATACAATGATGAGAGGTGTTCTTGATATTTTGTCAGCTGTTAGGGTTAGTGTGTGTTTTATCTAGATGTGCCTAATAAATTGGCGAGTGCATGTTGTCCACTTGTGTCGAAATAGGGCTGTCAACACTCTTGAAAAATGGACATTGTAGTATTATTTCTTGGGGGACAAACCCTCCTTATTGAAAATCTACTTTGTGCTCAGTAAACCTATCAGATGATGTCTCTGAGGGCTTATTATTTTGCAATCTGTGTCCATCAGAGGACAAAACTATAAAAGACGTAACTTCTCCTGAAGATATTTGATCAACACACAATCTGCATACTTGTACAAAATATAGACATTAAAAAAAAAAAGGATTTCAAACATGAAAAATCAGTAAATGGCGTTGCCTTCAGTGACGCAGCTCAGGCTCATGCGAGGACCCGATGCTTTTTGTTTCCACATTTGGGTGTGAATACTCACAATCGAACTGATGTTTTTTTTCTTAAAGTTTGAGTTTAGAACAGCCCTATATCGAACGGTGATGTCTCAGTATGTTTTCATAGTTCCTCCTGCTGCACTTGTTGTCAGTCTGAAAATCAAATTCCTGTCTGCACAATATCGAGTGATGAATCAGTTTGTTTGTCAGCACCTTTAAAAAAAACTAAAAACAAAGAACCAACATCCAATCATTTGGGGACCTCACAGACTACCATGACCTTTAGTCTTAACAGCTCAGTCATTGATAGGTGAGCTATGCATTGTGAATCTTGGACCTTGAACCATATTTGTGTTATTTTCAGACATATTTGTGGACCTGTGCTGTTGAATGTATGGGATTATTAACGTTTGTTCGCTGAGCCAAATATGGGACATACTCAGTCGACATCTGATTGATGATAGGGACATTTTGAGAAAGCACTGTTGACTCGTTTCAGTGATACTGTAGCTTTAAGACACACAGAAATATTGGGAGTTGACTGTCGTGGGACCCATGATGTGTCATTTTCAGATGAAATGATACACACGTATTGTTTGTTTTTCTGGTTACACTGTAATAAATTCCCCTTATTTAGCACTTACGAGCAGCGTACAAATTTATAATTTATTGCACAGTGAATTATTCATTTTTAATGTTGTTAGCAATTGTAGCTTACCCTATAAAGGCATATTTTTGTTATTACAGCTTTGTTACCCTGGTACAGTTGTTAACAAATGTATTATTTTACACATACTGCTTACAAATACATCAGTGTTACCAACCATTTATCAAATATTTGTATCCCGCTTGTAAGTGCTAAATGTGGGAATTTGAAGTTACGCTTTTGTATATCTTTCTTTTTTTTAACGATTCCAATCGCATGTCATATATCTATTTTTTACAGACACATTTTCATGACATCATTTGTGAAGGACACAGGGAGAATACTAAAAATGCATTTTGAAAAAAAAAATTGTAAATATCACATTGAAAAAGAGATCTACTTCAATTGTACTGTACTTTCTAAGTCCTTATGAAGATGTATCTACAATTTGTAGATATATGTATGTTTGACTTAATAAAATAAGAAAATCAAAGTACAGCTCATTGTCTTTATCGGCTGTCGTTTGACTCCATTTTTCCACGACAAAACCTGACATCTCAAACTCCTCCCTTATTATCAGCCATGAGCCACTGGGGCATCCTGGCATGTGTCTCCTCTGCAGTTTAGTGTACCCTGGTTAGCTTCAGCCGTATTGTGAAGGATTCGCAGATTTTCTTTCTTTTTTTCATCAGAGCAGTACTGCTGCAATAAAAGAAACGTAGGATGTGGGCTCCATGTTTTTTTGCGAGTTTCTCTCAATGAAATGTCAAAGTGTTCAGTCATAATAACTCAGATGCTTCCACGTAAGAAAGCTGTCATCGCATGAAAATGTCTCTTGAAAGAGGAGACGACAGGACTCCTGTTCGCTCCAGACAGTCTGCAGACTTCTAAATTCACCCTGAGGTGATTCAGTTAATCAAGACGTGAGCTTGATTGGCCTACTCACTTATATCCGTATGTGGAAGGTGCTGTGAGCAGAAATAAGAATAGTTAATGCTGTGATATACGCAGTCAGAAGACCATAAATTCAATACATGAGCAAAGAAATTGAGTCTCAACCACTAATATTGATGCATGCTGTTATTCACGAGTGATGTAAACCTCTCCCGGCCTACCTGAGGAAGTCTGGGGCTCGGACGATCATGTGCTGGAAGTCTTCCAGGGACAGACGTCCGTCGTTGTCCAGGTCAGCTTCATCTATCACCTTCTCACACACCATCCTCACCTCATCCTCCGTCAGCTCGTTACGTGTCAGTTTGTTGAGCGTCTTCTCCAAATCTGACTTGCAGATAAAGTCATCATTGTTGAAATCTACCTTATAAATAAATAAATAAATAAGGGACAAGGAAAGGACAAAGGGGAGTTAAGTTAAAACTGCTGTAACTATGGTTAAGATGTTGATAAGACATTTGTTATGCATGATATTCATCAAACCCCACACGTTATCAGATAGGTCACCATGGGCCCGTGCTGCTTTATCACGCAGGTTCATTATAATGCAAATATGCCTTTACAGCACATCTCACTGCAGTTTCTCCCACGTTGACCTGAATAATGAATGAAAAGTTCCCTTGACCGTGACCACGGTGATGTGTATGCAACTTCTTCATTTGTCAGCATTGGTTAATTAGAGGGAGACTGGTGCTGAGCACAAACACAAGCTCTTTACCTCAGTAAAAGGCTGGTTAATCATTTATGACAGTCCACGCACCGTCCGTCCTGCTTAAAGCTCTGTAATCCTTCTCCATGTACCCCTTTCAGATGCTTGCATATTGAAATACAAGAGGCCCTTGTTTCATGCACGGATGCTAAACTTACAGGGGAAATATTAATCTGAATATTTATAAAAGGAATTGGATGTTGTTTTTTGGCTCAAAATGAAGCGCAGTTTAGTTGGTGTGCTTCACTGCACTGAAGTTATGGGTTATAGCTGTAAAAGCGGGTCCGATTTCTTTGGTAGGCTAAGAAAAACTGCAGGGCTCCATAAATTTTACCGTAAATCTTGAAAGCATAGTAGGCCTTGAGGTCACGTGGCGCCATCTCACTCAGAACTGAGAACATGTCCAAGAAGTCATCCAGTGTCATGTTTCCCTCTCCGTCCTCAGAGAAGACCTCAGCGATCCTCTGACGGAATGGGTTGTCCTGGACAGCAGGGAGAGCCGTCACAAAAGACTGACCAGTTCAGCACCACTGATCATGCTTGAGCTGTAGGACCTGACGGCCATGACAATGACGGTGTGGTTACCACAAGATTATGTCTTTGTCTTTTATTTGTCTCCCTTGTTTTGACGTTTTGTCCGAATCAAACATCAGAGGCACTTTCATTGAAGGAACATGCCAACATTTTGGGAAATTCCCTGATTTGCCATCGTCCCCGGAGCCAAATCAGAAGACACCCTTCCCTCCTTTGCACTAGAGCGCTGAGATCCAGGGACTGCTGACCTCTGGTTAGCTAAGCACAGGGATTAACAATTTAGAATTACAAGACTTTTTATCATAGAATCAGATACATAGCCGGAGGTACTTTCATGACACGACTGCTGGGTGCAGTGATTTGATGCAGCCCCTAAAAATTCCTCATTGTAATATTGTCCAACAAAGCATTGCAAATATTTGCTTGTAGGTAGAAGATTGACTGCCACTGCTAACCATGACTGACTTTGTGAGACAGGATTGTTTCTGGATAAATCAACATCCTGAACTTTATCTCTTCATTGGTTGTTGAATGAATTATGCTAACACTTCCCACCCACTACCATTCGTTGTGCTAAGCTAACTAGTGATCAGCTGGTCCCTGGAGGGGTCTGGCTGTGGGGAGGATGGTTGAGAAGAGCATTTTCCCCCAAAATCATCTCTTTTAAAGCAAACTGTTGGATGAACAGGTGATATGGAGAAAGTTTAATCTCACTCTCTCGCTCAGGTCATGTCACTGACCAGAGTGTTAACACACTTGATTACCCCACGCTCTCATCGTGTTTAAATGTGCATATAATTGACCCATTCCCAAAAAGTGTGCCCCGTGGGACCCACCAGCATTCTTCAAGTTGAAAGGAGTCAGGTAACATATAACCTTTCAAAGAATTCTGTCGATTAGTTTGTGATGAATTATGGATGGGAACGCAGGGACAGCGGGTCTGCTGGGTGTGTGTGGACCAGTGGGTCTACCTTCAGCTCTGGCATGCTGCCAATCAGCTCATATGGTAACTTCACATCTGGGTGGTTGGTGTAGTCAAGGGGAACAAGCTGCGGTGCCAAATCCCGATAGCGATAGAAGAGTCTACAGTAGGGAAAGGCTTAATATTGAATTACATCTCCTGTATTATATAGTGGCATGTTAATGAGATGCAATTAGTAGCAAAGAAAAGCCCAGTTAGAGCAGCTTGTTGTACAAAAACACTGCAAACATTTCAGTACATTTCAGAAAAGCCCCCTCCTCTGCATGCTTTCGAACGTTCATAATTCCAGTTTTGATCTCATGAGACGCCCCACACCAGGACGTGTCTCCTGATACTGTAGTTTAGAGTTACAGTATTGTGCGGAACAGAGTAATATTCAGCTGTGTCAGGTGAGTTACACTCAGAAGTTATAAGGTGTGATACAATGTCCATACACGGATAAACAAGTTTCTCACCTGAGAATTTCTTTTCTTGTAAAATACGTACAGTCCTGCAAACACATTCAGATTAAACATTGAATAGACTATTAGGAGCTGAATTAAAAGAAAAACTACAGTGCAACGTATCTGCCCAAGATACACATTTTCACATCATGCTGAAGTCAGAGTAACAAAACATAGAAGTATAAAATACTCCAGCGCCCAAAAAAACTTTAGCAAAAGCCCAGATGGTAGAAAAATGTATTTAAATGATCAAAAAATAATGATATGGTTCAGTGTGATTGATTGATTATGACTGGTATATTAATATGCAAGTCGTACTTTTCTAAGCATGTCATTAAAAAAAAAAAAGAATCTAATTTAAAGTACAACATTAGCAAGTCTCCCACACACTTGCCCTGGCTGTATATGTGCAGTAAACAAGTTAGCAATTGATCAAAAAGAATACAATAATTCTAACTTCCTCTCACAAATTTAACACTTTGCTTTTGAGGTCTAAAAAAAACCCCCAGCAGTTTGTGAAGTTGCTACTGACAGGAATGAGTGGAGCTGGTTCAACAGCACCCTGAAGGATGCACCACATGACCCCGCATCTTCTTGTTTTCAGAGAGAGACAAAGGAGCAGCATGAAGAAGTTGCCGTTAACTTTGTTTACAGAATCCGGTAGTTCTTGGGGATAAGAGAGGCTCCGTTCGAACCGTAGAAGGATAACAGTTACACTCACCTGGTAGGCATCTAGCTGCTGCGATGTGAAGATGGTCTGTTTGTTTCCCATGTCTGAGTGCACCAACGCCAAGCCTCAGGTCCATCGTTGCTCCAACATCAAGTGCTTTTTAGGGTGCATGGACATGTCAGATATGAAATCCAGGGACAAAAGGAAGCCAGAGCCAGAGAGGAGATCAGGTGTCGGCCTGTCACAGGGGCCTTTGGTCCCCATTATAATGGCAGCATTTCATCGTTTTCTCCATTGTGAATAGCAGCTCCTTTGACAATGAACACGGGCTGTCGTCCAGCATCATGCCAAATGGTATCAACCCCCTTTAGTGCCACTCCATGGCCAACGCTTCTGCCGCTGCTCAGGTTACACTCTTTAGAGACGGGGTTTTGTAGTGGGCACATAGAGTTTAAGATTGGAACACAAGTTCAGGTTCAGCTGATTCCATCACTGTGAACAACCATTCTCCTGTTGAAAGTGACATATTTTCTGAAATATTATATTTGGAAGATTCTCAATATGTCATAAAATTCACTCCCATAAAGCTAAGATGTACCGTGGACACAGATTATTGTATTACATCACAGGTACGACAGACATTCAGCCGGAGATGCTAAACTCACTGTTCCTTTCCTGCAGAGCTGAGGATGCTGCAGACGTTGGTGCTTCCTCTCGTCATCTCCATGGCCTATATCACAACTATATGTTACTAAACCAAAATTACTGTTTGGATCCCACATCTGTATTTGCACCATTACTGGTTGGATCCCAGGTGTTACCAGAAGAGCGACATGTAGTTTGCCTCACATCAGGATGAGGGGACCCCAAACGATACACTGTTTCGCACGTTAGCAGGTTAAATTCCAGTTGTAACCCAATTTGTGATTTTTATCAAATAACATTTCTTCAAGATAACTCACTTTAACTCAACCCTCCCATGTCAGTTAAATGTTGCATGGAAGCTGCTTGCAGATGTTCAGTTAGCAGCATAATCTGGTGTCATGCAGCAACAGCACCACTGACAGCAGCTGAAATTTTAATATTTTGCAGGGCTGCGGGGTGGCATTGAATTACACAACTGCAAAGGTGTATTAGTAACTTGGAGTGTTGATGCTTAAGTTTAAAAGCAAAAAAAAAAATTGTGTGTACCATGTGCAAATGTATTGAATTTGTATGCTTCAGCATATTTACTGTAAAACCGCAGTTTGTTCATTTAAAGCTTTTTTAAGGAATTTTTTTTTATAAGTATATTAGAAACAGACAAAACTGCAACAATTCAACATGGAATGACGTTTTTAAAATTTCGGAATTTTTTGACAGAAACTTATATGAAAATACAAGTTGTTTTTGGTATTTCGTAAGGACCACCGTTGGTTTCAATGGCGTGTAGCCAAGTTGTTCTGATCCAAGGTGGCAAACAGTGCCCTCTTGTGGTATAACAATAGCGCCTTTACAGACTGCAGATGCTGTTGAACGTCATTCAGTTCTGTTGCTGCTTTGTCATCAGGGATGTTCTTGTAATAATCTGATTTTAAGAACAATTTGAAGACCCTCTCTCGTGTGAATTTGTCTGGCTCTTTGAAAAAAATGTTTCTCTCTAGTTTTAACTATAGATCTGAGTATGATCAACAGGAACTGGTCAAATTAGGTTTTGTGTGTGTGTGTGTGTGTGTGTGTGTGTGTGTGTGTGTGTGTGTGTGTGTGTGTGTGTGTGTGGAGGGCGGGGTTTTCAGATGGGGCCTTCTTTCTTTCAATTCAGAGACTCAGTTGGCAGCATGTCGTGAGCTAATGTTGCAGTCTTTAAACAAGGCCACAGAGAAAAGATTTGATTGTTTAGTGGTATGATTGTGAAAGGGTAGTGCCTGTGTATGCCCTTCGCTCCTTTTAAGTGATATTTATGATTCAGCCTTCGTCACGAGTATTGTTGATGTTGACTTCAATATATTAAATCTTGCAAGTGCAAGATGCCTTCCGAGAGCAGTATTGTCAGAAATTACTGTTGTAACATGTTGTTCTCTAGATATTTTGATGCTGTTTACAGTGAAGAAATTACAAAAAAAATTCACCTTACCCTTTTGTTTACAACATTTATTCTGACTTAATAATCATTCACAACAGAAAACATAAAATATACACATTTACATCTTTCACAGGATATCATTTCTATCACTGTCATATATTATAATTTATGATTATTTACATATATTACAATGCCAGATGTAGGACTTAGCACAGAGTTGTGAGGGGCATCAAACCCTGATTTACATCATATTTTTACAGCATATCTGTGCAGCCTGACACCAGTCAGACATCAGTGGCAGCCGCAGCTCCCAGCCACCATGTCATTATACTGTTTCAGCACTACGTTCTCATCATCATCGAAATATAGCAAGTTGATGGAGAAGAGTTTATCAGGCACGCAGCACGGTGTCTCAATGCCTCTGATCAGCTTCAGGGCGTTGATGATGGACTGCACAGTGGCGTGGTTGGTTGGCCTCATGTTCTGACCCAGAGGAAAGGGGCAGGAGCCTTTGCAGTGGTAGGCATTGTAACCCCGGGGAGACACGATCCAGCCTGACCAGCCGATTTCCTCAAAGTCCACATAGAGAGGCAGGCGCTGGCAGGGCATGGACGCACCCTCCTCCTCGCTGTGGTCCAAGGAGCGAGCGCTGCGGGAGGATGGAGCTGACATGGGGGTTTGGGGCAAGCTTAACATGGCCGCGGTATCGTATGGATCTGGTGATGAAAAGATGAAGAAAATTCAGGGTAAATGTGTATGAACGCTGGACATTCGGGGGAGAAAATGGAGGAGAAGGAGGCAGAGAGTTTCTCCAAGCCCCCAGATTTCTTATCTACACCCCTGTTCAACAGCGTTGGGACAGTGGAAAGTCCTCTTTGTGCTTGACTCAATCAACATCTCTGATAACACAATCAACCAGCCTCACCTGTGCTCTCCAGAGTGGCGGAGCGGCGGCCGTCGTCGGTGAAGAGGACCAACATCGGCTGCTTGCTCTGGTGGTGGTTACTTCCAGAGGCAAAACGAATCAGTTTCAGATCCATCTGACTTCCTCCCAGAGTCCGAACCACCACGTGGAGCCCCAGGTTACTGCCCTCATCTACCATCCAGGAGCGGACCTTTGTGGAGAGATCAGTCCGTTTAAACACTTAACTCAAGCAGCTAAGATCACAAGTCACCGGAGAGCTTTGAGAGACACTTACAGCTTGTGTAACGGTGAAGACCTCCCAACCAGTCGAGTGGACTGGGATGAGTCGAGAAGACAGCAGCTTTTTGTCTTGAGTGTGGTTGGATTTGGTGGTGTCGAGCAGCTGATAAACACTCACCTGAAGAATTCCGAAAAAAAATTGCGCATTAGATCAAAATATGAGATGCTTCAACGCACGTGACGAAGCTTGGAATAAGGTGCTCCTCCTTACACTGCTTGAGGAATAATCCATGGACAGTCAGGAATAGTAGTCTTGAGTTATAAGAGCTTATGGAAATCGGGAAAAAACAATGAACGATCCCTCCAACCTACTTTACCTCTAACCAAATCACACATTTCCAGGCTAATATCTCTCATACTTTTTCAGCTCCATGAGCTGAGCCCCCTCTGAGCACCCCCACCCTGCCCTGGGAGGCCCTCCTCACACTTAAAAAACTTTTGCATCAAATAATTCCTTCACATACCTGGCAAAAGTGATGCCTGTTGAACGTCAGAGTTGCCTGAGGCCGCAGCTTGAACAGATGCAGCTCTGCAGTGAGAATCTTCTCAGTTCTTGCAACCGTGGATAAATTGAACCTGAACTCCACCTGTTCACTGCGCACTGCAACAGAGATTAAATTATTAAAAAATAAATAAATAAAAAAAAACAGAACAAAACGTGACTAATTATCAAGGATGGCCAATCACAACTGAGATCTTACATTTATCAAAGAAGCTGCGGACAGTATTGCCCTCCAGGAGGTAGGGGTCCTTGGTCACACCGTCCACATCAGCAACCGTGTTGTACAGGTCGAGCATGTACTGAGGAGGTTGCTTGTGTCTGTGGATGGCAGGAGGGTCCTCCATCCCAAAAACCTCCAGCAGCCTCTTGATGGCAGCTGAGCGGACTTCCTCCGACTCGTTCTCGGCGGTGAAATGATTCTCCAGGTAGTTGAGAGAAGGTCTCGCATCGGCGGTGCAGACTAATGAGGCCAAACTGATCATAAACATCAGCATCTTTGAACCGTGTGAAGTTTCCTGGCGCATCGGTGTCCTCGTACCAACCCGGAGATGAAGTGACTGCAAGGACCTGGATGCTCGACTTTTTATATCTAATACCCCCTTTCCCTCTTCATTGCCCCCAATCTATCGGTAAACAGCAGTAAAGATGCTATTTGGTCGCAAATGTAAATCGCCAATCAGCGAATGTAAAGGGAGACTAATGGCGGCGTTAACAAGGTGTGAACCCGATTGTAGATTTTATTCAAGCCCATTGTCCCCGCGTCTGGCAATAAAGGGTCAAATCAACTAAATTCAACTACTGGGAGCATTTAGCGATGAGGGAGAGGATTGTTTCCTAAGGTTTTGTCTGAGATGTCAATTTAAAGTAGAAGAAAATCTAAAATCTTGGACTGAATCAACTTTGCGTTGATGGCATGAGGAAGTGCGTTCTCCGCGGGGGGTTAAATGTGCCAACATGAATCCATTAATTTAGAATAATGGGCACATTCCACGTAGGTGGAAACCAATTACTTCGATAAAGAGAAGGGTGTCGCAGGCTACACGTCCGGAGATTTACATAACCGCTTATCCAGTTCCAGCTGGATAATCAGCAAATTTGCAGTTTTATTTATTTTTTAGAGCAGTCAAAAACTCGGTAGAGGCACAGCGGGAACAATCGGAAAAGGAATCTGCAACATCTTCTTACGAGTTCGAGTAATTCTACATGAATTCATAGTGTGTGAAGAGTTTTAACCCACTGGAACACCAAATCATTCCATGCTTCTCCTACCTTTGCAACATTAAATAGCAAGTACGAAAATTGATTTTCATGTAAGCGATCCTTTGGTGTCAATTATTTGTAAAAACCAAACAAAGTTTTTTGTTGTTGTTGTTTTTTTTAGGAAACGCAGAAATGGCGCACCGTGCCATTTGGTGCCTTTGATCTTTACGCACGAATACGCGCCAACAAAAGACTTGAGGTTGAAAAAAAAAAAAAAAGGTTTCCTCCAATGTAGAAAGCGTTTAGGAGATCAAAGTAGTTTTGCATACGGCGCCCTGCAAACAAGCCATAAAACTTTCTACTCTTCGGATGACAGAAATCTGTGACACAGTCCTAACACAAACGTGCCGTTTCACACGTTGATATCAAAATAAGGTCCTATTGACTTGTTGCACGTGTGTTTTTACAAAGCCACATTTGTCTTTTCATGTTTTCTTTTCCAGCGTTGCTTCAAAGCCTCGTTCTGCTCCTTTGACTCTCACTCAAAGTGATCTCAGATTTCATGAAGCCTTATAAAGGTTAGCGCGATCACCCAGCTATTTGCTGTCAGCATACATCATCCTTGACCTGTTGATTTGTTTCCTGCACAGAAATGAGAATTTACACTAGAAATGATACAGGATGAGGGGACCGTAAACCAGGACGCAGTGGATGTCAGAAGTGCTGAATTTGTTTGGCTGAGAGGATTAAAATGAAAAAGGGTTTTAAATCTTGTTGTTCTCTACAGTTCCAAAGAACGCATTTGTTCCAAAAGATGATTTTCGTTCTTCTGCGTGTGCTTATATGAAATAGATAAAATCAAAAAGTTATATTTAATTGTATGCACACTATTTGCTCTAGGTTTTTTTGTTGTTGTTGTTGTCATGTTTGTATGGTTTTACTGCTCCAAAAAAACCTATTTCTCCAATCTTTAAAAATGCAAGCGCTGTACTTCTGTCTGGTGACCTGCTGACTTTTGTGTCTCGATCTGTTGTTGTAAGTTGTTCTTCTTGTGTTGTTGGTTGTTGGTTGTTTTTTTTTCTTTGCTGTAAATGAATAATCCTTTTTTACCAACCTGGCCGCTGAACTGCACACGAAAAACTGAAATAAATTTACAAAAATATTGCTGGGATTATTTGGAGTTTCAACATGTGTTGTAGTGTCATTTTTTTTTCAAAGAGATCTTAGTAAACCGGAGTCAAACTCCTTGTTTGTGTTCCAAACTTGGCCAAGAAAGCTGATTCTGATTCTCATGACAAAGGCGCACAGATTGTTATGGTATTAAATTTATTTACAAAATTAGCATTTTTACATATATTACATATAATACAATAATACTTTAAGGTGGCAAATATGTCCTAATGGTTTGTGAGAAGAACATCAATAGGTTGCAGCCATTGCGAGTCAGTGTCTTGAGTAAATCTTTCCAGTAGGGGGCGCAATGCTCAGTTCTGGCAGTGGCAGGAAGTGATGGAGAGGATGGTTCGAATCTTTCCATGCTGGTTGAGGAAGCTGTGGCTGTCGTATCCTTGAGGAACACAGGAGTTGGATTGTTTTTCAGCCCACAAGTGACAGATTTCTGGATCAGATGGACTCCTGCAGTCGAGAAAACAGACAGACAAATAAAATTACTCTGTAGAAAAAACAACAACGCACTAATTCTTGTGTACACCGTGTGTCTGTCAATGTATCGGTCACTCTTGGAAAACGTCGGTTAAAATATAGCTTAAAACAACTTAGTATGTAAGGAATTCTTTTGGTCCTTGTCAAGAATAAACAGAAAATATTACCCTTGATTTTTACTCTCATATTCAGGAAACTGTAAGGCAATTTTTTTTTCTAAGTTTTTGGCTTTTTTGTTTTTCCAAAACATTTCCAGGCCTGTAAATTGCTACTTTCCAGGTTATTCATAACAGGGATGAACTGAATTAAAAGTGTAATACGTTTCCCACAATTTTAACAAAATCTTTTGGAAAGACAAAAGTTAAATAATCTTGCTTGTGTTGTGCGACGCTTTGGACAAAAGCGTCTGCTAAATGAAATTGTAGAATTGTAGGAATAATGAATATAAACTGTCAGGTTCTAATGATGACAGAGTTAAGTACTCAATGAAATACTTTTTGTACTTGTTTGTCTAGCACTCCCCCTCCCTCTAATCATAGTATTTAAATTCAATTATATGAGGAAGAGACTGTAAGGTCTGGAGAGTCATAATTTATTCTGCTGTTGGAAGCCTGCTAGCACCACAGAGGAGCAGCCAGGACATTTGGTGTATGAGGATTAAGCTAAAAAGGCCAACACGCGGGGCTCAGAGGGTGTCAGAGCTCACAGGCAATTGTAATGAGTAGTACCAGAGGAGGTGTGTGTGTGTATGTGTGTGTGTGTAGCAGCTGTGTTCATACGTACCTGAGAAGGCATCGGTTTCCTGTGGTGCAGCCTCCCAAACATCTGCCCACATCTATTTCCTGTGGAAAATTAGCAACACAGAGAGAGCGCAATCAGCTCACAGCTGCCCACAAATATTGACTCAGTTGATTTGGGGGGGGCAGGAGGGGGCAGCTGCCGTTTAGCATGTTAACTGCTTTGATTTGACACCTGCAGGAGCCATTTGTGTTTGCACTTCATACACACCTTCACTGCTGCGGCCCAGTAGGCAACTCAAACTCAGGAATGCCTCTAGAAATTCAACTTCAAGCTTCTTCATATATATTTGATGCTTGTATATAGAAAATAGTCCATAATTAAGAGCTCCTAAAATGAGATTTTTAAAAAGCTACCAAGAGATCTGACTTTCTTTTAAGTTTGATGTTTGTCTCTTGCTGAGATGTTTCTCCATTTGCTCCATGGAAAGACATTCCTTCCCTCCAGGAAAGTAACTCTACTACAATGTCCCAGTCCAGTAACCCAGGGAGGAAAGTAACTCTACTACAATGTCCCAGTCCAGTAACCCAGGGAGGAAAGTAACTCTACTATAATGTCCCAGTCTACCTTGCCTGTGGTCTCAGATTGTACACGGATAAGCACACACATCCTGACATCCCTCGCACCAGGATGTGGAGTGCAGAGGTCAGAGGATTAGCTTGATTAAGTGCCGTCTTCCACACTTGAGACTGACGAATAAAGATACTTCATTACTGTCTGGCACCCAGCTAGACCTGCATTTCCTCTCTACTTAATAACCAAAGATAGTGTGAAACCAGCACAGATGAGTCAGAAGTGTTAAGAAAACGCTTTTGAAGGGACAGGCCTTTCTTGAGAGGCTGAACTTAAATACAAAAATGAACTATGTTGCAGATAATCCCTACTTTTACAGGGTAGAAAAATAAAAATATTTATAATCCAGTGACAGTCTACACTTACTTTGAGTCTCTCCTCCTTGACTCCATCTGAGTGGTGGACTATTTCATAATAATACTCCACATATGGAACCCTGTAGCAGCTCTCCTTCAGCTCACAGCCCGCCACGGTTTGGATGACATCCACTTTGTTGGGGGTCTCCATCAAGGCTGAGTCGAACTTGGTGGGGAGACAGGAGAATCCATCTGTGAATGAGTTATGAGTGAAAAGCTTTATGAGGAGGAAAGTAGCAGGACTAGTGATTCAATCACTCCTAATCTGATTGTCTTTTAAAACAATACATAGTTATGGCCATAATTTTTTCTTTTTTCCAGATTAATTTAAAGGGCTTTTGGTTGTATGGTTGATAAAGGTTTACATTCGGAATGTTTTAACATACAATGTATGAATAAAATATACTAATATTTATCAACAACAATTTAAAAAAAAATCACACAAAATGTCATTTTTCACTGCCAAATGAAACTTTTCCATCAGGCAGGTTGCAGTTAAAAGAAAGTATCAAGAATTAAAGTAGATGTTATGGGGTTATTTTTTTATATATTTTTTTTTCAATAAAGTGAATAGAGTATAAAATAATAATAAAATATCATCAGCACTATTTTAATATTGGACCACACATTCAATGTCCCTGTGGGTAAATTTGAAGAGTTAATAATCCATATTAGCCAATAAGCTAATTTGTACTATGGCTCTGTAGCAAAAAGTAACATTTTGTCATGAGCAAAGAAAAAAAAGTAAGCAAATGTTTAAGACAGTTAAAATTTCAATGAAAACAACTATTGATAACAACAATTAATATAATAAACTATTCAACTAACGACAGCAAACCAAATACCGAGATTTTTACACAGGCATGCGAGAAGGTGACTATGTATACTTTAGGTTAGGAGGGTGACAGACATTTCTACATTTGGCGGGAACGGACATTTTGGACCTGTTCCAGCGTGGACACACACCTGGGGAGCCCTTGGACCGAGAGCATCCTCCAACGTCGATGACCGTCTCATACGGCGTCTCGGCGTAATATGTCCTAAGAGCGGGGACGCGGATGCACTGTGTCAGCTTGATCTCACAGTGACACTCCTCGATCACCTCCACCTCCCGGGGTCCCGCAAACAGAAGCACCCGGTCCACACGCATCCCTGTCGGCTCACACACCTGGTTCAGCCCGCAGGACGGAAGCTTGTTCAGCGGCTCGGAGCTCTCAGGAGCGGCGGGTCCGCGCGTCCGTAGCTTTTATGTGTGGGGGGGACAGGCAGTGTCAGACATGACAAAACATGATTTAGAACTTAAATATTATGAGTTATTGGGTATGCACATTATTTTTGAATGGTGTCATGTACTGCGTTGTATCAATGACAACTTCTTCTCTGTCAAAAGGTGTCTCACACAAGCAATCATGAAGCTACGGCGCGCCCCTGTGGTGGTTTGCGGCACTGCACCCGACCTACTTTTTTGCTCCTAAGGAATTCCAGCATTGAGGCATGTTGTGAGTATTCCTGCTGTCCTGCTTCGTGTGGAGGCCTGGGGGGGCCCCCACAGTGTGACCTGCACATACCCACATCTACACTGACAGGACTCCCAGAGATGTCTGAGGAAAAAAAAGTGTAAATACATACATACATACACACACACACACACACATATATATATATATATATATATATATATATATATATATATATATAAAACAATGTGTGTATTTGATTATAGTCAGATACATCTTAACCTTACAGACAAATAATACTGCAGCAAATTAAAATGTAGAATAAAAGTCAATGGAGCAGGAGAGTGTCTTGAACACATAACAGGCTCATTTTAAGTCATGAAAAATGATACAAAAAAGACAATGAAGATTTGATTAATATTGATTGCAGCATTTTAACCAAGCGCGCTGAGCTGTCATGCCCAGGTAATAAGTGAATTCAAATTTCTCACTTACAAAGTCAAGTGCCTTGTTTGTTTTCACTTACTTTATCAAAGTTAACCTTGTGAATAACAGTTTTGAGCTCTGTTTTACTGCACCTTTGGAAGAGTGGGATGCTTTACCTTGACCGATGTAGACGAAGTGGCTCTGTCTTTTGCAGCAGGCTCTCTGTGTAAACAGGTTTCTATGTTCTATGTGTTTGCTCAGCACTCCCGTCACTGGAAGGCACAACACCAACACATCAGTGGCTTGACAGTCTCATCATATTAAAATATGAATGATATAAACATTGCTTCAGATACAAATTTAGATAAAATAGTTGATTTAATGAATTTAAACACTGGGACACTCAAACACAGCTCATATGTTGGATAAAATGCTTTAATTTGCAGCATGTTTGCCCCTTAATAACATACTTACAGAAAACTAGTTCCAAAACAAAAGATGTAAGACTGTCAGTTTCATAAAATATGGAGTTACTTCAAAAAATGAGACTTTCAAGAAAAAATAACTTAAAAAGTTCTTTGAACGATCTCAGTACATGGAAACCTTCTCAGCATCACACCACTTCTAATATTTATATTTAACAGTGAGCAAGGGATCAGAATATATGTGAGTGCAGCATCCCTGAGAAGGAATACAGTAAACAGTACTTACTGGTCAGGTGGAGGGCACACAGGAGGAGAAGGCGCTGTCGGGGTACATCCATGGCTTTAGTCCCACTCTGCTCCTCAGCTGCCAGATCCTGAGTGTCCCTCTGCCCACTGATGTCCCTGATATTTATATGAGATTGAGCTACAGCCCTAAATGTCACCCAAAAAACAAGCTCTCAAAGTGGTGTGGAGCCTTAAAAAAAAAAAAAAGAAAAAAAAAAGTGAGAGCTAATCAAATTTCCATGCCGAATGTGTTGGGATGGTGTTCCTACTGCCAGGTCCACTTCAAAGGCAAACCCTCCAAAGCAAAGTATCAAGTTTTCACCTCCCGTCTTGTTTCTGGAGTGAGTTTCCCAGCAGCTCGAGTGTGTTGAGCGGGCCTGAGCTCACCCTAATGAAGTGCTTAAGTAGCCTTGAGCCATTAAGGTGGCGCTCACTCAAAGGCATTAATCATCTTTTATCTCAGGGGGAAGGTATTTAGCACCTCGGACTTAAAACAAAACCTGGTCCAAACACATAAACAGGATCAGCGTGGGGGCCTGAGCCTCACCTTCAGAAACATCCAGCACCTTTGTGTTTATTCAACATAACACCAAATGGCCACAGACCTCGCGGAGCACATCCCTCTTTCTCTTGCTCCCCAGAGGAAGAGGAAAGATTAGAATAGAACACCGTGTAGTGCACAGGTTTCTAGATATGTGATGTGTCTTTTTGAGGTCAAATTGAAACGTAAGTAAGTCAACAAAATGTACGCTTTGTTTATTCTGATATCTAAATGACAACCTAAAAGCTCTGTTCTCAGACAGTTTATGCCTTTTCAAACTCACATTTTTGCAGGTTGTAATCCGTGTCTTAAAGTGTTAGTCCTTGTTTGATGTGTTGATGTGATCCCCTTATTTCTCCTGGGATCAGCGGATCATCGTTGGGATAACCGTCAGACACCTTGATTAATGTCACGCCCCTCTGCGGTTTCAATCGTTGATTCTTTTCATTAAGTTCAAAGTAAATCACAGTCAAATTCTATTCTAATCCCGGTAAAACCCAGATTGTTAGTAATTAGTTGATTTAATTACCTTCATCATACATTATGTTGTTGTTGTTTTTTTTTTAAAGAGTTGGAAAAAAATTGGATTGGATTGGGTTGAAGGCCTTTTAAATGGGAGATTGCAAGGATTATTGATATGTGGATTTGCTTTTTTTTAAAAATCATTATTTAAACATTTATTAAGAATCTTAAAGTGGAAATGATGGTTGTAGTGCCGTTGCTCTCAAGTTTCTTGATTTTTAGAGTCCAAGCCTGTAATGTTTTCCCTTTTGACGGATTAAGTTAATTTTTTGTTCTCTCTTACGGCTGTAGATTGCAAAATAATCTATGATTTTAAAGCGTGCATTTATTTTCTTTCTGAACTGGTCAATTTGTTTTGGACATTGCGGTTACAGAGTGGTGTTGGAATGAGCCCTGCAACTGTAAACTAGCCCAGTTGAATGTGTCGTTCCCTCGACTAAGAGTCAGTAAGATTTTTGAGTGGGTATTCTGTCAAATGTCGGAAGTAAATTTTTCGTTTAATATCTTATCCTATAAAATAACACACATCAATAGATAACACGTGGGAATTTTGAGGCGTACATGTCTGTTAAAAGCAATGGCGTAAGTGTTTGTTAGCGTAATGTTAGCTTTCTGCTCGAACCACTGAATTTAAGTATCCATCCATCCATCCATCCATCCAACCTCTATACTGCTTATATGTTAAGGGTTGGGGGGAGGGGGGCTGGGGCTGGAGCCTATCCCAGCTGACATTGGGTGAGAGGCGGGGTTCACCTTGGACGGGTGACTGACAGGGCCATCAGGAGCAATTCAGGGTTCAGTATCTTGCTCAAGGACACTTGGACATGGTCACTGGGGGAAGTGAGGGTCGAACCAACAACTCTTCAGTTGCTCGATGGCCACTCTACCTCCGAGCCATGCCGTCCCTCTGAATTTATGTTTCCAGAATCATAAAAGTGACATACATTTTTGAAAATAATCTTGCTGAACAATATGTATAAGTCTCATATACAGAGCAGGGCAAAGATCCCATTGGGTTCTGGTTGGAGGAATCCGCTGCAATACTGCCATCTTAGTCTGCCAACAAAAGCACCTCACCCCTGCAGCGTTCTATCGTCCTGATAGCTTTAGAACATTTAGAACACCTGCTGGAACGCAGCCCTTGTCACCTCCACCGCACCTTTCCCCTTCACATCCGCTTCAGTGCAGCGCGTGATCACGAGGAGTTGATGGGATTATACTCACAACATGAACATGCGGCTTATGCATGATGAATGCCAGACAATCCCTGTGTCCAGTCTGGGTAATGGAAGATGATCGCGGTGGGGGGGGGGGGGGGGTATTTGCAGACTGTCTGACCTCATGGCCTGTGTCTGGATCACTGTGTTACAAGCAAATGGACACAAAGGTTCTTCTTTGTGGTCTCTTCTATTAACTTTTGGTTGGCTTTGGTAAAGTAATCTTTTTGTTTTTCATGATGGAAAAGGGGAATCCTACTTTGGGCAACCAAATGTTTCCAACGAATCATTTATTGGATGGTAAGTTTTAAATACTTAATACTGTATAAATTACGCAAAAGTGAGTTCTCCTGAATGGTTTCAACCGCAGCAAGGCAACTGCAGTAATGACCTCAGCCGTATGACCCCTAACTAAAGATGGTCATGGGTAGCACATTGTAAAGGTAATCCTATCAGTGTCCCTTTCATACACTTGCATCAGGCTCTACATGCAAAGGTAGGGGTTAAGGAAGCCAAAGCCTGTCTGTGTGTGTCTGGGATTACAGGCTGACATGCAGTAGTGCTGGATGTCACACCCAGGAGACAGTACTGCGAGCAGGAAAGACGGAGCAGGAAAAGAGCAGCAGCATCTGGGAAGACCCTTATTTTCTCAGCAACATCATTTTGAAGATTTTCCTGACGCTCACGCATGCTTTTGACATCTTGTCATGCAGCTCTCATCTTTTCTGGTCACGTTTTCCCTTCCTATTTTTTGTTTTTTGGATATTCTTGTTTGTAATTGACTGTATTTTTGTTGTGTAAAATCTTCAAGAAGTCTGATTATAAACAGCAAACCCAGCCGCTGGGATAGGAATCATGTATTTGAACAACAGGAACAACGCCGCCAACACAGAAAGGAGTAAGAAGAACATAAAAGGGAAAGCATGTGAGTGCAGACACCATTTAAATCTTTATGATTTGAATAGAGTTACAATAAGCAGTATAATCCTGTAAATGTTTCTCACATCATTAAGTAAAACAAAACAGCAGTTATTTTCCTTTTCAGGGGCTAAACCAAGAGCGAGGGAGGATGAAATCATAAACCTGATTTCCCCAAAAGTTAGGGAACGGAAAAAAAAAGTGCCAGAGAACACGCCAGAGGAAGCGATGCTGACCACAGCGTTTGAGAAGGCCCTCTATAACCTGACCCACTCAGAGAGAGTGATGGATGATCTCACGTTTGGACGGAGGGTGGGGCTCTATGAGCTGAGAGGCGAGATCGGCTCAGGAAACTTCTCCCAGGTTAGACTGGGAATCCATGACTTGACCAAAGGTAAGAAATTGAATGCTTTGACCTTTTCTGACCCTAGTTTTCCCCGCAATAGTTAGCAAGCAGGATGTTTGGCTGGAGATAAAACCTCTCAAGGTTTGGAAGTTCTCCAATTAAAGTGCATTTCTAGTCATAAATCTTTCACAGTGATATCATGATGGTAAGAGGTGGCCACAACTTGCACTATAAAATTGTAAAGGAAATGTAATCAGTTCCTTGTTGGCTTACAACTGGTTTCGATTTTCACTTGACAGAGAGGGTGGCAATAAAGATCCTGGATAAAATGCGTCTGGACAAGCAATCACAAACACTCTTCGCTTCAGAAATCTCCTGCATGGAGAAGCTGGCCCATCCAAATATAGTGCGTCTGTATGAGGTGGTGGAGACATTCAAGAGGCTGTATCTTGTGATGGAGTATGCCAGTGGAGGAGAGCTGTTCTCTCGTATCAGCACCAGGGGGCGCCTGTCAGACCTGGAGAGCAGGCTTGTGTTTGCTCAGGTCCTCTCAGCAGTCCAGCATATGGTATGATTCACGTTAGTAGTGCATTCTGTTGCAAATTAAGTAAAATGATAGCAAATGCTACTGATATTTCCAAGCTGTTGGTATTAACTCCAGGCTGTAATAAGACTCCAATACAGCTTGCAGGAAAGTTCATTTATTTTCGAATTACCGATGACCAAATGAACCTGAAACATTTCTCTTTTCCCAGCATGAAAATAATATTGTCCACAGAGACATGAAAGCGGAGAATGTCTTCTACACCAGCACTTACTGCATTAAAGTTGGAGACTTCGGTTTCAGCACATCCTGCAGACCTCATGATGTCCTTCACACTTTCTGTGGCTCTCCGCCGTACGCTGCCCCTGAGCTGTTTAAAGCTAAAGGTTACATCGGTCAATACGCAGACATGTGGGCTCTGGGTATTTTACTTTACTTCATGGTGACTGCCACCCTGCCATTCCGAGCTACCAACACAGGGAGGCTCAGGTGCTGTATCCTGAACGGCTCTTACAACATCCCCCCCTACGTACCTGAGTCATGCCAGGATATCATTAAGGGCCTCCTGAGACCAGTGCCCAGGGAGCGGATCACTATGACACAGATCATGGCCAGTAACTGGATGAGAGGCACTGAATGCCCAGAGGCTTACCCTACATGTTCCCCTACTCCCTCCCACCTAGCAGAGCCCTCATACATCCTCACCTCAGATGAATTACATGTCAAAGCAGCACTGGAAGATCTTGGCATCACCAAAGCCCATCTCCTCAACAACACCCTCGATTTAAAAAGCCCCATCACTGGGGCTTACCGGATTTTACTACATCGCATCCAGAAGAGGAGATCTGTGGAGGCTGTGGGCTACAACCAGATGTGCATCAGAGAGTCCCAGAACAGATTCAGATGGCGATCTGGTTCAGATGGGCTTCTTGACATCCCACAATCAATTGTTTGTATCATCATGTAGGCTGGTTTCTCAAAGGAAATCGCATTTTAGAATGAGCTTATTTAGCTTAGCGTAAAGATGGAATGAACAGGTTTTTATATATTTATCACTACACCTTTCTGTCTCTTTTCTTAAAAAACAAACAAAACAAGCTTTGTGTCAGAATTTTTAACACGACTGTCAATTTCTAATCCCAATCTCAACCTGCCCCCCCTAACAAATAGTTGTTTCTTAGAGTAGGATGTAAAAAATTCTGTAATGTCAGGCGGTAGTGAGAAGATTACTGTCTCCTCTGTTTCCACTCTTTATGCCATTAAAAAAATATGCTGACACTTAATATTGATGGTCTCATCATGTAACTCTTGGAAATGAGAACAAAGTATGTAAAAACACCTCTGTAAAAAAGCACTGCAGTCACACAAAAAGGGAGATGGCTTCACATTTGAATTTGACATTAAAGGAATGTGCCCATGTTCCTGGAAGAGCTGGAAGTCAATGGGAATGGGAATGAGTTTGTTTTTTTTGTTTTTTTTTTTCAGCTATCGTCAAAATTTGCATGAGCATGGAAGACGTTTTGCAGGTGCTGACAGTGAGCAAGACATTGCTCTTTCCCCGAGGCAATAGGCATGTGGAAATAGATAAACCACTGGATTATTTATTTTTTTTATAAATGCACGAATATCAATCATGCAAAGGTGAGAAAAGTGCAGCCCAGTAAGGGCTTGCCATTTTTAGCATTGTGTTTGACTTTTTCCCGATTTTGATTCGTTTGTTTTTAGAGATCCTGATCAATAAATCAGTTCAATATGTTGATTAGCAATCCTAGTTGGCACAGTGCTGTGTAACTGATTGACCTTGTATTTAGTATCAGCCAATAAACTATGAAATGATGTCCTTTTTAAAAAAAAAAAATCCAATGATGAACTATTTTTTTTTTATCTTTTTTGCTTCAAATATGTCTTTCCTTGGATTAAAACTATTAAAAAAGTATGTGTAGGAAATGATAAAAAAAACAGGATATTGGTATTCATTTGTAATCTCAAGAGATTTCCTGAAAGCTCCTCAGTCAGCAGAACTTGCAAAGCCTGCATTAGAATACAAAAACAACTCAAATGGTGCTGCAAAAATATTTTTATCAGCCATTAGTGTATCGTTGTCCGTTGTCAGGCAAAGAAAAATGTATGACAATAAAAACATAGTTCACCTCCCAGGGTGAGAGGAAGTCGCTGCTAGGACAGCTTTCTGGCAAGTATACGAGATAAAATAGTGATAAATCTGTCATTTCAATTCGGGTTAATGTGAGCAATGTGTTCTGACTGCTTTTATTTTTGTTTTGATTTAATTCCAATATGTAAAAAAAGGGCTGTAATTTGTAATTCCATGTGAAGAAATCTTTGGCACTCTCTACTGTATGTTTTTTAACTTTGGAGGTGGCAGAGATACAACTGGATAAAACTCCAAGCTCTCCACTTTTAGCGTTCACAGAAAGTCTCCCGGGTAGAGAGCTCACCAAGTCCTGGATCGGGTTCTGTGGTATTTTGCTCAAACTGTCCTTATCTCCAGGAGACAAACCCTACTAACGACGATATGGCTTTTCATCTGATACCAGCAGCAGTTGTTGTTCAGAGTAAAACCTCTTGACAGCTCAGGCGTAGATTCTCATGCATCACATATCTGAGGTCCCAAGTATTGTAATTATCCTCTTGCTTGTGCATTAGCGCCACCAGCAGGTCACATTTTCTCATTTATAAATACCTCAACATGTATAAGCAGTATTATAGAAGCGGTCCAGGCATCAGGGGAGCTTACGAGGTCATGTGATTGCTGGCGTCAGTTCAACTGTTAGTAGGACAACTCCAAAAACTGCGGGAGGATTTTGATGTAATTTTGTAGCATGATAACATGTAGGTCGAGGAACTGATTCCTGAGCTGGATTTGGATCTTTGCTTTTGAATCTGTCCTCAAACCTCCGATACTTTATCATACTTGTTTCATTGTGAAGAGATTCCTCTACATATTGTTTTCAATACTTCTCTTTCATGTTTAGCGTTTCGTAACAGAGGAGTAATTTCTGCTCAGGATGCCAATCCTGCGCACGCATGCAGGAGCAACACAGACAGACTGCTTGATATGAGTGAGAGGAAACTAAGCTTCACTCTCACAACACAGCCCCATTTTTTTTTAACGTTTGACGGTTGTGCATCATGATAATCGTGATAAAGATTTGGAAATCTAACTGTATTTGCCAGTAGCCTTTTGAAACTATCCTACATCTATCAAGTCATTATCAGCTCTCCCTTTGGGCTGAATTGGCAGTCTACTAAAACAAATCATAAACGGTGTATTTTCTTTAAAAGTCGATTGCCCAACTATCTCTTCTTTTTTTATTCATTTCTTCCTTCACCATTCATCAATTTCCTTTCAAAGCACACGATACACAGTAGTGCGCGTACATGTCTGCAGCACCTTCATGCAACGCACAGTGGCAGCCGTTAATCTCCACCAACAGCCTGGTAAAACATGTTGCATGACTCAGTAAGATTTTATCGGCTGCAAGTTCCAGCAGTTTCCCGTGAAGATGCTGCCTAGGACATTGAGAAAAACCAGCTTTTGTCAAATAGTTGTAAATCAGCATATCATTGAATTTCTTTATATGTCAGCTTTCCCTCTGCAGTTTTTCTAGTGTGATGTTTCAATTGGAATATACAGATTTTGGGGCTTTGCCACAAACTTCACTGTTGAGTCAAAATTGATTTACAATTAACAAAAAATAGACAACAAAAACAATTTTATTATCCACTTCACAAGGCAACCTGTGAGGTCTAGCAGCAGCGTCTAAAACAAAAGTCTGGTTCCAGATGCCAAATGGTGAATGACTAGAGTTGGCATCTACAGATAACCACTAAAGAGAACCTGTTCTTGCAACACAAGAGATTAAAAAAACCCCAGTTTATTACAGTCATGAAAGATCAATGAGAATTCTGGGCATCTTTCAAACTGGCCCTATTCCATTACCTTCAAACTTATTGCCTTGATCTCTCTCGCTTTAAAAAAAAAAATGGGTTGGAACCTGAAAACCCGAGAACCTGGAAAATAAGTATTCTCTATAGGTGTCTTGTGCTCTTGTAAAGTTCACCATTAATACCTCTTTTATTAGTGAGCGCTGTATAGAACGAACATGGATTATACCACACAATGTATTCAAGAGTTTAGGACTGTTGTTCTTCATCACTGATCGCCACTGGATTCAAAAGAAATGCGTCTCTAGCATATTCTGACTTCTGGCATTACAAACAGTAATGCAGTGAGAAAGAAATACTCGTGTGTGAACTCAAGGTAGCTAATTATAAGTACTTGAAGGTTAATAAGTGTCAATTTAAATACATTTTAATTGAAGGTGGTTTAGAATCAGGCGGCACGGTGGTGCAGTGGTCAGCACTGTCGCCTCACGGCAAGAAGGTTCCGGGTTTGAGCCCCGGCTCGGGCACGGGGTCTTTCTGTGTGGAGTCTGCATGTTCTCCCTGTTCCTGTGTGGGTTCTCTCTGGTACTCCAGCTTCCTCCCACAGTCCAAAGACATCAAGAGGGGACGAGGCTGATTGATACTCTAAATTGACCGTAGGTGTGACTGTGAGTGTGAATGGTTGTCTGTCTCTATGTGTTGGCCCTGCGATGGACTGGTGACCTGTCCAGGGTGAACCCCACCTCTCACCCGAGGGCTGCTGGGATAGGCTCCAGCCCCCCGTGACCCTTAACAGGATAAGTGGTAGAAAATGGATGGATGGATGGTAGTTTAGAATCATATGAATTTCCAACATGTGTGTAAACTTTTGACATGATGATGTATTTGGGAAGATTTGATCCAGTTTTATAGAAACCTTGAATTTGTAAAAAAAAATTGTAAAAATAAATACATGAATAAAAATCTGGTGTTCATGGTAAATATTTAAATGTTAATATTACAGGCTTAACATTCCTGGAGTCCTGTGAATATGGTTACACTTTTACTCTACATACAGTAATAAATTTCAGTTTCAAATACTTAACATAATTAAAACCAAACAACACTGAGCTGGAGGTGATAAGAAAATTTATTGCAACAAGGCTTAGCAGGAACACATAAAAAAAACAAGAGGTATTACAGTCAATTGCAAATGAGTTTCCTCCCTCAAAGTTTGAAAAATAAACATAGTTGATAGACACATTTATACATAATTACACATCAAATTTATCTGCAAAAAGCATGAAAAAAGCAGTTTACATTTTCAGTAGCTATGCTAATGTGGCTAGCCAGCCAGAATCAGCTGTTCATTTCTTTACTTTTATCTTACAGCAAAATGAAAGGATGATATATGCGGTGATATCTGTAACCAGCGGCCTAAATAGCCCTCCATTAAAATATTTGTCACCGTTTGAAGGTAAGACTTTACAGATGATTGCAAGATTACTCTGGGCTGTTCTTGTTCCCCGGCCTTGACTCTCTGTTCCGCCGCTGTTTAAGGTGCTGTTAAGAACAAAGGCATCTGTTGGAACGTCGCTTAGTCACTTGAATTTATTACTATAATTTTATTATTACCTTTCTGGGTTTCGTTTTTGTTTTGGGCTTTTTGTCAACAAACTCCATCAGCTCCTTCACCCACAGCTCTCTGGGGTCTGTACAAAAGACACGACCCTTCCTCATGGTGAAGCTACGGAATAAGAGAAGACAGGTTTAATTCAACGCGGGTTAAAACAAGAAAACACCAGTTTGACGTTGCATTCTTTTTCATGCGCACTTACATAACAGCAGGGATGTTGCAGCCTCCATCTGCCAATTGATGCTTGTATTCCACCGCATTTCTTTGCGTGCTCTTGTGAAGTTTCTTCACATACTTCAGGCAACAATCCTCATAGGAAACTAAAGGATAGAAAAATTGTTGCATTTGTATTTTACACCTACACAACAATATTTGTACAATGTGAATAAACACATCAACACAGCAGTTAAGAGGAGACCTGAATCTGCTATGAGCTGACCCTCACTAACTGGGGTGGGTGACAAAACCTGATAACATTGTCTGTCTTTTCAAACAAGCAAAGAATGGAAATGATGAGACCGCGTGGAATCCATCTACAACAGTTTTGTTTTTCACCAACGGTCCTTACAGTGACCCATCAGCAAAGTGTTCCTGACCACATTTGAGATGGATCTCCTCAACCCACGAGGAGGAGCACAGTCTGGAAAAATACCTACAACTTGATCTACACTCCTCTATGTTACTGCTGACAAACAACCAAAACAGCCTGCTAAAAAAAGAAAGGAAAAAAAAAAAGTCAGGATCATGTCGAATCAAGAAATGTTGAGAAGAACAACTAGTACACACTACAGTGAAACCGTATCCTCCCAAGCAGGGTACTTAAGCAACACACAAGCCTCGCTGACTCTCCCTTTATCTTTACTGTTTGCTCACAGTGCCGCCAAAGAGGCACAAGCCAGTGCACTGTCATATACCTTGTGAAAACACAAAACACAGGCAAGACAGGACCAGCAGGGAGAAGAAGGTATTGACCCACATGGCGCAGTCGGGATGAAGTTAGAGCTCTGGAAAAGAAAACAGATGGAAGCAGAATTAGCATGCTGCAGTCAATCTTATTGCTCTGCCGTTCTTATCCAACACCTAGCAGCACATCAAACTTTGAACATTGAACGTGTGTGTGTGTGTGTGTGTGTGTGTGTTATCTGCAAATGAATGAGATAAGGGGGGGGGGGACTCAATAAATGAGTGTTGACACATGTTTCCGCATGGATCAATCAATTCCTGTAATGCTTTCATCAGGAGGAAAATACATCTGTTTTGTTAAAAAAGGTGAAAAAAATACTAGGTTTCAGATTATTTCAAAAACAGCCAATGTGTTATCATTCCCTCCACTTTCATGCTTTGCAACCTGAAATCTCAACATTACAAAAAAATCCAAACCCTTTTGGCCTAATCT
This sequence comes from Aulostomus chinensis, assembly GCF_037954235.1. Taxonomy (NCBI): domain Eukaryota; kingdom Metazoa; phylum Chordata; class Actinopteri; order Syngnathiformes; family Aulostomidae; genus Aulostomus; species Aulostomus chinensis. The sequence goes on from NC_141324.1 coordinate 25,477,744, forward strand.
AGCAAACGAACCGACACCACAAAAAAAAACCCCAAGAAAACTGGAAGCAAAAAGTCTTAGGAACTTGTCCAATGATCATTCTGTCACTGCATCTTCCCTCTCAACTACACAAAGTAAGTGCAGCTGCATGTCACTCACCTCTCTTGCTCCTGATGTGCACTCTTGTGTCTATCAACCTTGCACAGGTGAGGCTTTTATATGCACACAGGGATAATTCATCAGGTATCATATTTCCACAAATGTAAAACACCTTTGGACCTTGGCTCATTTTCCTTTCAGTTTCACTTAAGCTCAACAATCACTCTTTAGGTTTGCCTGGAATGGTGTATAAAGTAAGTATTAGATTATAATCGTATATAACATTTGTTTTTGTGATCTTTATATAGCTTTTTTATGACATTACTCAAGAAAAAACAAGTGATAGTTTGTCTGCATTGACAAAAAAATTGCAAGAAATTAAAAACGCACAAGAAATAGAATGTATGTAAGCCTGTAGCCTGCACTGTATGTGAGCAGGTGGGAGGAGTCGTCTTTACAAATAAGACATGTTTGTCAGGAAACATGTAAGTGTAGAATACACTTTTGGCTTTGAAGCCGTTTTCGTTTCATCCAAATAACATCCCAAAGATTTTTGTTTTGCACCAAATATGCTCATCGCCATCATACAGATGTTCCTCATGATGGGGTCCATGAAAGACCCCGAATCCTCTGGAACTGTTTCATCACAAATCCCACAAATGTCACAAGTCCTGAGCCCGGTCCAGCTCCTCCTCCACCAGCTGGATCCTGCGGTTCAAGGATGCCACATCGCCCTCAGCCTGTAGCAGCACAGGGAGCGACAGAGAGAGAGAGAGAGAGAGAGAGAGAGAGAGAGAGAGAGAGAGAGGCGTAGTTTGCAACCAGCTGAAAGAAAGTCGGCGTCCATGCCTGTCGTCCCCACAGAGGCCTCAGCCTGATGACTGTGCAGCGTAGGAGCAGACGTCTGTGGCCTAACGCTCGCCATTATGTATGATGTCACACACAGTTAAGTTTAACTTGAAACACTGAGTACCTGACGAACGAAGGCATACATAGGTTGCTGTGACACTCTGAAAATGCGCCAGTTTAACACTATGACTAGAAATTCCAGTGTGTGCCTATCACCGTGACTTTGACCTTTGACCCCCGCAGTTGTTTCAGGTCATCCTTGATTCTTAGCAGATATTTGTTCTATATTTGGAGAAATTCCCTTGGGGTTTTCCGGAGGTTTGTGTGAGGTGACAGTGGCCTTTGACCGCCAACATCTTCCCAGTTCATTTTTATGACATTTGTGACAAATGGGGAGAAATTTTCCTCAAAGTGGTCTGAGATATGGTGCGTATGTGAGGTCACAGTGACCTTGACCTTTGACGACCAAAATTTTTTCAACTCATCCGTGAGTCCAAGTGAACATTTAAGTCAAAATAAACTCCCTCAAGAGAGACTCCATTAGTGACAGAATGAGCAGACGTTTGGATGGACAACCCGAGAACATAATGGATTAATCAGGCTTGTCTCAACTTCTAAATTCTCAGAGGACCCTAACTAATGGGTATATGACTCTTGAGTTGTACTTGACTCAGAAATAAAATGCCACGTGAAGACTTCCTGTATTTAAATAACGTGTCAGTGTTGTCCCATCACGTACCCACCCAAGATCTTTGCCTTAACCTTTTGAATTTAGGTCGCTGTGTTCTTCTTGGATTTTTGTTGAATGCTTTGTGACAGATACAAATGAGCTCTGAGTGCTTGACTGGACATCTGATAGTGCTGCTCACTATTTATACTCTGGCTGGGACTCACATCCACCCTGTTTAAGTCCAATGAGGCGTTCAATGGAACTGCCCTTTTGCTTTCTTTTGCCTGAGGCTACTGGTGCTCATTTCAGTTGTGTGTTTCTCCTTCAACACACATGACTGTGCATGAAGTCGTATAGAGGGAATGTGATTCTGGTCTTCCTCTGAGCTTGCTGTCTGAGTTTGATCCTCATACAGCAATTAAAGAGTCTCCAGTGTTTGTTGGTAAGACGGCCCCTAATGCCGACAGGGAAAAGTGAAGTTGTGGTTATGATGGATTAATAACCTTGGATGTTTGTCAGAAGATGATGGTCCACTGCCAAAGGAGCTTGGTTTCACGATTTGAGATGCTACACTGGGTTGTCTTCAGCAATTCCCTCCAACAATACATGTCATTTCATTGCAGTTCCTGTCAATTTACAGGCACATGAAGAATTACATCTCCAAGAAAGTCATTCATCAGTGTGTGAGAAGCTTTATTTTGGCACACAGAACAGAAACGCTACAGAGGAGATGAGGACAGAGCTGTCTCACGCGCTGTAGACTGAATAATGATACTGATCTAACGTGTAGCAACCATTTAAACAACAAATGAAAACAAACAGAGGAAAGAGATCCAAAAATGAAATAATGTTCCTCTGATTAATGTCTTATTTTACATTTCACTGCTTTTGAAGCAGTCACGTTTTTAGGATGCGATGATGAGACAACAGAAGAATACAGGAAATCTGAAATCCTGTGGTTGTCTTCCAGCTGGGAGCATTAAGCTATTTTAGAAAGGTTAGTGGTCACCAAAGGCAAGGGCCTCTTTATTGCAGTACAGTGAAGTCTTTGATTTTTAGTTTATGTTTGCTGGAATCCAACCAAATTATAAATAAATGACAGATTAAAGCATTCACAACTTTTATTACATTAGAAATAAAACAAATCCATAACAAAAATAAAGTGTCATGACAGCGTTTTCTTTCTTTCTGTCTTTCTTGGACTTTTTTGTGAAACAGGATCAAAGTGTTGGGGTACTTGATAAATGGTTATAAACTATTACCAGGACTAAAAAATGATAGAAAGTATCTAACCTTATACTTAAGAGGACTCAGCATTAAAGCTCTGGAAATGTGCTTGTGGATTTGACAATTATTATGTTTTTTTATTGTCACGGTGGTGCAGTGGTCAGCACTGTCGCCTCACAGCAAGAAGGTTGTCAGGGCTGCTGGCTGGGTATGAAGCATCCAGACCCCTCAGGTCATCAGGGACGGGTCTACTCAGTGTCCCCAGGGTCAGAACCAAGCAGGGTGAAGCTGCTTTCAGCTTCTGTGGTCCACACCTGTGGAACAAACTCCCTGAAACTCTGAGGTGTGCATAAACTGTCAGCTCATTTAAATCAGGGCTGAAAACACTGCTGTTTACTGCAGCCCTCTTATAGTGTATTGATTTGGTATTGATCTGGGTGATTTGGTATTGATGGATTGATTTACTATTGATTTGTCTGCTGTCGAATTGATTTGAAACTGTTTTATTGACTTTATATGACTTTTGAATATTTTAATTCACTTATTCGATTTTAAACTTTTTAACTTTCAAGTCTCTCTTTACCTCTGTAAAGCACTATGAACTGCCTTGTGTACGAATGGTGCTATACAAATAAATTTGCCTTGCCTTGCCTTGGATCGAGCCTCGGCAGGAGCACGGGGTCTGTCTGTGTGGAGTCTGCATGTTCTCCTTGTGCCTGTGTGGGTTCTCTCCAGGTAGTCTGGCTTCCTTCCACAGTCCAAAGATATCAAGAGGGGACGAGGTTAATTGGATACTCTAAATTGACCACAGACGTGGCTGTGAGAGTGAATGCTTGTCTATGTGTGGAATGGATGGATGGAAATGGTATATATTTTGATATTATCTTGCAAAAAAAAAAAAAAAAAGAAAGTAGAAACTTAGCTGGGACATAATTAGCCACTATATGTCCACAGCTGATTTACAGTGGACTTTGGCCATGGTGAATTATCGCAATCCAAGCAAAACTGTTACTGAAAGCCCAAGCCAAGCTCTCTGACAGATGAAGGCCCTCTGAGGCAAACACATGCAGTGGCTTGTCATAGTTGTGCCTGGAGGGATATCTGAGGTGTAATTCTTTCCAAAAAGAATTGTGCAACCATTATTCTTATGAAATGTGCTCAACTTATTCTTCTTTAACCATAATTGGACAAATATTTATGTTTCTGTCTGTATTCACTTGGTGTTTTATGTGTAACTCTCTTTTTTCTAGCACTTGGTCCCTTTCACAAAGAACAAATATGGGAACAATTTGGGTCTGTAAAAGAGCTGTTAAATTTAGTGTGTGATCTACGGCTGAGTGAGAATGGTGGAGAAAGTAATGATAAATGGGTTTAGTTTCTCAGCGGAGAAGGGCCGCAGTTAATAACAACTTCATAGGGGGGGGGGGGGGGCTGACAAGGTCTGTAAATATAGAAGTTTGAGATTTTGAAATTATCCAGACAAAAATGTTCTGAGGATGTCTTGATTAACTTCATCAACATCGTGTTTCTGGTGGTGTTTGCTGGACTTTCAGCAGGACTATGTGAAAACTGAGGCCAACCTGGCGGCAACATGGAACGGCATGTTTATACACTTTGATGTACTCCTTCTGATGGTTCAAGTTGTGGTGGGTTACTTTGAAGACTGAAAGTTTTGTTTAAGAAGTGTTAAGTTTTTATTTTGGGCCTGAGCAGAAATGTCCCGGTGGAGTCTTTTCCAGTGTTGTTGTTGAATTGATTTGGTTGAATCTGGTATACTCGGGCACGGGGTCTTTATGTGTGGAGTCTCCATGTTCTCCCTGTGCCTGTGTGGGTTCTCTCTGGTACTCCGGCTTCCTCCCACAGTCCAAAGACATCAAGAGGGGACGAGGCTGATTGATACTCTAAATTGACCGTAGGCGTGGCTGTGAGAGCCAATGGTTGTCTGTCTATATGTGTTGGTCCTGCGACGGACTGGTGACCTGTCCAAGGTGAACCGCGCCTCTCGCCCGAAAGCCACTGATAGGCTCCAGCCCCCCTGTGACCTTTAACAGGATAAGCAGAAGAAAATGGATGGATGGATGGAATCTGGGATAAACTTAACTCACAAGACATTGTGAACATGTCCATTGACTGACTTGTAAAATCAAAGAAACATATTGAAAAATACCATTATAATACACACACACACACACACACACACACACACACACACACACGCGCGCACACACACACATAAGCAAATGTAGTATTTGTGAAGGGGAGGCCATCTGCCAGCTTTTAATGCTAGTTTGCCCTCTGGTGGCAGCTAACAAGAATTACATTGGCTTTTTATGGATGACGTTAACATGTGGATCATGAAAGGGGCACAAATCTTTAGCTTGTTCTTATTGAGGATCCCCCAAATCTCTCTCAAGTGTCATCTCTGGGTCTGATCAGAGTGGACATGTCTGTGTTTACACCTCGAGGAATCAATCAGCACCACAGAACCGTGCAGGCCTGATTCACAGCAGAGTAAATGCAACTTCTGAAAGAGCAGCAAATAAGAGAGCACTAACACAAGCCGGTGTAAACAATGCTGGTTTCAAAAAAGGGCTTTGCAAATGTTTTATGAGGAAGGAAATTCATTCAACATGTTAGACCTCAAGGATACACACAAAGCACTTGATGGGAAACACGGGACATAAAACCAAGCAAGCTATTTCCATTCTTGACATTAAAGGCTGATTGTTAAAGTGGGTGAGCTTTGGAGTTTTATTTTTTCTTTATTTCCTTTCATAACAATAATCTTTCATGCGCGGTTAAGATTGTGCATGGCTGTTTGAATCTGTCTTCTAAACTGTTTCGATTTTAAGTGTAATGTAACTTTGCAGATGTTTGATGATTAAATTAGCATTATGCAATCAATAAGATAAAAGAAATACCTTTGCTTTGAGTGATACTGAATTGAATGCACACGTCTTCTCTTGGCCTAGCCTGTATATTTTGCATGGACTGAAGCAAACCTGCACAGTTACGGCAGTAAATATATAATCAAGAAAGACCTACTCTTCTGTGAGATAATGTTACAGCCCTGTGTGTGTGTGTGTGTGTGTGTGTGTGTGTGTGTGTTTCTGATGGTTTGATACGATGGATACCACCTGGAGGTGGAAGGAAGGCACAACCAGTCAAACTGTTCAGTCCTCATACATGTTTGATCCCTGAGTCCTGGGTTTCTGGGTGTCGACTACCTTAATGGGTAGTGTTCTGACTGTATGTGCGTATTCTTCTTCAACACTACAGAACTTTTTTCTTATCCCTCAGTTTAATCTTACAGACAGGAGGCAAAGCCTGATGCCTATTTATAACTCCTTGCAACTTACATCTATCTCTTGAAACATTAAAGTATTTGACATCTGGGTGATTTTCAGGTGCAAATTCTCCTGCTTTGGGCATTTATAGCCGCCAATGGTTAAAAAAAAGTCATAAATAGGAATACATTTATGCTGAGAAAATGTCATGAATAAGGCCCATTATTTCACGTATAAGGCAACAACTGTTGCTCTCCTAACTGTTAAATATGCATCAAATAAATGCATATAAAACTTATGGACAGGATGATTAAATTCAGTCCAGTTGGACTGCAACAAATTACAGAAAACTGTGCAAACAAACTTAAATAGCTACAAGAAGTATAAACAAATGACAGATTGTTTTCATTGTCCCCAATACTCGATCCAACTATTTGTGTCAGTACTGGATCCATATCTGATATCAGTGTCAGATCAATGTATCCCAGAGAGGTAAATAGAGACAAGCCCTTCCTCATCTGCTCTCTTTTTTTTTGTAAAGTGGAATCATTGGGATCTGATTAAATTTGCTATCAAATCCACATCCCTCCTGTCAGAATTAGTCTTTTGTTTTCCTGGGACCTGGAACAAGTTCTCCTGCTCTGGTGCTTTGGTGTTAAAATCTTCATCTTGTCACACAGCTGCTTTCGCTCGTGCACAATGAGCAGATTGTCATGTCTGCATAGCATTTCCACCTCCTCCTTCTCCATTTGGCAATTTGTCTGATTCCTAAAGGCCGTGTCATGTTGTCATCACTGATAATGGCAGCAGTGATTGATGACAACAGAGCTGTCTCCATGACAACTAAACAAAGAAAAAGAGCCGGTGGGCCTAAGTGGAACTGTGAGTTCATGTTTAAAAATTTTTTTTTTTTTTTTAGTAGAACTATTTACACGGGCCAAAACTTCCACAAGTATTTGTATTTTTATAGAAGGACTGTGACAAAATTGTCTAGAAAATTATTGCTCACTGCGGTCTTTGTTTAACAAGATTTAGTTGATTAATGATGTTCTTGGAGAATTAGGGAGGAAAAGAATAAATCAATCTATGACAAAATCTGTTGTCAGAAAATAGCAGTGGGACACATGAGAGCAGTTGTTCGTCTGTTTGTTGGGATCACAAGCTTCTCAGCACTAACAACAGAAAACATCAAATAGAGTTCCGACTCCAATATGGAAAAGCCTCTAGCGCTGTGCAGGCTCATTTAAACAAATAAAGTTTCTTTTGGGATTTTACTAGTTTTATTTCAAGCAGCGAGGGACCACGGCATTTATGCCAGTTCATTTCCATGACTATTCCCCACATTTAAAGAATGTGATTCCGCGTAAAAAATGAAGTCTAACCGTGTCAAAATGTATCACAGAAAAGCATCGTAACATGATACAACATCAACATGTAGTAAAATTAAATCTATGTTAACCAAAGGAGATTTTTCTCAGTCAGCTGAATTACCTGAATTACGTATTCTCAAATATTCAGGTATCCAAACATTAAACCACGTCTCAATGAATTAAATTTTCATGATTTCTTCCCAAGATTTTGCTGCAATTCATTCTTTTTTCAAACGTTTACAGGCCTGTAAATTGCATCTAATCCTTGTTTCAAATCTATGGATTGACTATTTATCATGTGGATAGCAAGGAAACCTGTGGGAGAGGACTGCACCCTGGAGCCACTAAAATACTGCTGCCACAGGCCAAAGAAGTCAAATTTGGGACAGGAACAGGAAGAGGACCAAGCAAAAAGACAGAAGTGCTCTCACAAGCACCCTGTGGGAGACAACTACGTGTCATCATGAAACTAATTATAAAACAGCCTGAATCTGACATTGATGTTAAAATTAAATACAGTTAAGTCATCAGAAATTAGGTAGGACATATAAAGGATTTTTTATATATATATATAAATGCTCGTTTCCTCTAGTGTGAAGAGTTGCTCCAGCAACTTTGCCTGGACTGTCCAAACTCACTGAGATCTGCTCCTGTTTTCAGCTGGAAATAACAACCTGGCTTTTGCGATGGGCAGACAACATTTAGTGGTTTATTTTCTGTGGTATATTGGCAGGAGTAGGAGAAATTATGGGTTCGCCCTGCAGTAGTAAACGGTGGCAACGTGCTCCCTGCCACTGAAAACATTTCTGCCTCAACTTGTATTATCTGCGCGGTGGGTTGTGGGTGTGTGCGTCGAAGTAAAATGGCGGACTTGGCAAACGAAGGTGAGTAAGTGGCAGTGTGAGAAAAACAAAACTGACTGTGTGGCGATAAGAACGGTGCCTTTTCATTATCTGCACATTGGGAAAGTGAAATGAAGCAACTCGACCGTTGGTTAATTTTGGACTCAAGTGCATTACAGCTTCGTGGTGTTTACAAGACTAAAACGTTAGCTACTAGGCTAACATGCTAAATGCTGGGATATGTGTAATATCTGGAATGCTACGGAACGCCCTCGAATACTGTCTGCTACTAGCTGGCTTACTTCCTAACGCTAGCACCCGGCTATTTATAGTCAGTGTGTTTTGCAATCTGTAGTGAGCTGTTTTGAGTTAAATTTCTTATAGATACAACCCTTTCGGCCCATAGAAGTATTCTACAGATATAGCTAACGTTGTAGTTCAATGTTATCAGCTGTGGAATATGAAAAGAAATCGTTACTGAACTAGCTCCTGCGTGTTGGTTAATGTTGTTAGCGTTCAGTTGCAGGACTGTTTGACGTCTATTTGGGCGCGTAGAGAGAAACTCGTCGGTCAACGCGTGAGTGTAAAGGTGGATATATATATTTTTTTAAATATGTGATCGATACCCACACAGGATACTTGATATGTCAATGAGTGCAGAATTCAATGAGGATCTTGTTGTCATTGCTGGTCGGGCGAGATGAGTCATGCGAGATGGAGAGCATTAGCATGCTAACTATAGCAAATAAGCTAACCTGCGTCCGGCTTTACGGAACAACCGGTGGCGCGGACTATTTCCTGGATCGGGTCAGATAATGTGTAAGTGCTAGCATGTGGATATAAGCCGGGAACATCTCCGGCTACCTGTATTTCCTCATTGAATGATATTTCATTCAGGATTACTAACACGCATTAGCCGATTTAGGTGATTGCAAACTGCAAAAAGGTACTCAAATGGGTGATTAAATATAGGTCACAGTACATTTTTCAGGTTTCTCCTATTAAATGTGTTTAATCGCATTTATAAATAGATAGTGATAACCACGAGGGTGTGAGATTCAGATGGTAATAGCTGAACAGTTTGCACGTTACCGCATTCATTTACACCCCCAGCAAGGCTCCAAAACGACAGCGATGCTACACCTGCTCAGGCCCTACCCAGACTGAGAAAACCTTTGTCTGCTAATGTTATAGGATTACACATCTTACAGAGGTGACAGTGTGAAGGTAGACGCATTAGGTGCTTTCAGGTGACATGAAATTATTACCTGCCTCATCCAGCGCTATACTAAGTGGATGTAACGACGTTTTTCTCAGCGATTTATTAAAACAACAACATTTTTAAGTAGCTGTTGTGAAAGTTTGATGTCTTTTCCAGTTTTTATTTGATTATATGGACACCGTTGTCTTATTGCATTAATTTATTCATATGTGATGATACTGTTGCAAAATCAGATCAATCATTATCAGTATATGTGGCATAATGTGACCTCTGAGTAATGTGGTATAGTCTGATTGAGGGAGTAAATTTGTGTGTGTTCATGTGCTTTATCCAGTCTCCTCTTATTTTTACTTTCCCTTGTAAAAAAAAGAAACCAAAAAACTCTTGCACTTATGAGTGCAAGAGTTGTCTTATGTGGTTGAAAGTCTTATCAAAAGGGCTAATTTGGATATATTTTATGGATGTGTGCTCCACTTATTCATGATAACTAAAGTATGAGTGGTTCCTTACAGATTGAATTAATTCACACAAACCACACAGAAGTTAATATGCTTTGGTATGTTTTGACATGGATATTAATTCTTATTTTTCATATGTAAAAATATCTTAATGTTTAGTCATGAAAATTTGCCTCAAAGGCTCAGGAATGGAAACAATATTTTTCCACCGCGAGCTCATGAATTTGTTGATATTGTTGATGTATTTTGGATCCTCTTAAATTTTTGGAAGGCTTCACACAATTTGGTAATTCCTGTGATACCTCAAATGTCGTACTGCACATAACTTTCAAGGTGTCATCAAGACAGTTATTTAAAAGGGATTATTGTAGACCACAGATTGAGAAGGCTGAGCTGTAGCTGTTTTATATTAATCCTTCAAATCAAGAACACTCAAAGACTGATTTGCTGTATACCTTGAGGTAGTTCTTTGGTGACAAGCCTTTGTTTTCTCCTAACAGACAAGCCTGCTATAGCGCCTCCTGTGTTTGTTTTTCAAAAAGATAAAGCACAGAAGGTAAGTTTCCCTCTGTTTTTGAAGTGTTCTTCCACTATTTTGCAGACTGTACACTGATATTCAGTCTGGACTGAATATGCATACATTAAAGAAGAGGTGTTGAACTGACTGAGCTTATCATCTTCACCAGTAGCAATACTAATAAGCTTGACGAGAAGTGCCTGATCTCTGTCATGAGCATTTTCTTTGAATTACTATCACCTTTACCTTTGATATGTCACAGCTCCAGACTGAAAACCAAGGAGGGTTATTTGATGAAAGTATTTGATTTAATACTTTGAAAACTTAAGGTACCTCTTTTTAAGATGCATGAAATTCAAACATTGGTTTTTCTTCCAGCGATCTGCAGAGGGCTCAAGTGCAGAGGATGGAGAGGGTAAATCTAGGGTCCAAACTGACTGATTCTTTTGTTAATATTTTCATTCTCATAAGTTAAAGTCAGGATATTGATGATATGTTGCTACCACTTTCAGATTCAGATAAAGACGAGGGAAGTTATTGCCCCCCAGTGAAAAGGGAGAGAACCTCATCATTCCCACCCCCACATTCTGGTAAGGGCACGTGGTGACTAAGCAAAGCATTTGCTTTTTTTCCCTTGGTTCTTGCTTCTGGTGTACAAGACGATTTGTATGCTGAGTGCAATTCCTGTCCACTACTTTGCAGTTCCCAAGAACAATGTATTCATGCCCTCAAGTTTCTGCCAGTCTCCTACTGGGAACTCTGACTCTGAGCCAGGTGAGGTATCTCGACCACCAGTGGTTCCCCTTTATAGCTCAAAGGCCCACTGCACTGAATCTTGGTTTTGAAGGTTAAATGAGACACAAAACACTGACTTAAGATTGTTTAACAACAGCATTTGGTTAAATATCAATGCAACTGTGATTACTTTTTTATTTGTAATTTTCTTCTACTCATACTAGTTACCTGCTCTGCAGCACTGATATTTGCATGAATAGAGGAAAATGTTCAGTCTCATAAAAGTACAAAGTTGGACGAAGAAGTGACCCCAACCCCCACCTCCCCTTCTCCCTCTGGCTGCTGTGGTGTGTGTCTGTGTGTATTATGTCTTGCAAGCTAATGGCTAGTATTGTCTTTTAAAGAGGATGTCACAATAACAAAAAGTCAGTTGTAAATTCAGAGTCCTATCATGGACATTATGAAAGCATTTAATTGTTGGTTGCATTTCTCAAGTTTCATCACAACGTGTGTGTGCATGTGTGTGTACTATGTTATAACTGCTGATTGATTTTATAACAAAGTCTTTTATGCTGAACTTCATCACAGCCAGTCTAGCTTTGCAAAATGTCCAAAGTAATAATTTGTAACTTCAGTTTCAAACCAGAGATCTTGATGATGTGGTCAAACTTGACATTCTAAACATTGATTCCTTGTGTAGTTTGTTTTACATCTCAGTGGTACAGCTTTGTCTAGTGTAGTGCTTCATCCTAAGACTTGAAACTGCTGGTTATTGGGTTGAAAATGTAGCCCAGATTGTGAAACTCAAGTTATATTCACTGGAAACGGGAAGGATCTTGTGAATGTTGATGATAAAGAGGATACTTGTAGCTTTAGCCCTAATTAGGACCAGGTCATGTAAATCTAGTAAAGCCACTGAGACGCAGATGTAGAGAAGGTTCAAAGGCCCTTGAGCCAGCCATTTTACTGCTCAGGAGTTTGAGTAAAACACAAAGAAGAGTGAACAGTCTTCAAGGATTGTGGTAAAAGAGGTGTCAAGACAGACGGATGCATCTATGGTTGCTAGCGTACTCGGGAATTTTCATTTATCCTTGTTGTTTCCATCTTGCCAGAGGAGAAACCTGTGGGATTCCGTTTAAAGCCACCAACTCTCATACATGGGCAGGCACCAAGTTCAGGTTTGTGTTTGATGTCTTGTAGTATTTTCCTACATTGTCTTGATTAAAGTAAAAACAAAAAAAACAACAACAACACTTGAACCCAAGCATGCACTCTCAGAAATGGAATAGGTACATTTAGACTTTCAGATGTAAAACTATTACACAACATTGTATAGAAACGTATGAGACTTGGAAATCCAACAAGTAAGTTGGCTTTTGCAGGCGTCCCAAGTCAGAAACCCAAGGAGCAGCAACGCAGTGTTCTCCGCCCTGCAGTTCTTCAGGCGCCACCCTCAAAATCACATTTAGAGTCCAGTATGTATCATTAACTTGATACTTGAAATGTTCTCCAACATAATTTGAATCTGCTTTTTCTGACAACGTATTCATTTAACCTTAAGCATTGTTAGCTTTTATATTGCAAGTATTTCCTGCATGTGGGCTACATTTGCATTACTTTATTTTTTCTGTCTGTTTATTTAGACTCCAGTTGTGGAACTAACGGTGTCAAAAAGTCGTCAGATGGTATACCTGTGACCCAGTCCCTCTTCCTGAACAACACAGAGCACTCAGCCACCCTGACCAAGTCACTGGTGAGGACGAGCTCATCCTGTCCATCATCTCAGGCTGGGCATCGCAAAACATCTTTAGTTCAGGTTTTACTCCTTTGTTTCAGGCAGAACGTAGAAAAAAGATTTAGGATGTAAAATATTCATAACAGAGCTACAGCTTTTCTTTGTTGGTATTTTCATACTCCACTATAATAAAGAACTGTCGAGTCAAAAACAAATTTACGTTAAAAAAAAAAAGAAGAATCACTGTACTACCAAATTTCATTCAGGTCAACACTGATCTGTGTAAATGGCCTATTGCTTACTTTACCTAGATAGATATGTTGGATATAACCACCTGCCTGCAGTAGAAATACAAGTTTGACTCTGCTTCTTCTTCTTTTTTTGTTCCAATTTCAGAAACATGAAAATGAGGAAGATGGAGCAAGTGGTAACAAAGATGGAGGCGGCAAAGAGAAGGAGGCAGATGTAGCAATATCATTTGTGTTTGGTCAGAATATCAAAGACAGAGCAAAGGTGAGATTTTACTCTCATACGTGCTTGTAATAGAGAGGGAAGATGCTAATGTGACAGACACCCGGGTGATTATTATTCATTTATCACACATTTATTCATAATTTTGTGTCATTGTTCTGGATCAGGTATGTTAGGAATGTTCGGATAAAACTCGGGCAATTTGGAAATGTGGACTCACTCATTCATTTGCTATGCTATGTTTTAGTCAGGGCTTTAATTTAATGAAATTGTAAAAACTGTTTGGATCCTACACAATTCCATATTCAACATAATTATACTCTTTCTGCAGTTGGACGAGAACAATACAGAAGACAAGTCAAAGGATAGCGTGCCACTGGACTCTCAATCAGAGGGCACTAATTATTTCTTACAGTACATCTCTACCCCAAGGTAAAGTCTGAATGAAATGGTGTCCCCTTTCAGGTATTTTTAGCAACTCATTTTGTTCGCAAGTAGCTTCCATCAAGTTACTAAGGTCTTTTTTCTCTTTCCTGCTTTTTTCAGTTCAAAAAATGCCACAAAAAGTACAGACAGTGGGGCAAAATTTGTGTTTGGGCAGAACATGTCTGAACGAGTTCTGGTGAGTGTTTCCAGCTTGTTGAATAGCTTGTCTGCTTTCTGCAGTGTTTAAAACAAGAACAATAATGGAGCTTTGAACAAAATTTGTTTTGTTTTCAGAGTCCCCCCAAGGGCGAGTCCTCAAATGAGGATAATAAAGAGGTTTCAGCTGCCCCTGCTTCTGAACCCTCATCACAGGAAACAACCCCAGAGAAGGGTAAGAACTCCAACCCAATTACCAGAGAAATGTTTGCTGCTTGGCTTGAGTAATAATAGATTTAAAAGAGACACAAAAACGCAAGACCTGAGACTGCAGCAGTTCAACAGAAATATAACTGTATGGTAGAGACTCCTCACATTGGACAAGTTATGTAAAGTGTTGTAATATTGGCATTAAAATAAGATGTGAACTGATGTTTGATAAGCCCACATAAATTGCCGTGGGTGTAATGCTAAAAATGAATACATCTGTAATTTGAGATGCAGGTTTCACAGCTCTAGCCCCCACCGTCTGCCTCACATCTGCATCCAGCCTGGCGCGTATTAAAGCAGATAACTCGAAGAAAATGTTGGACTTGCATTACACAATTTGAAGATGTTATACAACAGACTGTCTTTTCATTCACTGACCTTTTTTATATTGGATTTCATAGAACCAGAGATGAAGTTAAATTACAACCCAGGCCCAAAAAAATCCCACCAAAAAATGACTGCTTTCTGTTATTTTGTTGGTTACACATTAATGGTTGTGTGACTTAGCAGGATGGTACTTCAGCCACACTCATGCGGCTTGACAGTGTGTCTTTCACTGTCTGCTCTGGCCAAGACTATTAGAATAAATTCAGCAATTCTAAGCTGCTGTGTGCACAGTTGTTAATCATTATGATAAATGTGCTCCACAACAACCACACTAATCTGTGGTGTTCTTCATTCATGCCTGAGAATAATGGTGAGTGAGTGAGATCAGGCTTCACCACTCTTGTGGTCACAAGATAATAAAGTATAACAGGGTATTTAAAAATGCACAACTGTGTCATTCATAAACAAATTCCTTTTAAATGCCATATGATCCTTCTTGGGATTTCAGAGGCTCTACAAAGCTTCAATTATGGGCGCAATCTGTCCAAATTGGCTCAAGTGTTACACGAGGGAAGGGGAGTAGGCCCTACCATTCAAAGCTGACTGCCATTGGCTGTTGTAGGGAGAAGACTTCCAGCTCATATTGGCTCCAAAGTGGCGTCAATCAAAAGTTCAGAGTGCAGCCAGCGTTTTGGTTTATATGTGAACATCTGCCGCTAATCTGATGTGATGCAACAGCAGTTTTCTCACCACTGTGTTTTCTGTTCCCAGTGAACAGCGTGTCAGAGTCTTTGGAGGAGTCTGCAGCAGCGTACACCAAAGCCACAGCCAAGAAGTGCATCTTAGAGAAAGTCGATGTCAAAACCGGAGAGGAATCGGAAAGCAACGTTTTACAGGTAGATGGTGGGCTCATTTGACTCAAGGCACATCGTAAATGAACGAGGTAGAAAACGATGCAATCTTTGTTTGTCTTCACTTTCATTTCAGATGCAGTGCAAGTTATATGTTTTTGAGAAGACAGCTCAGTCGTGGATAGAGAGAGGTCGAGGTTTACTGAGGCTCAATGACATGGCATCAACAGACGATGGCACGCTACAGTCCCGTCTAGGTAAACACGCCTGCAGGAGTTTCCTGGGAGAATTACAAACACCTCACCATCAGGACAGTAGATCAGCAGTTTCATGTTTCATTTAGGACACACTGCAATTGAGAGATGTCCTACTGACTTAAATGTTTCAGACATACACAATATGTGTGGCGTGATGAGGTAATGTGTCTGTTTGTTCAATACCTGACATGAACACAAGGGGGAGGTGTTTCTCCATGTTACTCACTGGACCTCAGAGCAGTGGATGTGTGGTGTGATTGTGGACTGTACAATAAGGTTGTTTTGTTTTGTTTTGTTTTTTTAACCTTGCAGTGATGAGGACCCAGGGAAGCCTCCGGTTGATCCTCAACACTAAGCTTTGGCCTCAGATGCAGGTGGACAAGGCCAGCGAGAAGAGTGTACGAATCACTGCCATGGACACAGAGGACCAGGGGGTCAAGGTCTTCCTAATATCGGTACGTATTACAAAACACCACCACTTAACGAATACTTTAAATGAGTAGCTGTCAAGTTGTGCTTGTTTTTGACACTGATTGTCTCAGGTTCTTATCGGCGTGTGAGAACATTATAAACAGCTGGCTGTTGTGGGATCCCAGCATTAGGCCGGGCTCACTCTCCTCCACATGGTAGCCTGCTGCTAGTAAGCCTGCGTTGGTAGCTTAACCATGTCATGCTGTGAGTAGCCTGTATGTGGAATGTAAACAAATAAGGCTTAGCTCGCTGACAAACACATTTCCTTTAAAAACTTCATAGTGAGTCAGCTCATGTTTCATCACTTAAATATGAAGCTGCAGGAAATGTTTGGTTTGTGTGAATTTAATAAAATCATTTTTTACTGAGTGGTAATTGCAAATACAAGGGCTTTCAACAGTGTCAATATGGCTGCGGTGATGAAGTGGAGTGAACAATTAGAGGATCTTTCTGCTTTTCTTTGTCCTTTTGATCAAACAAGACATTTGAAGACGCCATAGTGGCCCCCAAGAGGCTGTATTGGACAGCTTCTTTTCCTTTAAGTTTGAAGGAAGACCTTAAGCATCAGCGTCAAGCTTTTTTGTGTTGAAATTCAACACTCACAGAACACATGTCCCACGTTAAAACCATTCCTGTTGCTCTCTCTCTCTCTCCTTCAGGGTAGCTCTAAGGACATAGGTCAGCTGGCTGCAGCGTTACATCACCGTATCTTAGCCCTAAAGAGCAGAGTGGAGCAGGAGCCCGAGGCCCCTGCTACAACCATCCCCGAGGCAGCGGTACCACAGTCCAACGAGGACGACAGTGACGAGGAAGACAATACCTCTGCCTCTGCTTCAGCCTCCACTCCTGCTACAAGTCAGTGGTTTTACTCTGTCAGTTCCCCAGGCCAACTAATACTTTAAAATACAGGCCTTAGTGTGCGGTACAGTGTAAACAAGTATTTTGGTTTCATACATTTAACGCAGTATAAATGACACTGTTAAGCTTATCTTTTTAAATAACTTGTGTTCTTATGAACTAAAACTTCATTGATATTTTTTTTCTGACCTTAAAATCAGAAGTCCAACCGTTTCTAGGATCTGTAGAATTGTGACACCCCCAGGTGCTGTCTTTGCCAACCTGCGGCCACTGTCTTCCTGCAGGTAATTCAGAGGGAGGAGAGAGCCAGGCTGCAGGAAGCACATAGCGTCACTGTTGGACAGCCTGCTAAGATGCTGTTGTTGAGGCATTTTGCTGTAGGCATCTCCATGGACACCCCTTGACCAACATGGTCCTCCAGACCAGTACTTTTGGATATTAGAAGTCTAGCTCCAGGAAATAACCCCCTGTGCCGGAGTGTCTCACCCAACTTGTGCAGTTCATCTTCTCTGCAATCAGCGTCATATATGGAGTCGTCTCTTCCCTCCCTCTCCTGTTTTGTGTTTTATTTTTGTTTTCGAGTATTTTTTCCTCTCCCCGATAGCAAAAATAAAGACTTCAAAGCTTTGGTTTGGGACTTTTCTGCTCATCATATTGATGAGTGTAAGGGTGTTTTCCTCTACATTTTAAAGTATGGCACATGTTAAGACTGCAGTTTCTACTTTGGGACCTTTTTACTCACTCTACAGCTGTACTTCTAGACGCCACACATCCAGAGGAGCTTCATTCACAGTGTATTCGACTAGTCATTCAGCCAGTTGTTCGAGTCCTACATCGATTTCAACCCTTCCACCCATGCCCCAACATCCCATACAGTCTGTGTATTAGGTTTTGGCAAATGTGTAATTTATTTTTGGCCGTCATTTTCATGAGGCATTTCGACACGTTCTGTTTGTAATGGCTAGCCAGGACCACTGAAGTTCTAATTAATAGCAGTTTCTTATATTTCCTATCGATTCTAGTGAATAAAGACTGAAACAATACAGTTTCTGCTAACGAGTCTATCATTGGAAGACAAAAGGGCAAGATTCAGCTTAAAATTTTCTTATTAATAAGAATATGTTAACCATTCTCCCCTCCTGGTTTTTAAAACATTTTTTTCAACTCAAGAAAATTAATCACTCATGCATGCAGCAGGTTTTTTTTTTTTTTTTCTTTAAACATCCCAGCTGTTTATTGTGTTGATACATATTTTTATTTTGGAAAATATACAAACTTTTTATTGATTTACATTTGGAAGACATGTTGGAATGAAGACTTACTTCATGTGTGGAAAAATGTGTGAGTGATAACTGTAATACCCTTTGAATGTCATGTACATTTGAATATATCATTTAGTAGCGCACCATGTTTCATGTTTTCTCATCTCCTACGACTGCCCCCTTTACAAAATAAAACTTTTTGGACTGACCTCTGTGATAATTTTCCCTCTGACATCTTACTTTCTAACTTGAATCCAACTCAATAGGAAGGAAGCGCTACATGGAATGTGAGTGTTTCACCTGCTTTGTGTTGGTGTGTTGCCCTTGGCTTACAGGTTGATGAATGCGGCTCTCTGAGTGTTTCACACCCAGCCTGGTTGGTATATTGTATTCATCAGGAACAAGGGCATGAATATGTGATGTGTGCGCCCCCTCGTACTCAATTTGACCACTGCTGCTCCTAAACGGGCGCCTCTTGTGAGTGACAGCAGTGGTGTACAGCAGGTGACACGCTGGTTTAAAACGCGTTTTAACAGCCATCTTAACACTTTCTCCACCTCCTGAGGTTTAGCTTTTACAGCTTTGACCAAATTCGGGAAAACAGACCTTAAACACTGAAGCAAAGTTGCTTCGAGAACTTCAGCGTGGACTGCCAAAATTATTTTGGGGCATCCTTGAGTTCCCTGTGAATGTTTGGTCAATATTTGAAGGAATGTCCTCCAGGTTTTCGTAAGAATTCATGTGAGTTTACAGTGACTTACGATCATTGAAATATTTTCAGTTCATCGTGAAGTACCTGTTGACTTACGTGGCAAATTGTTGAAATAAGGGTATTGTAGAGGTAAAGAGTTTATGTGAGGGGATGGTGACCTTGACCTTTGACCACCAAAATCTTGACGACCAATTTTTTTAAAAATTATTTTTAAAGGGGCATTGCTGAGAAATCACATTAAATGAATCAGGCAGATGGATAATCTAAAAATCATGTAGCATTTTAAGCATAATTCTAATAATATTTGCACAAAAACACAAAATCCTGATCCTCATCAAATACTAAACTTCCCATTATGAGAAGAAAAGAGAATGTAGGAAGAAACACTACACGATGGAAACACTGGATAAAAAATATAAAGTCAATAATGTCAGCGCAAATGTACATATTCCAGCGTGATAATGATGATATGAATACTTAGGAGGAGATTTTTGATGGCATTGGATGATATATCACGTAAACGCAGTTATTTAAAGAAACAACAGTTGAAACAAAACTAAATTTCTCTTGTATTGACTTGATTGTACACAGCTCTGTGGACGACGAGGTCTGTGATAAGGTTTAACCCGCCTGACAGACCATCACTCAGTCTGGGTGACAGACTGTGACCCTCCACATGGACAGCACACACTCCAGGGATTAATTAGACTGGATAAAGCACAGAGCTGTCCTGCTCCTGCTGGGTGCACATTTACTCATTAACATAAATCATCTGACATGTTACTACGTTTCAAGACAGCACGTGAAGTGCATGAATATAGATTGTGACCTGATGCCTTATTGTCATTGTCATTGAAAGGAAAATAAATCTGGCGTATTATTGCTAAAACCCCCTACAGGTACCAACTTGTTCTATCCAGATGGGTTTTTTACCTTCTTGACACCAACATACCTCATGGGATAGACTGATTTACGGCAGGTGACACAATAATGAGTGTGTTTCTCTCAATGATAATTATAGGTTGTATTATATTGAAGCAACGGCGTTCGACATATTGCTCACGCATCGTTTTAATGTCAAGGTCACGCAAGGTCAAACAGTTTAGTATGTTGATTTTCTCAGTCTGGTTGGTTAGCAGGGTTGCCTGATACATTTATCATGTGTCACAGGTTAATCTGAGATTTTTTCCAGCATAATGTAATTTTTAAGGAGGTCACAGGGAATAGAAAATAAATATTTAATGGCCAAAAGACACTACAGAGCTCTGAAGTGGCCATAAAGAGATTTTAGGGTTGGTTGACAGTTGGGGCGGCACGGCTCAGAGGTAAAGTAGTCGTCCAGTAACTGAAGGGTCGCTGGTTCGATCCTCACCTCCCCCGGTGACCATGTCCAAGTACCCTTGAGCAAGATAGTGAACCCCCCCCCCCCCATCCTTAATGGATAAACAGTATAGAAGATGAACGGATGGATGGATGGAAGACAAAAGACTGAATTTCACAGGACATGAAAAACAACGGTACTGAGCTTAAATATTCATATAAAAGTATAAGGGGCAGTAAAATGCTCTAAAAACTGAATTTGGAGAACTGAGGTCACGTGACATGGACGAGGTCATGTGACACAGACGCTACTGAGAAAAGAAAGCGTTTCATTTTGTGGTTAAAACAAATAAATAAATGAAAAAATTTCCACGAAGATCTTGATATCAATAGAAAAGGCAAAAAAATGAAGTGAAAAGAAGAGCGGACTCATAGCTGGTCCTGATTAGGAGTCATAGGTCCATGAATATGACAGATAAAGTGATCCCACAGTTTATGAAACACAAAGGATTTGGAACATACATTTAGGAGCCACTAAGATACAAAACAATATTCTAAGTATAGGGATCTACACATTAGTTTATCCACTGAAAAAACACTTTTCGCTCTTTACACTCACCTTTCTCACTTCACACGTGACCACAGGAAAACCTGGATGTATCAAATTCCAGCAGCACTTAAATGCATCATGCACATGTGGATCTGTCTGGACCTGCAGAACGTTAAAGAGTCTAGCACACAAACGTAACCTGATCTGTGTCTGTCAGGCGAGACCAGATACACATTTACCCACATCTAAGTATTGACTGATAGATTAAGAATGCCACCAGTATTTTTCTTATTTTTCATTTGTGCATCGTGTAATACACGTTCGAGAGTGTATTTTCTCTCCAGAGAAAAATCTTTCATTAGGGCTTTTTTTTGTGTGCTTAATTTCAGTGAGGAAACATCAGGAAATGAATATTAATGCGTACATACAGCAAATATTGATGCCATTAATATTGGTTTTGTGCTTCTGTGGTCATAAATACATCCTAATTTTTGTCATGTTAGTACATGTTATGGAAATCCATCCATCCATTTTCTTCCACTTATTCCTGTTGAGGGTCGCGGGGGGGCTGGAGCCCAGTGGCTACGGGTGAGAGGCGGGGTTCACCCTGGACAGGTCACCATCACAGGACCAACACATATAGACAGACAACCATTCACACTCACAGCCACACCTACAGTCAATTTAGAGTATCAATCAGCCTCGTCCCCTCTTGATGTCTTTGGACTGTGGGAGGAAGCCGGAGTACCAGAGAGAACCCAAACGGGTACAGGGGGAACATGGAGACTCACACAGACAGACCCCGTGTTCCAGCTGGGGCTCCAACCCGGAACCTTCTTGCTGCAAGGCCACAGTGCTGACCACTGCACCACCGTGCCGCCTTATGTCTTTTGTGGTTTGCTTTGTTTTCTTGGTGTAAATAAAAAACTCCGCTGCTCTCGCTGTAGCTCGAGGCCATTGTCTGATTATGTAAGGTACCAAAACAAACAGGGCTCTGCTGGAAAATGTCATCCTAGTGGAACATTCAAAGGTGGTCTCACCTGTTCGGCACAGGCGCGTTGCATAGTAACATAACTGTTTTTCTGAATCATACCTTTGCTTTTTATTACACGGCATTCCTTGCTAAACAAGCCGTGTAATAATCATTATCGTTTCACCGTATAATCTTCAAGTGCTGACAAAAATATTGAAGGATGAACAGCTTTTCACGGTAATATTATAAGGTATTTCAGCAGATCAAATATTTTGACTCTCTTCATTGCTTAAGAGTGGACATGAGAGGGATTTTTCTTTTTTAATTCTCATGGTGAATTTAATGAGGAAAAGTTTTTGAAGATCTAAAAGAAGCATCTGGTTTCGGAGAACAAACACAGGTTGAAATAGTTTCTACTTTAGTGATCCGGACGTCTCTCTCATCAGGAGCGACGTATCGTGACAGCTGTGGAGCAGATTTGATTGTTCATTTGACACAAATTTAGGTCCACCTTAAAACATATCAAGCACCTTGTTTTATTAATGAATACTTGCAAAACCAATGACATTCCCATGAACCCCTGATCGTCTTCTTGTAGTTTGTATTAGCACGAGCTAACACTTACGCATGCATTTAGCTTAGCTCTTTCTGAAATTTTCCTTTTTTCTTTTCTTTTTGTTTTGTTTTTGGACCCTCCAGTTATTTCAAGAGATTGGGAACTAATGTTAGCTCTGTGTTACCCTTGGTACAAGGAGTAAGAAATAATGAAATGTTCATTGTGGTTCATTTTTATGAAGCATTTGGCTCATTCTTGTCATCCAGAGACATTTTCTCTTCAGAAATTTAAATTATTATTTTCCTCTAAGCATTTCATCAGGGCTAAAAAAAAAAAAAAAAATGCTGTGACTGACAAGACAAACCACTGAGTTCAGGCAAAAAGTTTAAAAGGTACCTTTTTTTTGGCTTTGAAACAATAGAAAACAATCATTGATTCATGTGTTTGATGGCAAAAAGAACTTTTTCTACCACAAGTTTAGATGGAAGCATCTGCTGATAATGCTCCTAATAATCCCAAATGACTAAAAACTGTTTACTTCCATACTTATTTGTCACAGAATGATTCTACTGCTTTGGTGAAAATGTTGATGAGTAAATAACAGAAGCGGAGAAGTTACTGTAGAACAGGAACAGCCCACTCACTTCTGTCACATGTTGTGTCTCTGTGCTGAATCAAATCCCATTGTTCTGGCGTCACATGAATATTCACGCTGGTCTCCTGCTCACCAAATGCAAATGCGTGACTTCAGACCAGGTGGAAGCTGTTGTAAAGTGATACCTCACAGTTGCAGTGGCTCCTGACATTCAGTAAACTTGGCCAACGTTCAAGCCTATACATGTCATGATGTCAGAATGACAAGCAGCTCATATACATGGGAAGAAAGAACCAGGGATCATCGTGCAGAAAGCCAGGAATTAACCTTTTGCACTCCTCAATCTGCTCCTCTTAAGAATTCTTTGCACATGCAGAACAAATTACACCTGCTAACACTGCGTTCATTCTTCTTCTCCACAGTCAGCCCCGCTGTTATAACTCACTGAAAAGAGAGTGCGTAATTCAAGTTACCGCCTCAGACGCCACATTTTTTAAGGCTTGTTATCACCTGTAAAATAAAGCCTGTTTACAAAAGAAGATCTGTAAATGACTCATTGACTGGGGAAGATCTGGCAATACATTAAGGACAATCGCGCCAAAGGGGATTATAATCAGAAGAGGAGAGTGAAAAAAGTGAAAATAATTAAATGAGAATTCGTGGAATGCTGCGGTGGATGGTGGAGGAGTACACCAGCGAGCAGAGGCAGCCTACATTTCTGTCAGAGTAATATTACACTCTTACTCGTGGGCATCTTGGGTTAACAGCAGGTGCCTCATAAAAAACACCAATCAAAACAAGGAGAACATGCTCTCCCATCACGAGTTACTGACAGTTCTTTATTTGAGTCATTTATTTCCTTACAAGGCGTGAAGACATTCCTAAGAGGGCTGGGAAACTACAAATCACCGCAATACAACTCGCTCGACTGGAGGGGATTTACACCACGCATCCTCCCCCGGGATGTTCTTTAAATAAAGTGAGATTACTAACCAGAATGAGAAGCATGACGTGGATTTAAGTTACTTTTTTTTTTTTTTAAATCCCAAATTAATTCATTGTATTCACAAATAAAGTCACTCAATAATCAAGGAGGGTCCACGTTATTCATCTGGGGGGGATCCCAGGATGTAGAGCAGATGGACGGACTTCTGCTAGTTATCACCTGGTGATATAGACGACGTGTTGCTTTTCTTACTGACTTTTTTCAATAAACATTTAAATAAAAAGAACTAGGACTCACAATTTTATCATTTTCACTTCTGCAGTGCTACGTGTTGAGTTTCTATGTAAAAAAAAAAAAAAAGGTGAGGAAGAAGAAGAAACTCCTGTGGATTCAGAGTTGAATCAAACTACGTGATTAACTGAAGTGTTTCTGAGCAGATGGACTCTGATTTACTATGGGAGTGCTGGATTTTTCTGAGGACTTTAAGGACTTCTCATCCATGTGGTCTTACAAGTTACAAATGACAGTTTGTTGTGGTCCTTTTCAGAACATCAGTTTTAAGCAATATCACAAAAAAGGTGAATTTAACCTCTGGAGTTTGATTTTATGTTGTTGTTGTTTTGGTTTTTTTTTATAGTGCGACACACTTGAAATAGAGAGTTTAAGATGTCAAGGTTACATATCTGTTGATTCCCTCCAGTGATTTGGTAAAAGGTACAAACACATATAATCTTTTGATAACTGAAAATTGGAAAAACCATTTGCAAATGTTTTGACTGACTACTTATGCATCTACGTCACTACATTTCAGGGGCAGTTGTCGTACTATTATTCAATATCTTAGCACAGAGAAAAATGACTTCATGACTGGAAATTTCTAAGTTTAAATATAAACCATCACTCCGTGAACTCCCTAACTTGACAATATCAATCTTACTGATAACTTAGAAACGTTAATCAATAAAGGATTCAATTCTGTAACATTTATGTTTCTAATTCATTGCCCAGTTTGCTCAGCAAAAATGTTTCTGTTTGGTTTTTTTTGTGTGTGTGTGCTTGCAACGCACTGAGTTTTATTTGATTCTGGCTGTTCTGTAACAGTGAGAGATAAAGGGTGAGTGAAATACCCAGAAGACCCTAATCTGACCAGACCAGCATCCATCATTTGTAATAAATAATACAAATCTTATACCTTATGAAAGCATGACTATTTCATTATAATATATATTCAATATTTCATTGTGTTTTCATTAAAACTTACATATTTATCAAAACCATCAAATTCAGTCTTTACGTCCGAATGTGCCCTTTAGTAACCCTTCCATTTGCCATTCTCCTCTTCATCCACAAGGGGGAGCTATCATGTGAAACACACACACACACACACACACACTGGCCTTTTCATTAGGCACATCTGTAAAATGTGATGCAATCCAAAACAACAGCACCATAAATTCTCATTTTACGAAGTTTATAATGTTTCAGTTTGTGTTGACACTGGCAGACGGGTAATAATTCTACTTGATGTTTCGTTTTGAGCCTTTGAGGTGGGTGGTGGTGGTGCACTGGAATGCATTACATTCAAAAGGTGTTTCTAATATCCTGTCTGTCTGCGCCGTGTGTGTGTGTGTGTGTGTATGTGCGTGCGTGCGTGTGTGTATGTGCGTGCGTGCGTGTGTGTGTGTGCGTGCGTGCGTGTGTGTGTGTGTGCGCGCGTGCGTAAGGAGAGTACCTCTCAATATCATGCGGATCAGTGAAATACTGCAGAGAACCTGGATGACATGTAGAGAGGCAGGGGAGAGGCTGCGCATCAGCCTGGTCAGTCCTCAGCAGAGGGGGGGTCTGCGTCTGAGAGTGCTCCAGCAAGAGCTCAGGATTTCAACTCCAATGAGTTCAGCCACATGTCAGTCGGCTGTCACTCAGCAGCATCCATCAGGACCATCCCTCCATCCATCACTTTCTTTCTCCTTCATCCCTCTGTTTTTTGTTTCTGATTCCACTCACACATTCTACAACAGCTGAATTGTATTCACATGAAACAAATTACAACCAAACACAACATCTTAACCTTGTGTGTGTTTTTAAGGATCCACCATGTGTTACAACTGGAAGGAATCAAACAATGAATGCAAGAAAAACAAACAGGGTGTGTGCGCCAAATTCTGGAAGTCCTTGGTTTTTGTTGTTGTTGCTGCTTCGGTGGGATAACATCACTCCGCTGAAGACGCAAACATGAATGAAGAAGATTAAATGATCACTAGACAACTGGAGTCTTCTTTTCAAGAATGTTTTATGAACAGGCAAAACCCATTCCAGATGAAATAATTGTGATCCTTATTTTTTTTGCCAGAATTTTTGCGCCAAAAGTTTTGGAGGCTGCAGAGGCCAAAGAGAGCTGAGCAGCAGGATCATCCTCATCCTCTCCGGCTCTCCAGCCCTACACCTTGTCCCACTTTTCCTTCCTCCCCCTCTAATCCCCCTATTCCATCAAATCCTTCCCTCAAAGTCAGCGGCCCACCCCAACAAACACTCACACACCCACCTACATCGAAGCAAAAAAGAATCCTGATCCTGACACACAATCCTCCTGTGGGGAGCGTGACCTGAATGGGAATCATCGTTATAGATTCCCTTCTCTGCACATCCATTTATTTAAAAGATAATCTGGATATTACTTGCACAATTGCAGCTGTCAGTCCTATAGCTAAAAGTGACAATACACCGAAAAAGTTGAGCATAAACTGATCATTTCTAAGACCGTCGTGACATGTTTTGTTAATTTTTTTTAAGTCTAACCAGCCAGTAAGTTTGAATCACACTGTTGTCTGGTTTACAAAGACAGAAAAGTTGTATTATTATTTTTTTTGGCTCACTTTTCTGCAGTGGAGTCGACGGTCTAAGGAGAGAGGGTGTTGTACGGATGATCAAGCCCCCTGGGCCCTGAGGCAAACTGGCTTTTATGATTTGGGGCTATTTAGATGAAATTTGACTTGACTTGGAACAAACAGTTGCACATTTTGCCACATATGAAAACAAACACGAGATAATTATACTCAAACAGTTTGGTTCTCAAGACTCCTTCACCCATTCCTGTGACCCGTACCCAAGCTGAAGTCTGACCACTTTGCCTGAGTGGGGAAAAAAGGGAAGAAATTACATAAACAAATACCAGTATTCATACGTACACACCTAAAACACACGTTCACATGCACTTACATTTGTTGCAGCAATGTTGTGTGTTCTCAGACCTCAGAAGTGATTTTGTTGCACACAATCACGGTCCAAACTAAAAGGAAGCTGGAATCGTCCATCTTGATGGACAGAAGTACATAGCCTGACGTGTTAAGAATATCTAACATTACAAGTAGCAGAGAAAGCCAGAGCCACGTATCCTGCAGCCAAGATAGCTGCGTCAACTTTACCACACAGGCTGGACGTATCTCTGAATAACATCACCGTGATCAAACAATGAAGCCGCCTGTGTGTTCACACAGAGATCATTATCAGCGGCACCTCCACAGCCACATTCACGTCAAAGAAGCAGAATCAGAAGACAGAGGATCCTCGCCTCAGTGGTGCCAGCCCTCTCACAGAATGGCCGTCCTTCTTTCCCGACAGTGCAGACCATCTAGCGGTGTTTGCACGTCCGCTACCACGGCCTGAAAACCACAGCAGCCAATCACAGAGCTGTTATCTGCACCACCATCAGCCCCATCTGGACCCCGTCAGACTAAGACCTGGTCACTGCCTCAGACTATGATCTAACACCGCAGTCACTTACGATGAGCTGATCCTCTTGAGGATTTCTCAACAAATATTATATACATGCAAGTTCTTCGATTATTAATGAGTGTTTAGGATCGGGCTTTTTAAATATTTATGGCTGCATTTTGTGGATTACAGATGAATTATGAATGAATTTAGGGAGTGGACAAGTACATCTAATCCCTCTACATCAGACAAGGATATGACCTCACATTTTCTTCCCGAAGACTATCTATATAAATCTTATGTAATTACATATGTAACGCCCAAAGTTTAATGGATTCATTTCATTATTAAAATGATGCAGCTAAGATGTGGCATGTTAATTCATATTTGGAGAGTTCACAGTTGTTCTGGAAGAAGAGAAACACCTGCTCGCTGCAGTTGTCCAAGCCGTCCGGGTCCTCCAGAGTCTCGGCTGCGTCCTCTGTCTTGCTATCTGCCTCTAAAGATGTCTGGACTCACCAACACGCCGCAGCTGGACATGGGAGGAGCTGTAAAAGTTTGGCATGTTTATTGTAGATCATGTCAAGGCTGTTACTAATAACAGATGTCGTGTATACACTAACACCATTATCTTCCAACATGCTGGGATGTTGACATGTATATTGAGGGGATTTCCTTTAAATCTGCATTAAATCTGCAAACCCAAATTAGCATTGGTTTGATATTAAATGGTGTTGTTGTTGTTTTTTTTCTTAACAAAATGGAGTTAGAATGAGAAGGCTAGAGAAAATGAACAACAGTTTAATGGGTAAATTGGTTTAAAACTATCATGTGGGACTTTTGTCTCCATCTTCTGGCAGTGACAATTATTGCAAACATCTGTCGACTTGCGTCATTGGCTCCACTGTAGCGGTCTCCATTGTTACTGTTTCGGCTGTGTACATAAACAAAATGAATCGTTTCACTATCAGAATCTGATAACATCAGGAAAGTTTAGAGGAGTTGCACGTTTCATTGTGCATCCACATTCTTGTTAGCAGAGACCTGACAGGAAATAACTGACTGAGTTTTGACCCGCTCTGTTGTTAATTCTGCCTCTGAAAAAAGGCAGATATATTGCCTTGAGTGAGTCACGTAACCCCTGCGAGACGTCTCGTTTTAGTTGTTGTGTTTCCATTTAGTCCTCAAGTGTCAACTGTGGATCTGTCAAAGGAAGTTTGCATTGTGTGTTTCCATCGGCTAGTTTGGAGCAAATAAATTAGGCTACATAATGCTGTCAGAAGATGGCGGTAGAGACACCATTAAATACGGCTGTGGCTGTAACAAACATAGAGGAAGACACGTCCACCAGCAGAAACTGAAATGAGGAATGACTTAAGGTTGGACAAGTTGCAGTCGTTCTTTTGTACCTTGGTGTCCAGAGACAAGACAGCGTTGGTGGCAGTGATGGTCAGTCACGCGAGTTAAAGATCAGTTTGTTCAAAATAGAACTTTCAGTGTTTTGAGGGATTCACTTTTTTTTTTTCCTAAAGCAATAATAAAATCTTTTTTGGGGATTTCAATCTCATCAACCTTTTCTAACGAGACTGCTATCCAGACTACTCTCTGGAGAGTCCCACGGTTACATTAAGCATCTACATGTAATTAGCAGAGGGCAAACTGGAGGTGGCTGCCTCCACTGGCGAGCCGTAGACGATGTGAACCGCAGGTCAGTGTGTGCTCAGCGTTCAGCCTCCAAGCAGAGCGGGAATGTTGCAACATACACAAACTCCATACTCTGTGAAATGCAAAGAGATTTACCTGCTGGCAACGGACCTAATGAGCATCATGTGAACTCATTCGGCAGGGGCTTTATTGTAAGGGACTCTCATTTACATGAAAATATGAAGCACTATCACTTTAATTTGGTCTTTTAAAAAAAAAAAATCATTTTGGAGTTCATTAACTGTCACTGGCCTCAGGTCCAACATGCCATTATCACCTGGAAAAACAAATTATAACAGTTCTGATTATTTCTTTGTGTGCGGTGCAGATTCATCATAATTTGTGATTAAATGGATGCCATGTCTTCGCAGAGTTCATTAACTATCGCCTTTTTTATCCCTGCAGGTCCTCCATTGCTCTGCTGCGGGGGTGTTGACATTCAGCCGAAGTATATTTACTGCAGTGAAAAGTAGCGGAAATATTTGTTTATATCAGAGGTAAAGTGGGCCAATTCTTTGGAGTTGTACAAACATTTTAACTCATATTTTTCATACGACAAGGAGCACCTAAGGTGAACAAAAATATAAAATAGGCTAACAAGAAACTTAAATTTAGGGGCTCTGTTGTAATCAGAGTATAAATCCGGAAATGAAAAATTATATCTGTAAATACAACATGCTGTCAAAAACGTTCGAAAATGTTCTCTTTCTTCCAGTAAATCAAAGGTGACATTTCTTTTGGAAAAAGTCTTCACACGTTGGGTTTTATTACATCCAAATGCTTGAGGATAACGTGCCTTTGATGTGATGGAGTCATGTACTATTATTGGCAGAATTCAAATATGAAATTACTCAAAATACAAACCACTGAGGTCATTCCTCCGCCACAGCTGTAGTAAATACAGTAAGTCACAGACAATTTGAAACATGTGCTCTACAAATAAACCCCAGAGGGATTATTTTCTCACTCACAAAAACACTCTGGATCGTAGATCAGCCACATCACTCGGTGACCTGCCTCTCATTCGTTGACTTCTGTGTTACCTCCAAACGTCTGAAGTCATAGTTCACACAGGAATTCCAAAAGGTGGTGTTGTCTCATTGAAACTGTGCAGAGAGTTGTGTAAGTGTCCAGCATTTGTTGGGATTCGTGTCTCAGTGGGATAACAGTCATTAATTCGTCATGCGTGTTGAACTCAGGAAGAGGATTTTCATGCTTCGTTTAGCTGATACTCAGTGGATGAAATATGGTGATAACGTATTAAATCTGAGATATCTCACACCCAAACACAGGCCATGTTTGCACACAGTTTTAGAACCAGAAATGCTTTATTAAAAAAAAAACAACAAAAAAAAAAACCTGCCAGGAATAATCTTTAATTCATAGGTGATTCAAGCCTCTATAACGCCCTGTAAAACTGCACTGCTGTAATAGCTGCGACGCAAACACATGTAGCGTTTGGCATGTAAGACATGAGAAGAGGCGAAACGTGTGTCACCGCTGAACCACTGCGAGTGTTTTTGTTGCTTGATTTCATTCTGCATTTAATAGAAGTTAAGTAGGCACTTATTAACTGTTAAATAAGCTCTTTGAGGCCGCCACATCTAAAGCTCTTACAGTGCATGACTGAGGTTAATAATGATGAAAATACCACGTACTTCGTCTTACATAAACCTTCGCAAACATATGAGCCCAAAAGCTTATTACAAGAACCTTAACAGAAAGTGATACTGAAAAATTAGACGCTATTTAAATAGGAGTACAAAAACTTTAAAAAGTCAAAACGTAAACAGATGGGTAAAACTAGTTATTCAGCTTCTTTACAAATGTATAAATACAATACCATATGATGTAATGTAATATATAGCATATCTTATGATATAAAAATAACATTTTATCATATATTTTAATTGATAATTCAACTCAAATCTCTTGAAACCAAAGACGCTTCTTTGGATGGAGGGATTAAATATAGATATGAGTGATAAGTGTGTGGGTTAAAAGTAAAAAGTGAGATCATTAAGTGAATGAAAACCCTAGTTCAAGTACAGTAGTAGTATTTCCTCGATGTTACTTCCCACTTCTGTTGTACACACTCCCGTTTTTCAGTGACTTCAACTGAAATCCAAATCGCTCTCAGACGCTCGCATCAACCCCGCATGGAAGAGTTTGTCGTGAAGCGTTCTAGTTGAACCACGTTCCTTCAGCCTTGTTACCCTGCTTCCCCTCAAGTTATCCCCCATTACTTTTACAAGACTCACAAAAAAGAGCAACAGAACCTTTTCACAACAAACATTTAGACTTTTCATGGCCTGAGAGGTGTAACTACAGCACTACATTAGCAGTGGCGCTGTGCCAGTGAGGGATTACCTGCAGGCGAAGTCGATGAGTCAGCGAGTCAACGTGAATGCCCTCAGCCTGACACTTTTAAATGGAAATGTTTGTGGAATGCATCAATAAATGATGATATCAATTACACACGTGGTGTTCCTGTTATGACACGTCAAAATATCTGAGAAGAAGCGCAATAAAGAGGCAAAAATCGAGAGTCGTGACCTTAAACAAGGGGAAGTATGTATTATACGATATTACATGATTAGCTTCTGCTCTGCTCATTTAGTTAACTGCATGATGCTCGGGTGTTTGTGCTGCCTGGAAAATCTTTTCATTTATTTATGGCAGCCTTCCTAAAATTTGTCCTGGATTAAATTTGAATCAAATAAGTCACTCACCTGTGGTGGCATCTGCAGTGAGTTCCTGATTCGCTCAGGTTTTGAGGTCTGTCACTAAAACTTCGGCTTCCAAACCAACACAATGGCATTTGAACGGAATGAGTGCGGTCACGGAGCGAAAAGAAAACGGCAACATCTGTTTTTAGCAGAAGTTCCCCAGTACTTCATCCATGTTACACACAATCAGTGCATGTCAAAGCAAATCTTTAACACTGAATGTTCAGATTAAAACAATTATGTTGGATTATTAATGTTACTGAACGAACGTGGCTACCCGAGCAGTTAGCCCCATTAACAGCATATACAACACATACCCAGCTTGAAGCTAATGGCAGTTTGGGGCTAACAACAGACACAGTAGCGAAACGGCAGCAAAACGATACAGAACCGCCTGTTCACTGACTCAAGTGCTTCTGTATGAGCCACATTGTCTTTATCCAGCCACATCCTCAGTAATCCACAAGCACTTTGGATTTCGGCTAAAAAAAGAGCCAATTAAAACCCTCCTGTTTCAGGTCTTGTTCGCTGCAGCACCAGGAGTGACCAGCTGGCACATTCAGTTGAACCGAGTCACTTGTGCTCATTTATGGTGGCGAACTGTTTTGTGTTTGTTTGGGTTTTTTTCCTGCTCCTGCTCCAAGTGTTTGTGGATTATTGACCATATGGCTGGATAATAAAGATGCTGATTGTTGGCAGACATTTTTTTGGACAGTTTTGCTATAGTTAGCTTCAAGCTATATATATATGTGGCCAGCCGTTTCTGCATTCTTGAGTCAGAAAAACATACTGCAGGTGGGGGGGGAAAGAACATTTCAATGAGGTTAAGACACCTATTTGTGAGTACTTGAAAGGCTAAACATGCATCCAATCCACCCACATCTTATTGACAGCTGTTTCTCTGGTTGGAAAACCCACTGAGACATTTAGAGGTTTCTAATTTGGGTTAAGGACAGGGACATTCCTGTGCAAAAGGCAGCAAAATGGCAGCGGGAACATTTGCACAAAACATTGTTTGGATGAAGTCAACACAGCTGTACAGGCTGTTGAAAGTTGATTCAATGGGAAAACAACTCTTCCTGAACTTTTTTCTGCTCCTCTATAGCTTCAGGAGCGACGATACTAACATCTCCCGCATAGAAAACAACGTCTCACCTTGTCTGATTTTGTCAGATAAGATCATGTCAACACATTTTGCTGAACAAATTTTCTTTCTTTAACAAAACAAAACGAAACAAAACGAAAATAAAAACAGTTCCTTGGAAATCATTCCGCAGTGTACTCTTCTCAGAACACATCAACCACTGCATCTGGAAACACAAGTTTTCTTCGTCACTGGTCTGGGGACAGCAAAAATCTTAAAACCTGGGAAAAGACAGAAATTACCAGCTTGTTAAGAATTATTTCAGGAACCTTTATAGGTTGAAAATGTCATACCAAGAGCTCAAGAGAGGGTTTAGACACCTGATATCATTAATACCTTCAAATAATACTTAAAAATGGCTAAAAAAAAGAAAAGGAAAATCACCGTTCAAAATCAACTGCGGCATTAGAGAAAAGAACTTTGGTGATTTTTCCCAGTCAGAGGGATCGGAGGGACCCAGAATTAACCAGCGTCATCGAGGAATGTTACTGTATCCCCATCACATTGTAATAGTAATATAGCAATATTATTACAATCACCTTCCTAACAGAGTTTATTTAAGTACTAACAGCATTTTGCATGATTCGTTTTATTATTCTACTTATTTATGTTAAATACAGTCTGAGTACAGAATATTTGACACCTCGAAAATCGACAGTATAGGAGAAATGATGAACATTCATACCTCTGAAATTACGTTTATTCAGTGGTCATTATAGAACGTTAAAATGATAAACATTTTTTGGCACAGTTGCTTATTATAATCAGCTGTCCTGTTTCTGTGTGGTACTCTAAATAAATATGCAAAACCATAATTTACTTCCCAAATAAATACAATATCAACTACAATAAAGATGCACTGCATCTGCGCCTCCTCAGAAAAAAAAACAAACCACAAAAACATAATTTATCGTACTTCAGGCAAGCAGTTGCAGCGAGTTCAGACGAAATAAAGATAGAGTGAAAAAGACGCTTCATAATTCATAACAACAGCTTATTTTTCCACTAAAAGTCTACCAGGCAATACACGGAGGCATTTGAGGGGCCAATAAAAGGCTGTACTCTGGGCTTTGGATCATAATAAGTTGCAGGGGTTTTATGGATGGTTGCAGAAAATAGTTCCTAAACTCTTTCGCACTTCAGATTACCTAAAACCTCTGAGTGTAAACGTCCACAAATTACAACCAGATACAATACTGATGAGGTTATATCACCTGGAACTTGAGAACTTGACGTGGTTGGTTTTGGCAACTCTTTGAGGAAAATAATTCCTGAGGATTATGGGTAATTATGATATCTGTTGTTTGGGGGAAAAGGATGTAAAACGAGAGTGAGAGTGACAATTGTTTTGAAGTGTGCTGACGTGTTCGACGCAGTCGTAGACTGCAGTTGTTCTCCTGCAGTTGTTCTCCTGCAGTTGTTCTCCTGCAGTTGTTCTACTGCGTGTGTCTGGGTTTTGAAGCAGAGCCTCATTGTTGACCGTCTACAATATCAATATACAAAAACACAATATTTAAAGGTGGGTATCAAACCTGGAGCTATAGAAAAGGACATTCTTTCATCGTCAAATTCTTATTAATAATATATGTGGGGTTTTTTTTTTGGGGGGGGGGGGTTTGTACCTGTGTAATAACACTGCAAGTGATGCATACATGACAGGTACCAGGTCACACTGCCTGTGATAATAACTCAACACACCTTTGGTCAACACACGGGATCACAACATGTTAGGATGAGTTGTGGAAATTCTCCTGCAGACAGTTTAAAGTAAACTTTTGTGTTTTTAATACTTTTACATTGTTTTATTGATGGCTTTGTATTATATTTATAATTTATTTATTTTTTGCCAGAGAGGTGATTTAATGTTATAATAATGTAAACTACAAGACTTTTACTCTCTGGAGTTAACACCCATGGGTATGATACGG
Organism: Aulostomus chinensis; assembly: GCF_037954235.1. Classification (NCBI taxonomy): domain Eukaryota; kingdom Metazoa; phylum Chordata; class Actinopteri; order Syngnathiformes; family Aulostomidae; genus Aulostomus; species Aulostomus chinensis. The sequence goes on from NC_141324.1 coordinate 25,512,951, forward strand.
CAGCCTAGAGAGCTCAAAGCAAAGAAAATTCATGCAAAATTTATATTTATGACACAAACACATCATCTCAGTTGTGCTTATTGACACTATTTTATCTTGTTATTTTTGTTTATTTTTTTTTCTTTTGGGTTTCATTTAACTTTGTCCTTTTGCTGTCAATATATATATATATATATATATATATATATATATATATATATATATATATATATATATATATATTCGTTCTATAGCTACAAGTCCAAATGAATTGTAGGTGTTAACACAAGCGAGTTCAAGCAAACATACGCAGGACTGAATACTGTGCCGAGTCAGAGAACACAACACATTTCAGAAAAGTGCTGCAAATTGAGCTAAATTAAGAAGTGTGTCTGCATTTATTTTAAAAGTGTATTCACATGATTTAAATATTATCGCAGATATCTGCTGTTTAGCTCATTTTCCAACATCTCTAAGCCAACATTAATTACTACAGGAGCCACAAAGTGTGGTAACAATTAAAAGAAAAAACAAAGAAGCATGTCCGGACATGGTCATCACTTTTAAGTGTCCTCTGGAAACAATTTGTTGTTTGGTTCTTGTGAGGTGTTGTGTTGTCTGAATATGGAGCTTTTTTCTGTATTTTGTTGTATTGTATTGACTGGATTCGCCTGTGAGCAGCTTCATTAAAGATGTTTTCTTCTTGTTCTTGGTTGTTTGTTTGTTTATTTTCTTTCTTAAGTTGCAGTGTTTTGAGCTCTCTCAGCCACCGTAGAAGGAGGTGCAGTAACAGCAATAATCTATTCCACCATGACTCGTCGACTTCATCATGGGTCAATCACACGACTACTGAAATATAATATCACAAACAATGTTGCTACGTCCTCGTTACACCACGGCTGACAGTGTTACTACACAGATAGAAAAGATCATAAAAACATATTAACAGCCATTGCTTGTGTCTCTTTACATGCTGTCCAAACATGTGACGGACGCCCCAAAAAATTCAACGTCTCTTAAAAAGGCCGCCGTGCAGCAGCCATAATCCTCTTCCTTTATATTCCACAGTTTGTCTCTCAATGGCCTCCATGTTGAGTTCGTCCATCAGAGACTTTGAGCAGCATGAAGAAGCGATGAGTCTGTTTCTCTTGGTCATACGCACCCACAGTGCTTCGCTGAAATATTCTGTATTGTGTGATAGCGGCTCCTGTTGTCCAGGAAAGAAAAGTCCTTCTCAAATGCAGTGGGCCGACAGCAGGGGCCGTTGCTGACCTTGTCCTTGCGGCCTTTCTTCTTGAAGCCTGTCCGCATCATGTGCTCCATGGTGATGTCATAGTTGCGCCTGTGGGCTGTGCATTTGCCACTGCAGTAGCGTAACAGCACTGTCTCATCGCTGTCATAGCCCAGACCCAGTTCAGTCACAGTCAGCTCCAGCTCCCTAACAGAGCACGGCTTCGGCCGCCGGGCTCGTTTAGTCCTTCGGGTCTGGCTGTCTCCTTGGCGCCGACTCTTCCGTCTCTTCCTGTCCAGCAAGGTGTCCACCACATGCTGAAGCTCACCCTCCGTGAAGCTCTGGAACATCATGGAAACTAAAGGAGAGGACATAAACCAACATGTTAAGTCAGGCAGTAAAGGTGAAGTAAAGCTCAACAATTGGATTTGTCGTCCGGGCTGAGGGTTCAGAGACTCCGAGCTGGCGGGACGACGGCGATGATTGTCAGGTGTAAACAAGAGAATAGCAGAGAGTGGAGGTGAGAGCCAGCGAGCTAGGAGGTGCTAATTGACTGCAGGTGAGTGTGAGACTTTGAAACCTGCTGCAACCTGCTCACTGTCTCAACATGTAGAATCATTTCATAGAAAGACACTTAACTGTTATTTCTGGATCAAAGTCAGTTTCATTGTGTTGGTAATACCAGCTGGAATCGTATTTATTCTACCATGGTATTAAAGGAGCACGCCGACTTTTGGGAGATACTTTGATGTTCCATCTTACTCTGAGTGAGGCAAGTAGAGGAAAACACTTCTCTCCTGTGCTCGCGCACGCGTGTGTGTGTGTGTGTGTGTGTGTGTGTGTGTGTGTGTTAGCTTAGCAGAATGAATGGTAGTGGATGGGGGATGTAGCGTTGCTCTGTCGAAAGTCATTGTTCGAGCCAGTTCTTTGTTATATTTATGTGTTAATTCCATTCTCATGGTGAGAAGAACTTTCTTTGAATTCCTCCTTGGGCCAAATTGTTTTTAGATTAATCAGACAGCAAGCAACTGTCGAAGACGGAAGGCGTGGGACTGTGGAGTTTTTGACCAAATGTTGGATGTTTGCTTGATAAGGGAGAATGAGCCTGTGACTGCAGTGTTGATAGTGGACTGTCTGGATGTGCGTCAAGGAGCAGAGCCTTGTTCTAAATAAAAACAACAGGTCGGCACAGTCATCAGAAACACTTTTCTGCAAAGCAGTCCTCACCTGCAGTCATATAACTGGGCTCTGCATCACATTTGTGACCTAAAATTCAGAGGGCTTGTAATTTCAGGCTCAGATACATCGCTGGAACGCCTTTTTTCTCAAGCCCCATTCTAACTTCAGCCAACAAAACATTTGTAGACCAGAAGAGAGACTGCTGCTACTAATTATGGCTGACCTTGTAAAAGAGGACAAACCAAGATCCTGAACCTCATTTATTTGATTACTTTTTGATTTTAATGACTTGCTATGCTATACTGTCCATCCACAGCCGTTTACTGTGCTAAGCCAACTAACAGTCATGGTAGAGAAAAAGCATATTTCCCAAAAAAGTCAGTTCCAGTTTCTGTTTATACTTTTTTGTCTGGTATAACTGCAGTTTTTATCTCCGGCTACTTGCACAGGAGATTTAAAACTTTCTTTTAACAACTTGTACTCAACATACCTTAGGATTGCATGACTCTGGGACTGTGTTGTATAAATGTTAGTATAGAGGCTTGATTAATGTTCCATTTATATAGTTACAGTTTATTGTTTTGAACTTTGATCTCAGCAAAATCTTCTCTCAGTCAGCCATGTATGTACGTTCAGTTAATTTAATTCCAAACAACAGTTGGGCGGTAAGTGTTCGGTGTGAACCCCGGCAAACCTTTCACACGCCGCCTTATCTTAGACATGGAAAGCTTAAGATAAGGGAGGTTCATCTTACACTCTGAGAGGAGGGAGTTCATGTTGTCCGCCGAGCGTGTTCTCCGTTGAAGACCACCCATGGACCTGGACAGCGCTGCTGAGGATGAGGATGAGGTTGGTGCGGTTTTGGATGGTGACTGTGATGAGGTTGATCTTGAGGAGGATGAGGATGCGTATGGGTATTTTGTCTTTGGTTTGAACTGTCCGATGGAGGCCATGTTTCTAACGAGGAGGATGGACAGGGCTGCGCCACAGAGCATGAAGGCAAAAGTAGCACCTTTCCATAACTTCATCTTAGAACGTAGAGGAGCATTGAAACTCTGCGGAGGGAAGCAGAACGCGCCGTCATCAGACATGTTCAAACACACCAGTGACAGTCACATCCGCCGTCTCCTCAGCTTGTCACATTAAAGCAGACAGAACAATCGTCTAACTGTGCCATCACATTTCTGTCTCCTTCCATAAACCCACCTCCCTTCTCTAAGGGGACTTTCATTTTACAGACGGTTTGCTTTCTCTGATTCTGCATTAACATTGCTGTCAGCTCATTATCACTCTAAGTGGGTTCATGATCTGTGAGTTCGACATCACTTGCTGACACCTGAGAGTACAGTGTGTACTTAAAGTCATTTTCCTGCTGCAAACACAAGTGCAGCTTCTTATTTGGACTGAAGGTTGCTTAGATGAGTTTTGAGACCTTTTACCCCCTAAAAGTTTATAGAAATACCTGCTGTGAATGGGAATATCCTTGTTTCATTTTGAAAAAATAAACCTATTTCATTGCAACAAGGCCTTAGTGAATGTACATACATATGTTTTCTCTTATAGAACCCTTCCTTTTACAGGAACCATATCAGATATTTTTCATTATTGTCATGCCACATGTATTTCAGAAGCTTTACAAGCTTGCTGCTTTGTATTTCTCAACAGATCCACGGAGCAGGAAATGGTAGACTGGAAGTGACTAACAGCAAATCCAGACCGGCCTCAAAGTGTTTTGCCAGACTGGATTCTGTAGTGTACATATACAGGCTCCCGGACTGTTTACAATGAGAGAAAGTGTCTCATATTTTTGTCTAGTTTGACGCAAACATTTCAAATGAGTCCCTCTATAAGTTTCCACTACAAGCATGTGAGTTGCTCCTGCAGAAGGACCAAAAAAAAAAGGTGTGCATCTGTGAAAAATGTCTGTGAAAAATGTTTTGGTGGAACTTGTTGGAGTAAGTTAAACAATAAAGACGAGCTTTATGCACATTTAGACTCTGGCTGCTGCAGAGCGGAAAATATAAAGAAGCTGCAGACATGCAATATGGTGGCATAAACAACGTATAAACAGGTATAACCAGTCCTGTCCGTCACGGCTTGACTCATCACTCATAATTCCATATGGGCTTGACGTTGTAAGGAGCCTCTGCACAATAACAGGGCAGCACAGTACTCATTTGAAAGTCAAACATTTCAGCTAGCAACCTCATTTGACAAAGCCGAGGTAAATCAACTGCGAGGCGGCTGCAGAATGTGCCAGTTTTATGTGTCTGAACTCTATTTGTAATCAGCACACACGAATGATCGATCCTCACTGGAAATTCTCGCTTGGTTCAGACTCTTCTGGATTTGACCGCTTTAAATATAAGAAAATCTTGATTCACAAAGAGCCTTTTGTAAATGGCAAAGGATGAAATCATTGTTTTCGATTCTATTAATAGTTCTGTTTAAAAGAATTACTCAGCCTTTGAGTTTTCACACTGCCTCTATCCATCAGTGTCAATGGCCTGTTAGCTTCGTGGGCTCATCTTGATAAAACAATTAACTCGTAAAAAAGTAAGTGATCCTCGGCCGCTGACTCTGGACAAAGTCTGGTCATCAAACTCTGATCTCATGTCTCTGAAGACATGTTGATCGACATAATTGCGCCACTCAGAAACACATTAGTCCCATCTGTAGTCAATTGGCACCAATAAAAGTGCCAAGGAGCATTTTGTAGCTAGTTCGGATTGTCACACATGATTAATCAGCTCAGACTTGTAATATCTACCACCGGCCCCTGCTGCTACAAACATAAATATACAGATATTGATAGGAGGAAGGGGCACTGCTGTTTTCTTAGGAAAGCAACAGAGGGACATGATTGAGTGGTCCACTTCCTGAAAGCACAAACGCTGCTGTTTTCCTGCAAACAGAAGCGAGCAGCAACACAGAGGATATAGTGGAGACCCCAGAGACTCTCCAGCAGACGGAAAAGTCATCCCGACATAAAAGCACACATGAGCAGCAAAGAGAAGTGAAAGAGCTGCAGCATGTCTAGCCCATGACGATGAGCCCGTGCACGCTGCTGTTTGAGGAGGCCAGGCAAACATGCGAGGCCCAAAACAAACGGAGAAAATCGTCTATTCAAGAGGAGAAAAGAAGGAGAAAGTCGCCACTGAGATGTTGTGTGTGTAGTGAAAGAGGAGGTGAATATATGGTATGTAAGTGAGGAACAACACACCTAAAGTTCGCTGTCAGCCATATGTCACCAACAGGGAAGGAAACAGTGAATCATTAAGATGTTTGAGGCAAACCATGAAAGCGAACAGCAAAGCCAAGAATTCACAAGTTTGTCAAAGCCATTCCTGAGACATTATGTATTCTCAATGCATGCATCGTGTAACGAGGGGGAGCCTGATCCTCAACCGAGCTCTTGTTGTGACTGAAAGATGGCATTATTTCAAAAGACACAATAAAATTGATGTCTTCAAGGAATAATTGGGTCAGCGGCCGTGCTGCTGCTGCTAAGCTGGCAGTAACGTAATTGCATCAGCATGGCACGCATGTCCTGCTTCGGCTTCAACGCCAGAAGAAGGAGACTCTCAATGTAGAGGATGAAGTGAAAATGTGTAAGGAAAAAAATTAAAAAAAGAAAAAAAGACGATAAGGGGCACACTTTTGAAAGAAGCAGCAGACAGGCGGGGGCCTCTTGTCAGCTCACTTGGCTCTTGACCAATGTGACATAATTACATCAAGAGAAGATCACAGCAAGCATGAATGAAGAGCTTCTTTGTGCCGGACTTTTATGTTCCGCCACTCTCTTTGCATTTGTTCCTACAACTGACAAGCGACTCCTCTCTCTTTCTTCATCTCCTTTCGCTGTCACTGGCGTAAACACATGCACATGCAGCACGGTTTATCATCTTTGCCACATCATATGACACAGACGTGCGTAGAGACCAGCTCAAAGTCCGAGCTTCCGCTGTGGTCCCAGCAGCCTCTTGACTTCTGGGGCGGGCACACACGCTCCCAGCAGCACCATCACATAAGGCCTGGTAATCCAGTCTACATAATACTGCTGCTTCTTGATAGCTCATCTGTGTCGACGGGTACTAATGGTTCATGGTGTATTTGCCACTGTACGGATCATTATTACCACGCTGTGTTTTGCAGCTCAACTCCACCCATGTGAGTCTGTCTCTATACTCTGAACACACCCCGTAAATACCTGAGCTGAAAAGATAGCAGAGGAGCATAACAAACAGCAGGAAAGGCACCTACTCTTGCTGCAAGGAAACAAGGTGCTTTAGGGAGTCCTAGGGAGGCCTTGTCTTGTCTTTTCCCTCTTAAGTGAGCATCAGGAGGCCCAGGGACAGCTAGAGAGTGCTTGGAGAGGTAATAGGGACGTATTCCAAAGATCAGGGCGGGATTAGCACTAATGCCTGCCGGCTTTATCTGCAGTCACGTGGGTTAACACCTGGCTGCAGTGTTGGTGGCTGAGGTCTTGCTGTTTCTGTGTGTGTGTGTGTGTGTGTGTGTGTGTGTGTGTGTGTGTGTGTTAATCCATTAGACACCTTTAACTCAGGGGTTAGGCCAGCATGCACAGCCCACTGAGAAAGCACCAGAAGACACTTCTTCTTCTCCTTCTTCTCCTTCCTCTTCTTCTTCTTCTTCTTCTTCTTCTTCTTCTTCTTCCTAAAACCTGCTTTCTGTCAGAATAGGTGAAGAGGAAAAGTCAAGATTTGACGGGTTGCGTTGGCATCGGGGCAGAGAGGCTGTGAAATCAAGTGGATGTTCTGAGCCAGGATTGGCTGTTCTAAATCCAGCCTTGGTTCTAATGCAACTGAAAAAGGCTTAGGCCTGACGCTGCTGTAATTTTGCTGGGCAACGCTTGGCTCACGCTCTGTCACTTCATAACCAGAAGATAATTAAAACAAGCCTGTTCCTCATTAGTCAGAAAGCTGCTGGTCATTATTGAGTAAAAGAGGGGAAACGTGTGAGGGAGGTTAATGCCAATAGAAGTGGTAATTTTACACATGCGCTGTCCCTTTTAATCTTCAGGATGTAGGTGAGTAGTTAAACAGCTTCCATTTTTTTTTTATCTCTACTATCATGTCCTACGGATTTATACAGATTAATCCAGTGACCCGGGCGCCTTGCACGTAATCTCACGACTCAAACCTGTTGCATGTAGGGTGACGTTAATGAGGTGAATCTATAGATGTCCCATTTTGTCTGCCCTGCTATTACAGAAGGCCTGAGTCAAGCTTCTGCCAAGCTTTTAAGAGTTAAATGAGGCTTGGCGGCGAATCGTCGCTTCGCCTTCATCATTTATGTGTAAGATTGATGTTGGCTACTTTCTAAATCTCAGCACTGCTATTCTGGAAGTTAATCTGTCTGCCGTGGATCCTCTTTTGACACAGCGACATCGCCTCTAAACCCATGTTACACATGTTTGGTTGCACAAAAAAGTTGATGTCCATCTGGCACACACTGAGTGCTGAATTAGGTGACAGACGCAAGCAAGCAAGCACAAGCAGGCAGAAAGGCTGGAAACATGATATTTTCATTCGAACTTCATCTTTTTTCCACACTGTTAAATGCTTATTTATCTGTAAGGTACATTGATTTTATGAGGTCATGATTGGTGCTTCAGCTTCCTCTTGAGTTCGCTTCAGTTATGAGCAGCTTCAGCAGGTTATGAAAGCTGGATGGCTCAGCTGAACTTCAGGCTTAACCTCTATCACCAGATACTGTATAATCTCGACGTATGATACGGGCTTAGTTAGGGGATCGTCACTTCAGTAAAATGACCAGGGTGAGTTTGCTCTCCAAGATCTTTACAGATGAGCGACTAGATGTAACACTTAGTTTAAAATATTAAAGGTAGAGAAGTTAAAAAATGTCATCCTCTTAAAATAACTACTAAGTGAGGAGGAATTGTTCATTTGCAATATTTCTGATAATCAATTGCAGTTTTTGCACATAAGACCCTTTATTTGGAGAGCAATTAGCATGATGCTAATGAGGAAAACCCTGTTGTTAGAAAGCAAATATTCCTTCTTTGCATGTTGAAAGGGTGTTTAAATTCTACAAGACAAGGGAAGCAGCAAGGTATTTCTCTTGTTCCTATAATCGGTAGCAAACAGTTCGTGACAGGCGGCTGTGTACTCCTGACATGTGGTTCCAGCGAGGGCCGCTTGTTGATACAGATAATCCAACGTGTGTTTTCTGCCACTCAAACACTCGGTGAGGCATCCCCTGTCAGCGGCACCTAACGCCTTCACCCATAAGCCGCCGGCTTAAACTAACAAAAGAAGATGTGGTGTCCTTACCGTTCGGCCGGCTAATCCAGATTTAGCTGTGTGGCGTTGTCTTCAGCTGACCTCCACAGGCAAGTGCTGGCTGGGTAAGTCCATCATCATCACTATCATCATCATCATCATCATCATCATCATCATCATCATCATCATCATCACAGGCGAGGAGCGTAGGCAACACTCCTGCTTGTTCCCCTGAAAATCATCCCAACTCCCTGTGCCTACAAGTAAGGGAGCTGTCCTGACTTGATACAGGTCCAGGATGTCTTATTCTTTTATCATCTTTGCTCCTCCACAGAGCTGCTTCAGGTGGCAAAAATCAAAGTCAACATTCCTCTGAATGTAAGCGAGAGCTTCATGGCACTCAGGTTGATCCATTCAAAAAAGAGGAAAGTGTTTAGAAAAGCATCTGGTTCACATCAAAAACCATTCTTCTTATCATGTTTCTCCATATAGATCTTCAGGCCCCCCCTCGTGCACAAACCTGAACCTGAAACAGAACAAGCAGAGGTCTTGCAGATGCTTTAACTTTTATTCCATCTGTTCTGTGTCTCCGTTCACCTCAGATCAGTTTATCTCCACACAGGAGAGCTGCAGCAAAGATCACGCACATCTCCTTACCCTCTCTCCAGAAGCAGGTCTTCTCCTCAGCTCCAGGGAGGGGAACTCTGCGGGTCGAGAAGATGGGTTAGGGTGAGGAGGGAGAGCGTGGTTACCGTAAGTGGAGCAGAGAGCTTCTCTGATGCCTCTTCCTGCCTCCCCCACTCAACTGTTGCTCCTCCTCCTCCATAGTTGTGCTTGTGGGCCGAGTCGGATTACTCCTGACATGATAATCTCCCAGGCTGTAGCTCCAGGAGCACTAAAGGATGCTTTGGCCTGAGCAAGGGCTTACACTTACCTTCTGCTGCAAGAGAGTCTGCCATCTTAAGCGGGCAATTGGTAATAGCCTGCAATCAGTGTGTTTAGAGGGTTCTGCTGAAGCAAGTGTCTTCCAATCTTTTAAGGGGAATTAAGAAAGTGCGCAATTGGTTTAAAGGGTGATAAGACAACACTAAACCCACTTAAATGAAATTATCACAGCGGAGGTATTCATGATGATTTAATCTACAGTTGGCCGGGGGTGAAACCCGGGGTGCTGTTGTTGAGAATCTCATGTTCACAGTGCCTCCAACCAGTATTTCAGCCCTTGAGCCTCAAGCGGCAAATGAGGAGCAGATGGTTGTGCTTTTGGAAGGTATCAAGCACTCCAGACTGCACTCTAAATAAATACTCCATCTTGGAGGAAATGCGTCAGGTGTGTAGGGTCAGTCGTGTATAAACAAAGGCCAACCCGTTCAGAGAGTTGCTACATGAGGGAGAGACGCCGGAGATACATGGAGTTTTTCAGGTGGTGTTTGGAAGTAAAAGACGATCCAAATATAACTGAAGGTTCCGAAGGCCAAAAGACAGTGAAATAAAGCAGAGATCTCAGTGTCGGAGCAACCGAATGTACGTCACAACAGGAAGCAAATTATTTGCTAACAAATATCTCATTCTGACTCCATGAGTCACACAGATACACTGAAGCCAAATTATACACAAATCACACTTTGCGAAAGCAGACTTGCGGCGAACTTTGTAGGTCTTGAAATTCCTTCCGTGTTGACTGAGAGAAAAGAGAAATACCAAAGAAATACCAGCCGCTGTTCTCGCTTTGTCTCCCACCAAAACGTGTGTATTGATGGATATTGAAGGTTGTTATCGTCTTGACCGAAAGTGGAGATTTCATGTAAAGGCTGAAATGTTGCCAACAAAAATCTATCCTTTTTTTGCTTTCATCCTGCAGCAACAACCTGGAGGTTACGACCGAGCTACAAATCAGGAGACCGAGCTCGTCAAGCTGGGAATATTTTGGTGACAGTAAGCAGGTGAAATATACTCAAATGTCTCCCCGGTAAAAAAGAAAAAAAAAAATCTTAGAAAGTAGTGAGAATTATTACAACTAACTTGTTTGACATACCCCTCAATTACTGAACTGGGGAGCCTATGTAGTAAAACATAATGAGTTCCAGTTAGCGGAGGATATCGTGCTTTTCTAGCCTTGAAAAGGAACAATCAGCACAGAAACATTTCCTGACATCAGGCAGGAACTTTTCTACTCTATACATATTGTTCACAGATGTCTGACGCGTTCGTCCACCAGCCCGCGCTGTCGAACGGGCAACAGCTGCTAATTGCTAAATCAAGTCAGAGACAATAAGAGTTGATCTGTACACAAAGCCAAGTTTGACTCAACAGCTAAGATTACATGAGTCATGAGGATGGTCTGACATCCGGCGTTTACATGAGAAAAAAACAACAACAGCGTATGTTTCTAAATTGAATACGATTAAGTCTCCTGCTGCAGGAGTGAGTCTTTTCCACATGGGCGTGGATGAGTGAAGAAACACTTTTTGTTTAGATCTGGGCAAGATTTTAAGGGAGCCCTCAATCAGTAACAGTATAAACATAAGTGTTCCAGCTGAGGTGTCATTAGAAAGGCTGGAAGTGAAGCACGACTGCTGCGCTATCTTGCACAAGATGTGGTTTGATGATTGGACAAGTAGCTGTCAGCCAAATGTCATCACACCGAGTGGAAAACGACTTTTTTAGAAAACCAAAATCTAAACATGTGTTTGTGGGGCTTTTCCATATTTGAAAGACAACATGTCTTTTTCTGAGAGCTGGTTACAAGGTAAATCCATCCTGGCACGAGAACAAATATACACTGCAATTTGCAGTTGTGACCAGACGAGCAGGGGCCCCGGGGGTGCAGAGCCCACTCGGCTTACAGAGGAGCTGATTCAGAGTCGTGTCAGCAGTTAAACACCCTGGTTGTATAACATGAAGCAGCTCTTGCTAATTGTGTCTATAAAATGCATTTTCTTTCTATGGAACATGGCAGGTCAGTTTGAAATAACACAGACGTGATCACAGCTAAATGGCGCCCCCATTTGTCCGTGATTTAAAACTACATCTTACCCAGGAGAAACTGTCGATCATCAGCGGACCTGCCAGCGCTGGGATATCTGCTGCACTTCGAAGCAAAAAAAAAAAAAAATTCCTTGTTTCAGGTTCTCCCTCGGTGTCCATCACGATGCTGATCCCCACTGTAGCAGCCTCACCCTCCCCACTGATGCCCCTAAACCAAGTGTTCAGGGCCAAAGAGCTGGCACAGCACTCAAACTATTCCCTCTGTTCTACTCAGGTACACAGTCGCCTTGGGATTTCATGCACCGGCTGCACATTTTCACCTGAGCACCCATCACACCACAGAAGGACCCATCGTTACAGCTGACGTCTGCATATCGGGGCTGAAATGTGTCAAACTGGGGCAGGCGATGAGGGTTCCTCCTGGACCGGATCCTCTTGGGTCGGTCCTGTTTGATCATTTCTCAGGTCTCCTAAGAACACTGAGCTTTATGAACCACCTCCAAACTATGAAACTTCATCACCTCACACAACTCTTTGTGATGCTTGGCACAGCACCGCAGTTCCTCAGGAAGTTCTTTGCAAGGATCCGAAGTGAAGTAACATTGCCACGAGCACAGCTCATTAGTGCAGGCCTTGAGTGTCTTCCTCAGAAATATTCCAGACAGCAGTGGATCAATCTGTCTCACTTTGGCGGCGTCTATCATTCCTGTCCAGAAACTCTGCAGACTCACGCACCAGTTTGTGGTCAGTAATTTTATCCGTGGCAACCCTCAACTTTGTTTGTGGACATTTCTCTAGATGCTTTTTGTTCTAAGGTCTGAAATAAAAATAAAAAAAATTACAGCACAGATAAATCAGTCAACTCTTATTAAACCAAAAGCAACATTTTTATACTTATAAACTTAAGAGTGTGCCTGATGTAACTGCGCTTGTTCTGACTGGCAACAAAACCTCCAGCAGGGATTGAATCCTCAAGCTGAACAACTCATGTTCCACTTCCTTCTAGGGAGAGAATGGAGCTGAGCCGGGATGAGCTCGAAAATAAGGAATGAACACATCAACATCTCCTGTAAATTTCCTGATTATTCAGGTTTAAATCACTTAACTTTGCTGATTACTGGGTCATTTCTGGGCAGCAGAACCACAACTAGTCAGTCAGTTCTCAGAGAACACAGAACGGCATGTAAAAAAACCCAAAAGTTATAAATGAGAGAAACGAAAGTGACAGTCGATAGAACCCCACTGATGAATTATCGCACCGGCATCAAAGAGCAGCGGCCTCAGCAGAGCTCTGGATTCCTGCAGTGAAGTTCAATCAAAGCAAATGATGATGTTGCTGCTCTCACAACTCCACAAACACTCAGCAGCATTAATAACACCACAATTAACCTTTAAATCTTATTTTATATCCTGTTTGTGTATCTTTGTTTTGCAGTGAGTCATCTTCTACTGGATCTCGCTGCTGCTGTTCAATATTTCACAACATTTTCTTTTTTTGTTGTTGCAGACCACAGTTCTCCTAATAGCCTCATATATCGAAGACAATAACAAATCTTTTATATTAGCGCACAGCGCGTTTGTGTGTCCACGTTGTATTTCACATTCTCTCTATGATTATGATAATTAACACCATACATATGCAAAAACTCATCTGTGCTGCTGTTACATGACAAGCCGACTGTGATTTAACACGCTAAGTGGGTTGATGATGTGTTGCTTTTTGATGAGCACACACCCACATGGAAATAAACACACATGTAGAAGAAGGCAGGAGGGAGAGATCTAGTGCTCTCTAGCTGGGGTTTGGTGCAGCGCCAGTGCTGCAGAGAGCAGTTCGCTCTGAAAACAGCTGCCTACTGTTAGAACTAAAACACACAATGAGAGCCGTGACATTCAACCAGAACAGTAAAAGATGAAAGCATGACAAACTAGAATACCTCCGCCAAAGCGAGCCAAACCCAACAAGCTGCGATGAGTGGGCCTTCACTCTCTCACACACACACACACACACACACACTGTGCACCAGCGTGGGTCTGTTCTGCACAATGAGAGGGTGAAACCTGATAACATTTGGGATTTGCATGAAGGAGAAGACTAATGGATGCAAATATCAAGCCCTGTATCCTGTAGGTGGAGCTGGAGAACGCAATTACGATACATTATGTTGCTGTACATCATGTTCTACGGCAAAATATCAAAACTGGCCACTGTCTCCACACAACACCATGACCAGCTGGATCTGATCGACCCACGAGGAGGAAAACATCAATGTGTGTGTGTGTGAGTGTATATATGTATATATATATATGTATATGTGTGTGTGTGGATATATGTATGTATATATATATATATATGAACCCTACAGGTCATAGATTGTTCCAAATCATCAAAAATAGCCTCATAATTTCTGTGTAATCCTGCTGACAGACAAACGGCAGACAAGGAGGAAACTCATGGTGAATCTATGTGAAAGTGAGGGGCTAACATTTGTTGATTGATACGGGCAAAAACTGATATACTGTCATTGTGAAATCTATCAAATATGGTTACTCTAATAACAGAACCTCACAATCAAAGGATTTGTACAAAAACCCAATTATTTATCTTTATTAACATCAATGTTTTTTCTTTTTCATCAACAGTTTCTTTTTAAATTCCAGTTCTTTATCAACAAATAGAAAACAGACTGTGTGTACAACAGATCGAACCCCTACAGCACTAAGCATTCACAAGGTAAAAATGAACATTTTTGTTTTTCGCCAGCGTTTTCAAGTCCCCCCCCTCCACACGCACACAACCCCACCGTGGCCTCCTCCTCCTCCTGCTCCACCGCCACCACCACCACCTATAGGCGTCGGGTCAGACCCCCCTCCTGCTGCGGCTTGTGTGGGAGAAGATGTGTGCTCGAGTGGTGCGGTGGATGACATCGCTGAGTCCGTTTTGAGGGGGTGGGGGGGCTTGTGCTGTTTTTCCTCATTTAGACGGACAACCAGATGTTGAAGTTACTATGGTAGTACAGTAGATACAACGGTGTTTCCATTAATACACACTCTAGGACAGCAGGCCGTCTGCAGCGTCTCTAGGGTTGGTAGATCAGCAGAAGTAAATCATTTTAACAATATACTTTTGAAGCTGTGTATATATCTATGTGTAATTGTACATATATATAATCAATCATAATTATATATATATATTTATAGTTCTATTTCTGTATAAAATAATATCAGGTTCAGTCCAAAGGGCTGAGTCTCTGTCCCTCTGGTAGGAATGGTTGATTCTGTACAGGTGCCAGCGTTGATGGTTCCACTCCTCAGCCCGGGTGAAACCACTTCTACTCCTTTTCGCTCTGTTAGGTTCAACTCCAGCAAACCTACCACCGGAATAATGGGCAGCGAGGAGATGGGAGGGACTTGAAGAGCAACTATTATCAGAGATCAGGGAGGGTTTTTTTTTTTTTTCCTTTCCCTTTTGGATATAAAAGTCTGCTTTCCTCAGGTAAGTTCTCCGCTGTGGAGTATGAAGGCCTCAGTGCCATAGGCTTCTGATGAAAAACAAAAGAAAGATAACGTAGAAATCGTGTGCTTCCATTCCTGTACACTGATTTAGTCTCTCCTTAGCTAATTCACTTGCTTTTTTTAACTAGCTACCATGTATACAGAGGGACGACGTTGTGCTCTGAAATCAATTTTCTCAACTTTTTAGAACCGTGAAAACGTGATCTTTTATGTTGTTGAACTGACTAAGACCAAATATTTAGGACACAAATATATGAACAAAACAATAATGTGACAGCAGCTCAGAGAACAGTGGTCCTCCTGTATTAGTATCTAGGAACATGTTACAAATACATGCCCCTTGTGCTAAAGTACCCTCAAATAAAAACATAAACATAATAAAAAAAGTACCGATTATGAAAATAATGCATGCCCGAGGCAGGGCCGTTTAAGACAGAAGACATTTCTGAAGTTAAAATGATTATTAAAAACAACAAAAAGTATACTAAACATAACATTGAACAAAATGAATCATAATATTTGACAATAAAATGAGCAGAAACAGAGAGAAAGCTCTCTTAGTGCTACCAGTAGCCTTTGACAATCAGGGAGGATCGGCGTGAAGGGAGCAGAGAGGCCGCGGCCGTCTGCACCGTAGCATCTGTACAAGAGTTGTCATATTTGTCAGTCTGTAAATGTTTCGGTTATTATCTTTAAAGCAAAAATCTCATGTGGTTGGTGAAGTGGGCGTGGATCTCTGTGATTGGTTGAACCCATTGGCGGGGTCTTGTAAGCGCGTCCCTTTCTCCTCCCCTCCGGTAGCTGCGAGGGGTTGGGTTTTAGGGGGTCAAGTGAGTGGATGGTGGCTGAGATGGGACACTTGGCACACTCCTGAGAGGTTTGACCAGGGAGGCTGCTCGGTGAGAGTGGTTACGTTGCATAGTGGTCAAAGCTCCCCAGGTACTCCAATGCTGCCCTGTAGCATAACTGGTACTGGTCCTGGGACACGGACACAGACACAGACACACACACAGACACAGACACAGACACACACACACACACACACACACACACACACGGGTGAGACACGCTGCATGTAAACTCATCATTAAGACAGCTGCAGGTTTAGGGGTTATTCAAGAACAAGTCTTGCTACGTTCTACAGAACTACATCCAACACTCACTTCAGAATATCATGAAGCTTTTTTTCATGTCTGGTTGCTAAAGGACAAGCAACTATTAAATATAAATGATCCTGGCCATTAAGATAAATGTAGAAAAAGAAAAAAAACGACTATCAGTGCAGTATTTAAACTGACTTTCCCTCAGCACCCCGACTGCGACGGACTAGAAGCCCCGCTGGACACACAGCAGCACCACTCCAAGTCATTAAAACACTCCCGTCTTTATCAGAGAAAGACTTGACCGAGGAAGCCTCAGAGGATGCTGGGGAATCAAGTGAAATTATTAGAATGTGCATTTGAATGTAGGACTAAACTGGCATTAAAACAAGACTCTCACCCCCAGAATACATCAATGCCGCCATTTCAAAAACATCTTTGCGCCCGACTCCTGTGAGTGCGGCGCTGACAGACGCGACGGTGGCGCATGCATCATTGTTAATGGCAGGCCAACTGACACCAGCTGTATTTACTATGATTTCTGATTCACCCTTCAAACCTTATAAGAGACGCTTCTGTGTTCAGTCTTTGATTTAGTGGAGCATGAATGACATTCACCACAGAATGACACTTGAAACTGCATCAAAATTTAAATGTCAAAAATAAACTACATCGAGGTGGAAAGCCTTCATGTCACTCGGAGGATTTACAGATGAGTAATACTGCTGTTACCTCAGTCTGCACCATGGCAGGCCGCTGGGTGCGGAGTGTCTTCACAGTCTGGAAGAGGTCGACCACGCCCTCGTACCTCATCCTCTCCAGCACGATGCTGAGGGTGATGAAGACTCCGGTCCTGCCCACTCCGGCACTGAGGAGCGCACGCACGCACACACACACACACACACACACACACACACACACACACACACACACACACACAACTGTTTTAGTACTTCAGATATTCTGAAATTCAATGTAATTCAGCAGAATTCTGCTGCCATATGATTGAAGTGATGTTGCAATTATGAAACGAGCTCTTCTTCTGACAGGGCACCATCAGTATTTCTGCCGGTACCTGCAGTGTACAGTGATTGGTCCGTCCTGTCCAAACTGCTCCTTGGTTTTGTGCACCTGTCCAATAAAATCGATGAAGCCCTCTCCAGTTTTTGGCACTCCTTGCTCGGGCCAGTCAGTGAACTGGAATTGGCGGATTGTTCTGGACTGGCCGTCCTGAGGGAAAGGGAAGGAGTTTAAGTACATTTACAGTGTATTGATGAGGAGAGGCGCTGACACCAAGGTGAGTGCATCCTGTGCAGATCTGGCTGGAGATGTTTTCAGTAACTGAATTTATCTCTTTGATGAAGGATCACTTGGCTGTGCTCCGAACACTCCTGTGCCCTAAACAAACACCACACTGGTCTCTCAGGTCCAGGTCCATTAGTGACCCTGCTCATGGACCTGGTCTCTCAGGTCCAGGTCCATCATATACATAGGAATTTCAGCAGATAAAACCTCTCTCAGTTTAACCCAGCACAGTTCAACTATAATCTAGATGATAATCCTCATGAGGAGTGGATTTATTACAGGGTTCTTTACATTTGCTTTACTAGATAACGCATGGGAAAGTGTGTATCTACTCGTGATAGATTAGTGCGACTGATTGACTGGCCGATGACGGTGGTCAGGACGCTGATTAAGAAGCTCAAATTTCCTCTGTGTTTGTATCCTTCCGCCATCCAGTCCAGTTCTAGTTGACATCCAGCTCATGTAGACTGTAGCAGTGCAGACCCTGACATGCTGTCTGCTGAAAAATGCTGCTGAAATTTCTTTTCTGACTGGACACGCTTGAAGCGTATGAATGGAACACACAGAGGCAAAGACAGGGCCACGCAGCATGGTAACTCATTTTGTAGTAGTTTGAGTGTTTTTTTTTTCTCCTTTAGACACCAAAACCTTTTTAATCATTATTTTTTGATGTAGCCAACCCCTGATTAAAGGAAATCATCTTGGCCCCCATGTGTGGCTGACCTCCACTCTGGGAACCCCTGAGATAGATGACACATAATCCAATTTAAAATAAGAGCACTGTGGACACATGAGCAAACACAGAGAGCTGCCACTAACACTTTTTTTTTTTGTGATCAAATTCTTATATTTTCACAAACAGCGGCATGATTTTGGAATTTCATATTTGTCTGCTTCTCCTAAAATCTTGGCGCTGGCCGCTGCCAAACCCTACAAATAAAAACATCAATAATTAAATAAAGGAAAGGAGGCGCGCATGTGGGATTAGAGTGTCGCTGTGCTGTGAGCCGTCTAACGACAGTAAAGTGTATTTATAGCTCATCGCAACTACTGCATCACAGGGAGTTGCTGTGTTGGCCCTCTGGGATCAGAGGCTTTGCTTTGAGTGTAATTTCACAGTAAAAGTACACAATATCAGGCAATACACATGCATGTATGCACAAGCGCAAATACAATCCATAGAGCAAACACAGAGTACTGAAACTAAATCCGGGTAAACACGTTTGATGGTGCATTCACTCAGTGTCAACCTGTCTGGATGTGTTCTGATCATCTGGACCCTGAAATCACTCTGCTGCGATTCTTACGGCCACTGTCAGCATTTAGCCGATGTAAAATTAATATAGATTTATGCTGGACGGCTGTATTTATGTTAAATATGTTCTACACATCTTACATAAGACCCTCCAAAGACCACACACTCACACACACAGTGACATATTCTCAGACTGAGGGGATCCAACATACCCTGGCGTCTGTGACTTTGAACTCTCGCAGGATATATTGGGGCATGTTGTACTCAGCCATTGGATCGACCACAAAGTACTGGTACCTGGCTGAACGCTCCGCTGGCCAGTACTGATGGCACTTCTCCTATGAAAGATGAGGGAGGCAAAAAAGATGAGGCAGTTATATTTGAAGAATCATTTTCAAAACAGGCTCAGTGAAAAAAAATAATTATTTACATAATGGCTGTCTGGAGTTCAAGTGTAATCTGTGGTGTTGAAATGTTGCCTGATTCATCTTAAATGGCAAAATATTCACATAATTTGTATTTGTACCAGACGGCTTTCGTTTATAAAAAATTTGATTATGGACAAGAGGGTGTCACAAAGATATAAGAGCTTTAATCAAACTGCTACTGAGATCAATTTACTTAATGATTCCCTTTGCACCTTACTATACGATTCACATCCAAACAGTATCTAGATTTAAGCTGATTACACGGTCACTTGTCATTAATACGTCTCCAGTGACCAGATTAAGATCAAGCTGAGACCCTATCTCTCCGTCCAGCTTTACATCTTCTTGTCTGCAGCAGCAAACAACAGCAACAACAAAGCTTTGTAGCCATCCCTGAAGCTGCGCTATTGTGTTTGTGTGCTTCTCAAAGTGGAGGAAGAAGCCGTCTTTGACAGCTGGCATAGTGAAGATGAAAGCAGAGGACAATGCTGCTTTGATTTCAGCTGTTATTGCCATCGCTTTTCAGAGGACGATCTGGATGTGGGAACACACTCAAGACTACTGATGCAGTGACTGATGGGGACTTTCACGGATAAACACTGGATGTCAAACTTACTTATGAGCTGTGAAAGTTTTTACTCTATTTTTACAGCAGTTGGTGTTTTCCAGAGGAGACATGGTCTTACTCCCGCCCACTTAGATGTTGTATACGGAGGTCCTGAGCGGCCATAAAAAGTTTTTTTTAATCATTTTTTGGGGCATAAAGAGGAAAATTAAACATTTTCAAGCTGAAAAATATAAGCTGTTATTTAAATGTAGTTATTTTGAGGCCGCAGTATATAACTTGCTCTCTGAATTGAATCATTTGGCGCCCTTGAGATATACCCTGTTCTCTTATTTTGAGGCCACAGTATATAACTTGTTCCTACAATTGAGTTATTTTTCAGTTCATGAGATTTAACTTTCCCCATAAATGTGGTTATATTGAGGCCAAAAGATAAAACTTTCCCTACAATGACTTCACTGAGGACAAAAGTTATGTCTTGTGGCTTCAAAATATATTAACATCTGTAGGTGGGTGCCTTTAGACCTGAACTTCCATGTGATCAAGCACTATTTGATTAAGGTCCAACCAACTAAAACACATTTTACTGTTTATGGTGCAAATGAGGCAAAATTAACAACAACAAAAACCCTTTACAACTCACTTCCTTTCCTAAATGTCAAAACTATGTTCAATTCCAAGGACGTAGCTTTAAAAACTGGACATGCAGACCATAGAACAATCAGAGTATCAAAGAGGTTTCATGAGGTTTGAATTCCTCTCATTATTGACCAATCCGACACAGGAGCAAGTTTCAAGCCACACGCATTCCAGCTACGGTGATAGTGCAGCTCCCTTTCAGAATTAGTATTTGAGCTGTGTGACACAGGAGCCGGACTGAGCAGCTACAGCATGCAGAGGTTGTTATCAGGTGACCTCAGAATGTCTTGCGTGCATGTGCGTGCAGCGTGAATGAGCATTACCCGTCCCATCTCTCGTAGCTTGGTGAGCATGACGACGATGGTGGAGTTGTGCTCCCACAGCATCCTCCAGAAGTCCTCGGTGGTCTCGGCCAGGGGGCCCTGCGTGGCCAGGTAGGCCTTCTGCTGTCTGAGAACACGAAAACACACAGGCACAGGCTCAACATCATAATGATAAATTTAATGGTGCTTTTACAACTGCTATTACAGGTTGCTTCGCAGAGCAATGACCAGATAATTAGTTAAAGATAAAGCTGCAGTGGCAAAGGCGGTTAATTCAACCGACAGGCTATATACGGCACGCCTGGTCTCTCCAGCACACAATCAGACATAAATTTATTGAAGTAAAATCCAAAAGCTTTTGTCTACTGCAGTAATATTTGCAGCACCTTCATACACACACCTGCAGTAGCATGACTTGTAGTCAAGGGAATTAAGCCCCATAAAACCCCACCATTAAAAGCATTCAACTGCAAACAGTAGAGGATGTGAGCTTTTTGTCCTTGTACCGACTCTGCAAAATTACTATGATGACAAAGTCCTGCACTTTTAACATAAATAGCTTTGCAATGACCCTCATCATTGAGATATTCAAGACTATTCAGATGCTCTGCTTCATCCTCCTTCCTCTTTATGACACAACACAGAGCGAGGGAGCACTCGCTCACGGAACTAGTGATGAGCTCATTCAGCATGGTGCCAGAGCTGTGCTGGTGTCCTACGTGACTTTGGTCCAGCTGTGCAGTTATTTTGTCTAACAGCAGGTGGCAGCAGCGCACTAATTAGGAGAGAGGGAAGGTGCGGAGCCGAGTAACCCAACACACAAATGCTGGCCTGATCATGCGTGCACACACTCACATGTCTGCAGCACATGCATCCAGGTATGTGCATTTAGCCGTGCAGTAATTTTGCATGTATATTCAGACACGCTATGACACACACACACACACACACACACACACACACACACACACACACACACACACACACACACACACACACACTCACTCACTCACACATACACACACACACACACACACACACACACACACACACACACAGATAGGCAGTCAAACACTGAGCTATGGCTGAACAACTAATGAAGGTGCTGCAGGCAAGGCACTAATGTGGAACCAGGAGATTAGAATATGCTAAGGGCCTTGCCTGCACAAATAAAGAAACAACAGATTGGTGAAGAGGAGAGGAGTTGGCATATGAGGAGGGGAAGGCAACAGAGTGAGGAATCAAATTAAAAACATGAAAACAGAGAAAGAGAACGCAAGAGTCCAGAGAGGAGACGTACAAAGTAGAGGGAAGATGTGGAGGGAAGAATTAGAGAGGAGAAGAAAAGAGTGAGCATTGCTTGCTCTGGCTGGAAATCGCAAAGTAGAACTGACTGCTGAAGAGAAAGGAGGAGAGGAGAAAGGAGAGGAAAGTGGAGAGGAAAGAAAGGAGAAAGGAGGGGTGAGGAGAGGAGAGAAAGGAGATGAGATAGGAGAGGAGAGTGGAGAGGAAAGAAAGGAGAGGAGAGTTTGCAGGAAAGAGGATGCAGAGAGTAACCACAAAGCCAAGCAAGGGACAAATGCTACATTTCAAATTGATAGGGTGGACCCCTCTAACCTCCCCATAAAACGGCCCCTAGCCTAAACAAAAACAATTCTAACTGTATCACATACTGACTTCCCTGCACACAGTGTCCCGATGTGCGCGCTGCCAAACAGCACAAAGCACTCTCTGCATCATCCCACATGACTGCAGTGCTTGAGGACATAGTGTTTCATTTCAACCTCATTACAATGCTAAAACTCCAGCCTGCATCGGAGCATATCCAGGGCTCGTGCCCCTGATAGCATAGCTAGAATCAATGGTTCGCCTCTCATTAGCTTAGCATATTATTGGCTTTTCTTGAAGGCGCAGGGGTGAAGGGCACTGGAGGCCCCTGTTTAGTTTTTATTTATGCCCCGGCTTTAAAAGCGGCTTAATTACACAGTGCCTGTGGTGCACACAACAGGTCCCCGCACGGATATGTCAGTCTCTGCCATGATGTTTGGATGGAAAATTAAGATGAGTTAGGGAAGAGGGTGGAGACAGACTAAGTAAGAGAGGACAGAGAGAGTAAAGGTTAAAATAGGAGAGAGGAGATGAGGAGTGTGAAAGGGAGAGGAAATGGGGAGAAAAGAAAAAAGAAAGGGAGGAGTTTTGGAAAAAAAATAGCACTTCCTTATAATAGACTCTTGCTGCAATTTTGCTATTTACACAGCAACAATGAAGAGGTTGTCTCTGTGGAGCAACTTCTCATTAACAACAGGACTGGAGAAAGAGGAGGGGGTGTGGGGGTGGAGGTGTTGTCTCCGTCACGGCCCGGAATGAAACAGAACCCCATACGGACTGAACGGCATTTCATGCTAGCTAAATCTCTCTCTTCCCTGTACATTCCAGCCACAGCAGAGTCGGCTCTGTCTGTTTCTGCCCAAACTTATACAGATATAAAACAGAGTTGGCTTTTCATCTTCCTCCCTCAAGGAAGCAATTTGGACTCACGGTGCACACAAGGACACGCGGTAGCTCCGATATGAAAGTGCACTAGCTCAGCGGACGAGAGGCACACTGACAGAGCCGGGAGTAATTCTTGCAATTGGATACTGCTCACTGCGTCCTCGTCTTCAATCTCCTTCCATACATTTTCATCTAGTGAATACCTGCTGTACTCTACTGTCTCTCACAGTGTAACAAACAGTGATGCCATACAACAAACACCTGTCACAGTGTCTGAGCAGCTGCTTCAGTACTAGACGAGAGACACTTTTGGCTCTTCACTCACACTGGATTGAAAATGAAACAACGACTATCAGGGAATAACTTTGAAGTTCAATGTGAGGGTGTTTAAATCCTCATTAGATAAGCCATTACTCTTGTAGCGAATCCTGCACCATCGACGTCTGGCCGAAATCCCTGAACTTATCTGGTGAGACTCAATTTAGTCGCCCTGCGACTGGCAACCTGTCCAACCTGTCCTCTCGCCCAAAGTCAGGGGATAGGCTCAAGGCCCCCCGTGACTCTGAACAGATAAGCGGTGTAGAAAATGGATGTATGGACCCAATTGAGTCTGTGTTATCTCCACTTCTTTCTTATTTTGCAGCTTTGTTTTGCCTTCCGTCTGATCTTAAAGCGATACTTGACCCAAAGAGTGGAATTTACCCTTCAGCTTTGTGGAACACTGAGCATACGACTGGATAAAAGAGACGTGGTTTATACTTGATAATGCATTTGAGAGTTTGTAAATGGATGTTTTGCACTGTTCTGCTGTTGTTTTGTCATTTCTCATTAGCTTCAAGCTAAACATATGAGGCTGGTGTTTCCTGACTACTGGAGTCACCAAGAAGTCGAGTAGGAGGCAAAAATGACTTTGTGAGTCCAAGCCATTGAAAAGCAAATTATACTTTTTTGGGTGAAGTACTTTAAGCCAGTCTATACCCTTTTTAGTTCATTTAACTGTGTGGGTGTTATGTTCGTCTGCATATAAGATGATTATGTTAAAACTTCTATTTAAACATCCCTTCACTTTCATCTTGTACTCAATACAAACAACCTCAAACTGTCAGTGATTGATTGACACCCTGTATACTGGAGTTGAGAGCAAATACAATGAGGAATGTTTCCTCGTTCTAAAACTCAAAGACATCATTGTTTAAATCCCCCATTAATGATCCTGGTCACATCGCTCCCCGTGCAGACCTGTAGCCGTCGATGCAGCTGGCGTTTATGTAGTCAGAGCCCTCGACACCACGTATGGGCTGCAGGCAGACGCGGGTGGACTCAAAAGGCATGATGTTGACCAGGCGGTTCTTGAACTTGTTGCAGGGCAAGTTGGCACTGATGAAGCGTGACGTGTGGGCTTTGGAGTTGGCCAGTCTCTGTTTCGTGGACAGAAAGAAAAAAAAAAAAACGCGACAGGAAGATGGAGAGAAAATAGAAGAGAGAAAGAATTAGTGACCTGTGATGATGCGTAAACAAACAGTCTGGCTTTGTTTTTATTCAGACTTCAGGCTTCCTGTCATGATAAAATATAAATCCAACAGACGACAAGACATCAGAGGGTATCAGGGAGGGGTGGCATATTTTACATATCTGCTGGTAGTGTTACTAAGTGCCGTCTCCAGAGTCCCAGAGCAAGCATGGAGGACTGTAGGCGTGACAAGAACAGTTCTGGCAGTGGACGGAGCACAGATGGACAGCACAGGAGTGTATGGTCACTCACAGGATGCCAGGAGAGTTGTGTGTTATGGCCAGACTGTGTGGGCACGGATGCTGTGGCCCTCACGTATACCGCCATCATTCTCTCACTCTTTCATTCTCCGTTGCTGGCAGAGGTGTAGACACTATTATCACTTCAAACAGAATGGATCATGGTCATAAGAGGGCTAATGGCAGAGCCACGCGAGGAGGAAAGTGTGTAATAACATCACAGTTGATGGCTATTGACAGAAGGTGTTTGTGCGTGCGTGTGATTGCAAGTCACCTTGAGCATGAGCTGTGTGCTACGTGCGTGCTTCTGGTCCGTTTGTCCCTCTGACATGTGTATGTGTTTGTGTGGCTGCGATGTCTGAGTAACAATGTCACCGACAAATTCCTGCTCATGGGCATAATTGGTGATTCATTATTTAAAACACCATCATGCACCTCGACATAATCACCAGGCACCACAGCGCCACCCTGGACAAAGGGTTGGACTCTGCAACTGTGGTCGGAGGGAGTTGAGTCTCCCGCAGCTCTGATGCCACCCCTGCAATCTCACCAGTATGAAGGAAAAAAGCCTGCTCTGGATTCTCTTTTGATGTTAAATGCAAATTGATGTTTGTGCCTTAATCACCTTGAACTCCAGCTCCATGGAGGTGACCGTCTCACCAGGCGGAGGCTGTGTGAGTTTCTGGATGTGGGCGTACAGGTTGCGTGCCGGCACCTCTGTGTTTCCGCAGGTGGCAGCCTCCAGCAGGGCTTCGTGAATGAAGATGTACTGATCCTCAGTCTGTACCATGTAATTCCTCTGGGCACGCATGCATGTCACATGACCGTAGATGTCTACAGACTTCTCGTGCTTCATGCGCTCCAGCATGGCATCGATCACGATGAAGCAGCCAGTCCTGCCCACGCCCGCACTGATGGAGAGGGAGGGAAAGAGTGTGTTTTACCAGATACTCTTACATCTATTTATATAACAGTATCCACCAATGGAACTAACACAGGTAGGAATGTAGACAAAACCTGGACTAAAGCAGTTAATGATTCATATGAGACCCAATACTTGGATAAGACAAGACACAGGTATGTTTCATCCCACTGTCTCATTATAATCACTCTCACTATCATCAATATCAAGATGCACTCGGAATGTTTCGTGATCCAATTGTTCCAACCTGAATCAAAGTATAATCAAATCATAAGGTAATTGTCCCAGCCTTATTATGTTTTCTCGCCATGTTTGTCTGCAGCAAACAGGATATTATGCTTTCCAGGTTATTAGATTCACGCTCTCAAGCACAAGAACTGGAGCATATAAAGACAACTGCAGCAGAATGTAGAGGTGTCCTGACAGGCTTTATGAGTGAATTATCCAGCCAAAGTCGCTGGGGATAAAAAAGAGGAAACCTCCAGAAGGGAATTACTGCATCTCTGCTGTTGTGGTTTCATTTGGTGTGCATGCACCAGTCTGATGTAAGGAAAGACTCTCATTTTTCCCCCCATGACTTATCATGCAAAAAGTAAGGAAACCAGCAAAAGCCTACATGAGACTTTACTCCATACGTGTGTTGGTGATAAAGACAAGCATCCACACCACGATGACTACCAGGTCAAAACAAGGACGTAAGCATTGATACTTCATCTGATGTGGTCTGACCTCCTTGAGGATCTGCTGTACTAACATTTGTATGAAATAAAATCAAGAGTACAAACCTGCAGTGAACCACCATGGGCCCTGCATCTGGAGGATTACAGGCCTTCACACGTCTTAGGAAGGCCAGGATGGGAGTAGGATACTCTGGCACGCCGTGGTCTGGCCAGGCCATGAACTGGAACTGCCGCACCTCTCTCTTTTCACTGGAGCCATTCTGTGTGAGTCAGTTAAGGTCTGGTTTAAGCTTGAGCTTATTAGAGGTCTCTGACGCAGAGAATTCTTAATAGGCAGCTGTTTAAATAGCAACTTCTCATCCTGGGCAAGATTGTTTTAAACACATAAAAGGTCATACTGTTTTGATGGAAAGAAAGCTGACATCACTCAGCTTCAATTTGAAAAGCACTAGTGATTTAATTGTCAGGAATTTTGCTATTTTAAGCAAAGGTCTTGATTTGAGTCATAACTTTGATAACAGCACATAATGTGCTCCACTTTCAAGGCTGTGATCATTCCGCAAGGGTAGGTGTAGATAACATTTATAATTTTGGAATTAAAAGTTTCTCGTCATTGTCACCATTTCCGATTGAAACCAACCAACTACTCCAGCTGCTGACTTTAATTAGTAACAATAATAAATATTTAAATAGTATGTAGTAGAAAGAAAGACCTGGAAGAGGAGAAAATAGTCTTTTCATCCTCGCAGTGATTCAATATGGAAAATTAAATCTTTCATAGCCTTTGAAACAACACGGAGCACATCTTAAAACCAATTACTGATGTGAAAAAAAGAAATTTTTCCAGCAGTAATAATTATAGTCTTGAGAAAAACACGACATTATTTTTTAAAATGTGACCCAAGTACTTATGAACTGCAGTCACCTGCCAGGATAATAACCTCCACGCCTGCCTTGATATTTTGTTAACAGCAAATGAAAAGGGGTGAGGTGTACCTTGTAGAGAGCGAATGTACGGACGCTGTAAGTGGCCAACTCCACTGTGTCCAGCATGGTGACCTGGATCATCCCATAGGTCTCTGTTCCTCGTGACGGCCAGTACTGGTCACACTTCACCTGGCAGAGCAAGAGAGAGGGCACGCTGTCAGGAGAGAAGCGCTGCTAATATCCACCACGAGGCTAGAGGGAAGCTTGTAGGATCACACTGATTAACAAGGAGCGAACATTGGAGAGGTCAGATCAAAGGAGCAGTCCACTGTCTAATTAAAAACTGAAGACTCACAGTCAGCTCCAGGATCTCCCCCCTCCTAAAACATACATGTTTGTCCATGTGTGAATTTGAAGTACACTTTAAAAGGGAATTATAAAGCACACTTTGTCTTTCTACCAGCCTGTGATCATTTTCAATTAGCTAATTGTCGGGTGGTTCGCAGCCCTTTGTCTCGTATGCTTTTGGTGCATTTGTGATGACTGTGTGCTGCACTGTGGAGGGAGACGTGTTTCAGGCCACTTTCAGAGCAGCATTAGATCGTTGTCAGACAATAGGGCCCTCTCTATCATTTCAGTGATGGAAGTCTGAACCTTGGTTCCATCTAATGGACCTGAATTTGATCAGTTTTGAGTTGAACCATTGCATCGTCGACTGATGGATTTGCACAATGCACAGCGGATGTTAGACTCTATGCACAGCTGTCTTTGCACTAACGTGCCAACCAGGACTGTGGCTGTAGTAAAACAATGTCTGCACATATGAGACAGGAACAACTTACACCCCATCAAAAACAAAATTCATTCATTATTGGCTCACATGTGGGGGTTGTGATTCTGCTGGGTGGGATTTGAACCGCACAAGACATAAGTGCTCATCACGCATGTGCTTCATCACGCGGTAAGAGGTCAAGAATGGAGAGAGAAAAGGATGGGCAGGAGAGGTCACATCAAGTATTTTTAAATTCGTTTGATTTGCAGATTTGGATCAAATTAATTTCTGGTTAGTATGCTCGCAATGGCTCGAAATACAGAACCCTGTCTTTGGTGGCGGGAAAGACTTCACAGCGGCATCATCCGACATGGTCAAATTTGGCCAATCACAAACAAACCGCATTTTCTGTTGTCCTCCATTTACCTTACAATCAACATCCCAGATGGTAAAATAGTTGCCAAAAAAATGAATTCAGAGCAGTAAAATCTTCTCTTTGAGTATTGCTTCATCTGTTGTTTCTGACATCACTCTGCAAATCAAACTAGCTTACTGTTTCATTTTTTCAGTGTCCTTAACAACACGCCTCCACATATCCAGAGGGCTGTTTTCAGTCTGAATCCCCTCTAAAAGCTTGTCCTGGCCTGGCGTGATGACACAACAGGTTGGACCACCTGGCTTCATATGTGCTCCAAACCTACTCACTACTAATGAGGCTAAAGATCCTCCAAACACTGGCGCTGAGTGGCTTGTGCTTCACTCTGTGCAGCTTTGAAAATGTCAGAATGGCTACAACTTTAACGTAAGTCATTGTCGTTTAGCAAAGCAAAACATTAGCGGCATTACATTAGTGGCTTGTTTTCAAAAAGCAATAATTTGACGTCTGTTCTGGAAACATTCAGCCAATTTGTCCTGAGGGACTTATGAATAATTTAGTCAAAAACAGGCCATGGAGATGCACAATTATGCCTCATTTGATTTTTGTAACACCTAATGTTGTAGTTGTTCACAAGGTCTGAGAGTTTCTACAGGCAGTGAGTCACACCATCTACACACTCTGCAGAGCTGGCTGATTGGCTGCTTTTTGCTTTTGGGCTCAGTGGATTCTTAGTGGGTGTTATTAAACTAAAATCTTGTTTGGAAACAATTGAAGCTTGTGACATGCAGTCTGACTTTGCGAGGAGGCTCAGTTCCCTGCAGTCTTTATTTTAGGCTAGTCATTAACGAGAAGCTGAGCCTGTTTTATTCAGTTTTTGTTACTGGGATATGCATGAAATCATACACATATATGAGCTACATATACAAGGTGGAGTATTACAGAAGCACTGCAGCTCTCCCATCTTGCAGTGCAACTGAAGAAATGCAGACTTTTAAAGCTGGAGTTGCTGGGACCAGAACTTCCTGCTATTGATTCTGATGACATACAGCAGGATCATATTGAAACTGCAGCGCTGTGCTGACATTTGGAAGCACCCATGCTGTCTCAGTGAGCTGATACAAATCAACAAACAAAATGCACAAAAATTCACCCCCTCACATTTCACCTCCCTCGGCGACAGCTCGCATTCAGAGACGGAGGTGAAGCTTGCAGGAGAAACTCAACTGAGTAATGGGGAACTGCTTTCAGTACAAACATATGGATTAGCAGTCACCACTGTAATGAATATTTTCGTGCTGCTGTCTGAGGCTGGGTGGCATATTCTCTCTTTGCAAACACACACGAACAAACACGGGCACACACACAAACACACGCAGGAACACACTCACACAAATCGCACGTTTCACTATCATCTGCTTTGAACCCGGCTTTTCACATGTCATCACCTGGCCTTTGCAGAGGACACAGTTCTCATGACTAGAAACCTCTCTCTCTCTCTCACACACACACACACACACACACACACACACACACACACACACACACACACACACACACACACACACACTCGTATACTTGTGAGGACACGTAATGCATTCCCCAGCTACTTAGAGGTACCTTGAACCTAAACTATCCATTCACAAGAACTTCACCGCTCTACTCTCATAGTTTTAGTGATCTTTCGCACAATTATCTAACGACATGTTTTTTTTCCTGGCATGTCCCTGCTAGCACTTTAACTAACATTTGTCCAATTGACAAAACAGTCATACGTTATCAGTTCCATGTTTGTCACAATTCTTTAACAAAAAGTTATTCCCTGGTTGCGATTAGGAACTGTTTTAAAAATATCTTTGCTGTCCTGCAAGAGCCTGTTGTCGTAGGGTTGGTGCTGCTAGGATCATGTCATATAATCATGAATACAATTCCTGAAGACAGAATGGCACTTTTCAATCATATTTGATATGCATTTGCCATCATTTTAAATAAATTATAGATTAGTGAAAGAGTTCACTCACAAACTGTCATTCACTGGTCATAAATGGCTATTTTTGTCTAATTCTCCCATTGGCCGCAGTTCATTCTGCACTAATGGTGTTTTGAGCGCCCTCTGCTGGCATAAGTATGTTGAGATAAAGAAATGAGCATCTGTTCTTCAAGACAATCTGTGCTTAAGCATCACAACTAATTACTCAACTGCAATCCTTTGCTCAGAGAAAACTAAACTAAATCCAAAGCCCTTTCTATCCTCAGCAACCAAGCATCCAAATCTTTAAGCAGTTGTGTAAATATCTGTCCTAAAGAGAGGATCTCCCAAAATGTCATAAATTTCCAAAAAACTTCTCACTCCCGGCATCTGAAACTCAAATTTGTTCTCACAGGGACACCTACAGGAGCTAGTAGTCCTACTGTCTGCTAATGATGATGCTAGAGAGGAAGCTGAAACCTGCCTGCTGCCAGGCTGCACGATATTTGCCGAGCTCCTGCTCTGTTTGGCACCAAACTGCAGTGTGGCTGCGAGGTGGGAGAGGTTGACTCACTGGCCATATTTGTATGTTTTTGTGTGTATGTGTGAGAAAAACAACAGGATGTGTACAGTATCGAAATCCTTGAGCGTGTAGGAATAGCACAATTCCAATCAGAGGTGTGTGAGGTTGTTATGAGACAAAAGCCTATTTATTATATCACGAGTATTATGATGAAGTTTTCTTAGTAATTACTGACATAGGTTTTCAGAATTGTTACACCTATTCAATTATGTTTTAGAGACATAAGAAAAATTCAATCCACTGCTGCTTCATAATGTAATTGGAAAAATTCATTTAAAAATTTGACACAGAGATTTATATCAGATACACTACTAAATGTCATGCAACTAAACATTATTGCAGTAATAGTGATTTATATGTGGTGTTTATGCAGTAATTGGAGGAGCTGGCCCATTCATTCACGATATATGAATAAGTCTTTCAATTCTATGAATGTCAGCAATGCAGATAACAGACTACAGTCCATGGGTTCTTTTGATGCATAAATCTCTCACCACCTCATTTAATAAGTGCGTTTCAAGATTCTAGATGTTGGCTGCAACAATATTTCCACCCCCAGTCTGTGGAAAGTTGCCTCAATCTCTGTCTCGAGCCAATTGATTTTCAAATGTGTATGGGCGGTGGGGGGAAGGCTGAGAGGCAGTGGTATATCTCTTAAGTCCTACGTATATGTTGTGATATTTCAAGTGTTTTCTTCCTGTGTTTGTATGACTCAGCTGCCCTGATCCAAGCTGAAGAACATGTTTATCTGCCACAGAGCTCTGAAACTGCCTCTCAGACATAGCAGGAGAGGTTTTGAGAGGATGTGTAATTCCTTTCCAGGTTTGAATGAATGTGTAATAAAAATCAGCTTATCAAACATCCTTGCTGCAAAACATCTCCGAGGTACGAGTGAGTGATCCAAAAAGAGCAAGTGTGTCCACAATTTGCCTAAATGACTGATTGCATCGATAGCTCAAAATTAAAACAGATGATGCTATGTTCTGAGGGATTCTAAGTCATTTAAGTCTTTGCTTGGCAAAACGATTGCTCTATAGAGTCTCTATATATTCTGATTGATGAACTGAACTTCAGGTTAATTATTTCTTTTCTCCCTTGAAAAATCAATGTCTAGAGTTTTGGAAACCAACTCCTTCATTTACAATCCCTCTTACTTCCAGCTCTTAGTCTGGGGACTCTCTTTCATTAGGGCGTCGTAGGCACACACTAATAACACACTGGCAATGCTCCATGCTGATTTATTTTCTCCCAGGAATTTATGAGCGTGATTTTCTGAAGGTAATTAAATAAACCCTTCCAGATTTTGTATCTCAAGTTGCCCGTGTGTGCCGCTTTTTTTATTTTATTAGCTTGAGTGTATTTTTAGAAGTGCACAAATGTTGTTGGGTGACAATCCTCTTAACTCCAACTCAAGAGTTTTCATTATGGTACTGCGGCTTTCAAGTGCTAAATGCAGAAAGCGGCAAACACAAATGAGACACAAGTCTATGAAACCTTGCCGGGGTGTTGCAAAAATAAATGCATTGAACTCGTTGAGAAGTGTCTCAGTAATGGATGAAATAGAATTTGCATTGTTGAGAAAATCTAAATAGAACTGCACTGTACAGTTCTGTATAGAAGTGCCTCACTTCAGTAGGAGTGTGTAAGCAGTGGCAGCATATGCAAAGTTGCTATGGTAACTCTGCCGTAAGTGACAAACAAACAACAGGAGGGAAATGAGTGAACTTTGTGTGCAATTGTCTGCAGAAACAGATTTAGAGTTCAGGCAGAAGTTTTTGGAGATTTTTGAAGACGCAGGAGAAGAGAAGCAACATGAGGCGATACTGTCCACAAACAACCGAAATATCCTTTGAAGTCCTTGTGACTTTGATCAGGTTGACAAATCCCACTTTAAAGCAGGACCAGACGTCTATATGCCTCCAGGCTTTGCTTGATGTAATGTTACTGTCAAGCTACATAAATACATATATATTATATCAGCAAACTCCATTTCAACTTTCAAAAATCGACTGAATGGCACTAGAGATCATTTGATTTGCCAACTCTAATGACTCTTAGTTTTACAAGATGGTCACTCGTGCAGTCAGTGTAATGTGACCCTCTCTGTCACAGCAGCCACCCGCTGCTTGTTTGGTCACTCTGAGAAAAAATTGGAATTGCGTACTGGCCTCCTGCAATATTCAGATCACAGGAAAGCGCAATATTTGTTACGGGGGGACTGTGTGTCAAAAAAACTATTTAAAATTAAATATTGTGGTCCCTCCGAGATGCCCTGCCTACACATCAGATTCTATAGACTAAAGAAAACATTTTTGTTTGATCAACATTTTACTTGACTTCAATGAAAATTAGAATAATCATTTAAAATAATTAACATTTCCTCTAATAATGCGAATCATTTCAGGAAAATATATTTCTGGAATTGTACACTATTAAAATATTTCAAGTGCGTTTAAATATTCAGTGATTGCTGTTGGTTAGTTCAGTGTTGGATGATTAGTAATTGTGTCCTTATGTTGTTTGTTATTAATGAATTACTGTGTTCCTGCAGAATTAGACTGTATTCGTGGCAGCAGCAGAAGGGTGGGTGGGTGGTGAAGCGCCTCGGGAGGGAGAGTTCATGCTCACGCTCGGTGCAGCTCCATGACAGTGGAACTGAATTTGTGCAAAAATGCTTCTTTGCAAGTTCTCTCTCATGGATCCTGTGTGTTACGACCCCATGCACATGCCTGGTTTTTATTAGAATGGGCTTGGAGACTAATTAAACAGCATATTGTCCACAGTTGGGCCCGTTGTCAGAGAGAGAGAGAAAGAGAGAGAGAGAGAGAGAGAGAGTAAGCCAGAATGGGATGAGCAAATCAATGCGCTGCACCAAGATCTACAGTTCAATACCATTGATCTATTTTAAATAGTAAAAAACTGATAAACTCAATATGTGGCCATCAGAGTTGAGGTAGGCTGCCCCTAATAATTCATCGTACAGTGAACGGTGACGGATCTGTTTGTTGTTTGAATTTTGCGCATGTCAACAAATCTTGTCACAATGAGGTAATACTGTAATAACAAAGTAAGTGATATTAAACCGTGCCCTCTTGTGGGTTTTACAGTAATTCGTGTCTCCTTACCCGAGACTTCTCCTCCAGTCTGGTCATCATGACAATGGTGTTAGATCTTTGCTCCCACACCATCCTCCAGAAGTCGCTAAGCGTCTCTGGCAGAGGCCCCTGAGTGGCGATGTAGGCATTCTGCTTCCTGTAGCCATCGATGTAGTTGGCGTTGATGTAGTCACTGCCAGGAACGGCTGAAACAGAAATAGGCAGAGATATTACTCATCTAATGTATGATACAGTTACTTGATCTCACAACTCCGAGCAGAGAATCAAAGATCGGAGTCATCTGAATAAAACCAAGGGACTGATTTATTATTTTATCCTGTCTTTTATGGGGCAGGTAAACAAAGGCCATCTGTCAATCACTTTTAATTTGCATATGATGCTGACAAAAGTGACACATTTGTTACTTTATATGATACCACCTTGTACTGCAATCTGCATTTTATGATCCGCGCGGGCTTTGTGGCTTAAACTGGAGATTTCTAAAGCAGCAGCTGCAGTCATACAATGTGTCCTTGGTACATATGAAGGAGGCCTCAATCGATGGCAGCTGTAGTCAAAAGCTATCTCAGGGGTTAAGTGGTTACATGAGCTCTTACCATCAACAGACGTGAGCACCACTCTGGAATGGTCATAGGCGATGACGTTCGCATAGCGATTCTTTGGCTTGTTGACTTCCATGTTTGAGTTCTCCCAGGTAAACTGCTGGCCTGGATCAATGGACTGTGAAAAAAAAAAGGAATGGAGGTGCAGAGAGACACAGAAAGAGAAAGAAAACAGGAGCACAAAAGGAGCCTTTAGAATTTTACACGTGTAAAATACAATGAGGCAGATGGTTGAGGCAATGGGGCAAAAATTACCCTACTGTCTACTGTCACCTATTCAACAGCAGTATACCACTGGGTTACACAGCCTTTAAATGGAACATATACTCACGTTGCGTCTCTTGAGAGACCACAGTAGACAGTAGTCACAGGTAAGTGGTTTAATACTCTGTAGGACATTGTGCCGAGCAAAAGCTAAGCTCAACTATAAGCTAACAAAGCATTTTATTAGTGGCTACGCTACATCAACTGATGGTGCATTAACATGGTAATTATTTGCATGACATTTATTGCCATGAATTCTAATGAAGCAGAAATATAAAGGAACTTAATTTGGGTAATTAAAATTGACCAAAAAAAGAAAAATCCACCAGCCAAGAGCCCGAGTGTATTCCCTCAACTTCTAAACACTCCTAGACACATTGATGAGAATGTTAATGTTGGACAAGCAAATGAATAAAGGTTTTGCTGCAGGCAAACAATTCGTCCCCCTCCTTCATTTAGAGTGGCTCTATTGAATAACCGTATTCTGAGAAGTCGCATGCAGGACAAATAACCACAATTCTTCTGTCTTTCTTTCTATTCTCATCCTCTAATGTTGTCTATTTCTTTTCCTTTGTTTTTGTTGCAGCCCTCTCCCTTTCAGCCTCGCTCTGTTTCTAACTCTTTTCTTCTTGTGTCATTTGTCTCTCGGGCTAAGACGGCGTTAGACTGCATACATATTGATCTGGTGAGATATGTGACGGCCTCCTATCCCTTGGCTCAATAATGTCACGGAGTCTCTTGTTATTCCGTATCGATCCCCCTCAGCTCACACCCGAACCATGTCCACTAATTTCCCAGACCTTGCACCTCGCAAATCCAGTCAGTCAGAAGGACGACACCTTGGAAATTCCTTCACTTACTTAACTTGGCAATCGTGCTAATTTAATTATTAGAGGTTATTTTGTGTCAAGTCTTGACAGCTGAAATATAATTATAATGATGGGCAAGGTGAGAGGTGAGGTCTTAGAGAGGAGGGATTCTGATCATGTGCGGTAGAGTGATGGGCAAATGGCGTTCTCTTGTGCTGCTGTGGTGAGAAACGGCATGAGGCAGATGTGATTTTCCTCATTAGAGTGATCAGTTTATTTGTGAATCCCAGTTTCTCAAAATTTGATTTTAACTGCCTCATAGCTCTCACTGTGTTGTTCTGATGAGGTTTTTTTTTTTTTCAGGCCGAATGTGTGTTCGCTGGGAAAAGTCATGTCTATGTTATTTGTTTATGAAAAAGATGAGGCAAATGTGAAGTGCTCATACGCAAGAAACTTTACGCCAACGGTCCAAACCGCTCAGCAGTCATGAGGGTTTTATGCCTATTGCTCCTGATGAGCTCAACACTGCCAACTACTCTGTCTGTGCCTGCTAGTGTGAAGAGAAATATTTCATTTGTAGTCAAAACATGCCATATTCATTTGAGAGCTCAGTGAACACAGCGGGCGCACTAGACTGACAACTAGCAAACATGTTGGGTAGAGATGGCAGAAGAAGGTGAGAAGCAACTGCCCAAGGTTTTCTGGCTGAAAAATGCATTCAAATTAACTTAATGATAGTGCTATGATGACTGTGGAGTGATGTTGCTTGCTGCGATAAAAAGACTGCTGCATGCCTGATTGACAAATATTGCTCATTAGCCAGTGTGCTCATTGCTCAGTGTGATGCGGACTGGCATTGGTGGTAAAGAAGTGTGAGGCTGCCTAAAACATGCACTAGATGAGGTGGAGAGGCCTCTACAAAGCCTGTGCCTTGGGGTAAGACACAACGGGAGCAGCCGGCGAACGTGACTGTGACAAACCGCCATGAGCTCTGCCACAGCGCCTCGCTGGCACAGAGATTGGTGACCATCTGCTGGGCCATGGAGGGGGTCTTCCCTAGCTTGGAATGACTGGTGAGGGAAGGGATTGGGGCTGGGCTGGTTGCCTGCAGTGATACAAGCCACTTCTCTGGCTTAATTCGTTTACGCTAACCCAACAGGCCGGGAGGGTGATGTGTTGGAGAGGCATCGAGCAACACAAGAAAGCACTTAATTGAGTACAGACTTTTGCAAATTATCTCCCCTGTTAGCTGTTAATTTCGTAGTGAAACACATAAAGGTCCCCTACAATCATATACTCTTTTCTTACAGAAAGTACAAGCTACTCGTCATCTTGCGTAGCAGCCTTTTATCAACGGTGTACAAAAGTATGAATGCAAATGTGCGTCGAGTTTAAGTACCATCAACCGTTATATCTAAAATGACCACCACATTTAATCACTGAGTACTTCTCCAAGTAGTTCCAACAAAACAGGGAACACCATAACCTTCATGAGTGATGGGATGTTTTATTTAACTGCATTCTTTATAATAATGAATAAAAAATAATCATGGGAACTGAATGAATAAGGCCATAATCTAAGAAAAAAATGTACACCATCATTATACTGCCTGTTAATCAGAGCACCATGTTTCAGACTCCTGGGTCTGTGCTCTGTGCTCAACATACTGAGAATACTCACAAAGAACTCCTAACAGCCTAAATATTTCTAGTATGAGTCCTAGTTTAGGAGCCATTTAGGAACATCCTTCAAGCAAGGAAGTGATACAAACATTGATCTTACTGAGGAGGCGGGGCCGACCCTAGTGTGAGGTAAAACACGCTCTTGGAAGGTGGAAGGGATTCATCCAAAAATGTGGAAAAAAAACCCATAACGAACATGCAGCTTTGTTGGTAACAGGCATATGGACGGTGAGATTAAATTACTGTATCAGCTACTAATTTGGCCCCTATTAGGACGTGATGTCATTCTGAAAACTATTTCTGGTGGATTTTACAACATACTTTAGTTAGCGGCCTAAAGATGTTATAGTGGAGGATGACAGTTACATTTGCTTCGTTTTTTTTTTGTTTTTTTTTTATACTTGGCGAGTGATTTTAGTTCTTAATAGGTCAGAGACTGGCCCAAACACATCCTCATCCTCTAATGGTGCAATGGTGGGAATATGGGTGACTCATAAATTCCAGCAGTAACACTGGGGTGTCCATCTGCAAGGTGGACAAGCAGGAACCAGCAGGAACGACACCAACTGCGACTCAGTGTGAGGCCGTGGCCGCGCTTCAAGTGTTATTGCTATTTTGCTTTACCACTGGGGGATGAGAGCTCATCTCTATTGACATCTACCAGAAACTCCTGTTTCTTCTTCTTCCTGCCATTTTTTTTTTCCTTTTTCCCCTTAAAAGTCCTCCCCCTAACTCTTCGGAGATGAGATGCTTCGTGAATAACTTTAAGCTTTACCAGGACATAGTCTTATCTTTAATGGAAAATTCTTGAAAAACATCATTATTCCAAGAATTTTCTTAGAATTTCATCACAAGCAGCATCTCTTGGTGCTAGGAAACTTTCTGAATACAAACCCTGGATATATAACAGAATACAAATAAGCTTATTATTGAATTGATATTTTTTATAAACAGTAAATGCCAGTATTTGGCGCAAGTGTGATCATTTGGGAAAGGCCAAGAGGTCGCCACTGTCATGATGGTGACAGAAAAAAAAGAAAAAGAAAAAAAAAAGAGGCAAGGCGGTGGTATAAAAAAAACCCTGTCTGGAATCATTTAAACGGATCTATCAATGTGAGGATTAGAGCTGGCTAGACAAAACAGATCGAACGGCCACAACAAATAAATAAAAGAGAGCTCATGTTTTTCTGTATTCAGGAGTGCGTCCTCCCTTCAGTTGGCCTTGCTTAATCTCCAAACCAACTATGTGCCACTTTAAATGCAAATTTGCTCTTTTTTTTTCTTCTTTTTTTTTTTTTTAAAGGAAGAACACTGACAGGAGATAATCCCTCAGTGAGTTGCAACAGAGAGACCGGCTGGAAAAATTGAATTCTTCAGGGAAACGTCAAGATGCACACAGATTGCTTAACCAAATCGCCCCCTGCTAGTTTTGTGAAAAAGCATCCCGCAACATTTAATGTAAGTGTTTGCTTCCTGGTGGGACTGGTAATGGAGTTGTAAAAATTAGTAAAGAATTAGTCAAAAGATGTCTGCGAGACAAGCGGCACAAACACAGAACTTCCTCCTGACATGATAACGGACAATCATATTCATGCGCCTGAGAGGGAAGGAACAGGGAAAAAGCATATGTGCAAGGCTCTTACCTCATACTCCTGGGAAAAGCGGAGGCCGTCATTGGCTTTCAGTCTCTCTATGTGGTCAGCCAGGTCCACGACAGGAATGGGTGGATGCTCTCTCATCCCTGGGAGAGGAAAAGGAGGGACAGGAGGAGGGGGGAAATAAAAAGACAAAGAAAAGCGTGAGACCTGGTTGTTCCTAAATCTCACACATGCAGCAACTTACAAACACTGGTTGGAACCACAGGGTGAGTGAGGCTGTCGGTAGGACCATGAGGTGGCTGTGTAACGTGAGGAGAGTGTTCAACAATGCATGAAGAGAGGGAGAGTAGAGAGAGAGAGAGAGAGAGAAAACACATGACTTGAAACAGGCTGGTGACATTTGGTGATATCGCCATGCTAAGTGTGGAGGACAAAGGTGGGGCTGGCACAGCGATGCACATGAGTGACTGGGTGAGCATGCTTCTGGAAGGAAGCTGGAGGCAGACATCTCTCTGACTCCACGACGCTCATTTGGTGGCAGAGGTGGGATCAGAGCAAGAACCTACACGTCTCAACAAATCAGTCACAGTGTCACTTCTCAGAGAGGAAAAACTGACTGGTCACCAACCAAAACTCATTTCTTTGAAAATCTCTCTCCTTACAATAGACTATCTTTCACACCAGCCTGGAGCACTTGGGCTGGATTACTTTCAAACAACCCCCCCTGCCGCTCTCTAGATTTCTCATTGCTGGGTTATTGGATGATTTTTTGCTAATCTACCGCCACAAATTCCCCCTGCGCTTCTGAACTTGGCACGGCTCTGCACTTAAAGGGATTGCTGGGAACTTGCCTTGTGTGTTGAAAGTTACGGGACACATGGAGACGCTCTCTAGTTATACACGGAGCATCATTTACCTCACGAACAGCCTTGAAGTGGTATAAATATTAACAAAATTACCTTTGGCTGAGCGAATCTGTAAGGTGAGGGGGTCATGATTTCAGCTGAGCGACTGCTGCTGGCTCATTATTGCTGTGAGTCTAATGGCTAATGGCTGGTAACTATAGCCACTGGACAAGATGAGACCTGACCAATTACACTAATTTAATACTGTCACATTAACATTAGTGTGCATGTGTTTGTGCGTGTTCAGCCAGGTCTTTTAAAGCCATGTTGGTTAAATGGAGAGTGAAGACGTAGATCAGCAACTGTCTGCACTGCTCAACTATCCATGAAGCCATCTACAGTAATCCTTCTGCTTTCACACCAAAAAGGTGTTGAGGTGAATTCACAGTAGAGAGAGGACATGGCTGCATCCTTGGAGCACCGGGGGAAACAAACTTGTGGGCTTGTGATGTCTGTCAAGATTGCAACGGGGGGAGGAGGCGGGGGGGGGGGGGGGATGGGATCAGGAGCGAGTGAGAGAGGAGGAGATACTACATGTGTGGGAAATACACAGTAGGTGAGAGAGCAGACTAACTTGGCGTGTTGGGGCAGCGATGAGAGCTGGGACCTGTGGAGAAAGGAGAGTCAAGGAGGAAGGAAGAAGAACACTCGATCAATGGAGATGGCTCAGGATCAGACCTGGGCCAAAGAGTACCAGCAAATGACCTTCCAAGCTGGCTGGAGTGCACAGCGGGTGATGTTTGCCCTATTAGAACGATTCAAGTAGTTAAAGCCGTTAAACTGGAGTGCATACAAAGCTTGAATTTAAAACACTCCCCTGTGTACACTGCACTTTTCCATAAAGGGCACTACATGTTTTATCTAAGGTGTTATGGGACAATTCAAGTTTATTACAGC
Organism: Aulostomus chinensis; assembly: GCF_037954235.1. NCBI lineage: Eukaryota > Metazoa > Chordata > Actinopteri > Syngnathiformes > Aulostomidae > Aulostomus > Aulostomus chinensis. The sequence continues at coordinate 25,554,070 of NC_141324.1, forward strand.
AAGGGCCTGTTTTCAAAGTTTTGAACTTCATTTCTTCTGGCAATGACAGGTAACCACAGAAGTATAAGGTAATCACTGTAGAAAATATACAAATTTGGAAGCAATGTGGGCAAATGAGACAAGTTGTAAACAAGCCAACATTGTAAGATTGTAACATTCTGCCAGGTAATCTATCTTTATTTGGAGGTAAAATGAAAGTGGGGAGAATTGAGGGAAACATAAGTAGAGCTGTTAAAGCTTCAAGGAACTTTGAATTTGATGGGTATCAAACTTTGATACGTTTATAGCACGGATCAGACAGCTTCAGTACTATCAAATATCAAAAGAGGTCTTTCGTTCAATACCTACGAAGTCAATCTCCTAGTTTTAAGTTATTTTTCATATTTTTAAACTGCTTTGAGGGGAAAACTGCACACATGCTGAAACACAAAATGTAAGAGTTGAAAACACAAATTAATTTCAACCCCATTTTGATAAACTGGTTCATTTTTTCATGTTATACGACTGTTCTTAGTAAGTGAAATTGCCAGGATCTAACAGGAAGGTTTGTTACAACATTTAATGACATCAACATGAGGAGATGGCAAAATTACGGTTGGAGCAAATCAGATTTCCCCCTCAAAATATGCCACTCTGACTACTTTCATCTAAGGCACCATCTGACATGGACATGGAAGAGAAATGATTACGTAAATTATTTGCAAATACAATCTGAACCAGGTCTGCCGAGGGGAGACCAGGACAGTTACTCGTAGAATCACAGCCTGCTCCTTGAGCACCAGGAGTACACCTGAGATCTGTTTAGCAAACATAAATGCCTGAGACATGAGCTGCAATTGGCTGGACCACTTAGCAACAATCAGAATCAGAAGCAGGAATGTTCACCTGCTGTGGGAAAATCAAAGAAAGACGGAGCACGAGGACAGAGGAATGGCTGTTCAATATTCACTCAGTTCAGCCTGTGAGAAGCTTCACATGTTTTCACGAGACAGACGCAGCACCGGTGAATTTTTGATAATCACTTCTCTTGAAGCAAAACAGCAAGGTGGAACGGGAGAGAAAGAAAGAGATAAATGTTGATGTACAGAGAAAGAAGGGGGTGGCAGAGAGTGAGAGAAAAAGAGAGATTACCCTACAGGGAAAATGGAAGACAAAAGGGAAACGAGGTAGAGTGGGAGGAGGGGAGAACAGGGCTCTTTTAGAGCGGCAGCACTGCTTAATTCCTCTGCAGGGGTTCAAAGGGGCTGTGTGTGTGTGTATATGTGTGTGTGTGTGCAGCAAATGGGATCTTTAATAACCCGTGAGAAGGGATACACACACACACACACACACACACACAAACAGAACACACTGTGACACGCACACATGCGCGTGCACTTAGGTTGACATTTTCTCTCAGCTCCATTGTTCTCTCCGCCTAGCTCACCTTGACATCAGAGGCAGCAGGACTCATTACCAGCTGGGGGGAATGAAAGGATCTCATGGAGGGGGAGAATTGAGGACTGGGCGAGGAGAGAGGAAGAAGGCTGATGCAGAGTCAGACACCCCGACACAACTACCCCAGCTCCAGCCACCCTGAATCACCAGAGTGCGTGGACAGAATCTGATTCACTCAGCCAGACTCGTCCAGAGCCCGTCAAATGGTGAAAATGAATTATTTTCTCTTATTAAAGAATTTTTCTTTTTCAAAAACTGGTCAAACTTACAACCTGAGGATAAATGGCAAAATAAGCAGGACACATGAATTTCACGCATCAACACCTGCAACAAAGCATGAATACACACGATCAAAATAAAGAGTAAGTGATCTTTCCATTTGTCTTCTGGAAAGGCAGTTTAGAGCTAGGATGAGGAACTCAAACCTCTCCTGAATGCAATATTTACCATTCATAGACCCCACTGAAAAACTGTTCAAAGCCTTGAAAACTCAAGATATTATTAAAGTTATGAGTCACCTTTGGATACATTCTTTCACTGCTGACGATAGGATTATCTCTGTTTTTGAATTACTGAGAGGGGATTTTGGAAAAAAGCCCATCCAGATCGTCAGTCACAAAGCCAGAAAATACTCTCTAACCATTTTTTCATCCCAGGATACACTGATAAAGCACACACAGTTTTCCAGCAATACCCTGATTAAAACATTTTTTTAGTAAGGACATTTACACATGAGAACTGTCTAAACCCTGCTCAGTTTCAGGCTGCCTGAGAGGGGAGCTGCAGAAGGAAGCCAGAGGACACTCAACCACATTGTGACTGCATGCAGAGGTGATAGAGCATCATTTATTACCTGGGGTCTGGTAGTTGAGTCTTCTCATCTCCACAGGGTCCGAGGAATTGGCCAGCAGGGAGTCTTTCACCCCACCTGAGTGGTCATCCTTAGGTAGGGGTGACGCCCGCTTCCTGAGGTGACAGGAATGGATAACATGCCTTTAATAGCATCATGGTGCTAAACATAAATTCCTCAGGCTTGTTTATCAAGCGTGATCCATTTTACAGTGTTGAACACTTGATGACAAAGTTGATACTCATCCAAACTACTTGAGAGGATCAGCAAGTCAAAAGACAGTAGGTAGCAGGGCATTACCCTCATTAGCTGCCAACTGGAGTTTAATGTCTTTGAGGGGACTCCATCATTCTCCTGGAGTGAGAGAGGCTGGGTTTGTTTGCTACTGGATATATGACAGCTGTTGTGTGGGTTCACCTACTTCTGCATATGTGTTAGTGTGTGTATTAGTAAAGACTTAAATGTGTGATTTTTCACTGTTGTGTGTATGTGTGTGCTAACAACACATTGTGTTTACTGGCTTTCCAGATTGAGAGGAAAACAGGCGGATGCTGTAATTAGCTCATCAGCTGGGTGGCACAACACTTGGTAATTAGACCAGTTCAGCAGCACCTGTGCTGCCAGGCCTGGCCTAGCTGAGCCTACCATAGCACAGAAGAGAGCAACACAGCTTAGACTGGCTCAGCTCATTCAACCGTTAACTTTGTCCATCAGGCGGAGAGGGAAATAGAAAACCCGGCCTGCCTGTATTCTAATGTTCAGACGGCCAGCATCTGTTGACATGCACACACAAGCAGGCGCACAGATGCACCCTTTCTCATCTCTCTTACTTTCAGCACCACAAACACACTCACACAGATACAGCTGCAGACTCACAAGCCTTCTGACTGCAAATGGAAATGGGTGGAAGGCAGCATCAGGGCGCCCTGTGGAAATTTCACATCTCATTGAACTCCATTTGCATGTGGTGAGCATGGGTTTTAGGCAGGAGCAGGGCCTTCTGTTGAAGCCTCATGTGCTCAGAAGACGTGCACACACAGCCTTAACCCTGTCCACTACAGCCGCTGGGGCTTGGGCCTCACCGCCACCTGTTATTCTTATGCTGCGGGGGCTTAAGCTAATGCTAGCAGCGTGACGGCTAATCTATGACAAGCATCTCTTCCTCTCCAGCCGCGAACTGAGCCAGGCTGTATCCGGTTTTCCCAGAGATCTCTGCTGGTGCTGGGCTGAGGGTGGGGGAAGAGAAAGACTAAGGCATCTGTGATCTGTTCTCCGCAGCCCTCATGCCTCCCTCTGACCCGATCAGATACCAATCTTCATGACACTTTAGTGCTGGGATAAAGTAAACATGGCAGCAATCTCAATTGGGTTATTCATCTCCGGCTCAGAGTGAGTTAAGATGTGTGAGAATGTAAATACATATACACACTTACACATCCTGACTGCGTGTGTATAAGTGTGTGTGCAGCACAGGGTATGCTTAATGAGGGTAGAACAGGAACCTTTGTTGAGACTCCTGCCACGAGAAAGCAGGGAGAGGGGAAAAAGGCTAAAAGTGAAGGAATGAGTCCCTGTGGAAAATGTCAGCTTAAAAGATGGGAACATTTCTTTTTCAGCAGTTTCCCTGCCTGGCATTTACTTCACAATGGCCCATTCAGCAGCAGGTGATGCCTTGGCATATTCAGATGGGGCCAATCTTGAAGGGGCATGCTGACATTGGATGGATAATGAAACACAGCACGGAGACACACCACAGCAAACAGTACGATCTGAGGAGGAACACTGGCACTAGTTGTGGAACATGCACTAGTACACCCTGTGACCTGGGGGTTCCTTTGACCCGGTTATCAAAGTTTGCAGAGTCTGCTGCCTCTCGCGTTTTGCAAACCTGAACGAATCAGACTAGACACACCAATTTAAAGATGTTTTCTTCATTTTCTGTTTTAAAGATTATTTTTGGCGTAATGCCGATTGTAGCGGAGAGGAAGCTGACCTGGAAACCTCTGAGAGTTTAGGAATACCACTGATTTCACAAAACAGATGAGAGGGCAGGTCAAGTTGTGACTGATTTGACACTGATAGTACCCACCTTTCCTGTTTGCTGCATTCACAGAAAGCAAAGAAAGGGAGGGAAGGGAGGGGGGATTAATGGGTAATTGTTATACACATGGACCTATAACTCCTTTCGCCCAAGTTTGTTGTAACTTTGTGGTATTTTCAGCAAGCTAAATCCAGCTCTTCTAAAATACTAAACCACATAATGAAAGCACAGCACAAAACGTTATCTTAAGACTCATTGGAGACTTTCTAGAATAACCTCATCATTGTTCACGGTTGGTGTTGGTCTTGGCAAATATGCAGGTAGCAATAACAACCCAAGCTAGAGTGTGATTATTCCTCAGCACATTTACTGCCAGTCCACATTGAAAAGGGCACACAGCCACCTCCCAAAAGTCCCTCCTGTCAATCTGTGTCCATAGGAAGAAAGGGCTTCCAGACAGAGGATGTGCTACTCAGTGGTGAGCCGTCTCAAGGCCTATTATTAACCAGTCTCTTTTTGAGTCTGCTGAAGACGACAGCCACACAGCAGTCGCCACGGATGAGGAGAACAGGTATGACTTGAAGCAGTAAATTTGTAACAGAGTCATCAGGATGTGGGCTGTCATCATAAAATAGTCCAGAGGCTGGTCCATATGGACGGGAAGGAATGAAGCAAAATTGTATTTTCAGATTTGTTGACACTTTATAGATAGATCTGTTTGTTTCACTAGTCCAATTCAAGTATAAACCTGGAGTTACTCAATTTCTAATAACATAATAACATAGAAAACATATGATAACATTATCACAATTAGGGATGGGAATGAAGAACTGGACTCATTAGTCAACAGCATTTTTCAGAGGTAGCTTCAAGCGCTTTACGAGATATTGACAGACTTATGGTGAAACTCGATGTTACACCCTTCTGTTTCTCATTTAAAAAGACCAGTAGTGTTGGCCAAAACACATATCTCACTACTAACTAAGAGTTTTTGACAGCCAAGCTGTGCTTTTCATTAGGGAGGCAATGTCAGCTGCCATTTCAACTGACACTTCACATCGTATTGTTTAAAAGAGCCAAGTGGGTCAACACGCTTTTTTGGAAGAAACGAGGATTTTCTCAAAGACAAATCAATACGCCTTTGGTTCATTTCCTCTTACTCTATGTATTTAAGTAGAGACACTGGATCTTACAGTTGTGTGGTGTGAGCAGCCTGGTGCAAGTAGCAAAGAGGAGCATATCTCATTACCATTCCTGATGCAACCAAAAGAAACCCACAATCATGAGTGTCACTGCAGTTCAGAGAAAAATGAAACATGTCTTCTTACTTCTTAAAGAGCAGGATGGCGATGACAATGATGATGATGAGGACAACAGCCAATACAGGGCCCATGACCCACAACATTTCGGGTTGCTCCGTCCCCTGAGACATACTTTGTGTGATGACCTGGATGAGGTCTGAGTAGGGGCTGGCTGAAAATGTCATCTGTTGGAAAAGAAAAAGAGAAAGTGCAGGTACATGAGAGGCAAGTCAATTCTGCTGGTTTCATTTATATTCAGAGTTTTTTCCTCCTGACTGAGAGGTAAGGTTGCCTTCCGACATAGTCAAGTAAAACAAACCAATAAACAGACAGAGGCATTCTGAGACGATGAATCATTTCAAACAGTTTCAAAAGTTTCAAAAGGTAACAAGCAGGTATTGTTACAAATTTATATTCACTTTACTTTTTCTGATAACCATGACGCTTTACAGCAAATATGTTATGTGAAGAACTACTAAGAAAATACAAAGCATTTCTTGTTATAAATTAGCTTGGAAGTACCTAAGAATATGACAAATCTACAAAATGACTGATGAACCTGTACGTCATTAAAGCAAAAAGAAGAACAAAAAGACAAATTATCAGGAGAGGATGCAGATATCTACTGTGCTGTATTTTCTGTAGTTGGAGTCAATGAAATATTAAATATACGTCTGGTGTTGGCTACATCTGCCTTGATTAGGACAGAAATAGGAATGGGAAAAATCTGACTATAAGTTTCATTTTATGAATCTAAGAAGAAGTAATTTCATGCTAATAATAGACAACGGTTCAAGGACACAGAAGAGCAAGTTATAAAGCTATTTACCAAACAGTACTTTCAATATATAATCCCCACACCAGCTAATGAAGCTAGAACCATGTTTCCATCAAAGCATTGCATCACATAAGCGCAAGCCAAGACAGCTGGCAAGTGTGAGAACGACAGAAACAGAGAAGAAGAGAGAGGCAGGGATGAGAGTGAATGTCCCTTGGCCGCTGAGATAAATGGGGGCACGGGAGAGGACTCATCTCTTCTTCATTAGTGTTCACACCGTGACGGAAGAGGAGGAGGTGACGGTGAGGGTGCATCTCCACCTTGGTTGTAAATGAGATGTCTCCTCACTCCTTCGTCTTCAAATGACGAAGAGAAGGAGGGGGAGAAATGGCAGTGTGTGTGTGTGTGTGTGTGTGTGTGTGTGTGTGTGAGTGTGTGTGTGTCTGGATGTACAGGGCAACCGAGTGTGGCGCATGAAAAAATGTCTGAAAAAGTCCAACTGCGGGAGAGCAAGGTGACAAATGAGAAAGAAAAAGAAGGACGCGCAAAGCATCTGTCATTAAAGCTCAGCAGGCCTCTATTGCACAATGATGGGAGATGCAGGTCGGGGAGGGAGGGAGGCGGGTGTTGGAGGGGCATGGGTGACAGATCGCAGCCCTCGAAGGGAATTGGGCTCCCAGCATGCAGCGGGAGTGGCAGGGCGGCAGGCAGCAGTAATCCGGATCATTAGCTGCACAGCAGCCTGCTCTTCAGCACACAGGCAGATATTAATTGGAAAGATAAACTGAGATGAGCTCAAAGAGTGCTGCGCTCGGTCATATAGTTCCCTTATCTCTGGTCCTCTTGGGCAACTGGTGAAAAAATTTGCAGTATGGGTGTGTGAGTAATACAGCTCGTCTCAATTGTGTATGTGCAAACCAATTTGCTCTGATATTAGGGACAGACACGAGATAAGTCAAATACCAAAGGAAACATATTCACATGTTCATATTTCAGAAAGTAGGAAAAGGAAAAAAACTGGCAAAATGAAGGGAAACCCTTTCAGTGGTCCACTGATGCAGTTGTTCTACTGGGTATGTTTTGCTGGTTTGGGTCCACGTAGATGTATTGGTCATTGCAAAGTGAAACAAAATTGTTTTAAGTGAGTACTTCTGCCTTGTCATCAAACATCTGTAGCCTGTTTTGTGCTTTTTTTTCCCTTTTAACTATGCTAACAACTCTGCCAAACTGGCCCCAGACATGAACAACTGCGTCTGTACAGAAGTCCAACCAAGCAACACCAACAAACCTTCTGCGCCTATGTTGGTCGGCCACACAATAGACTGCTGCGATATCTGGGGGCCCAGACATTTGTACGCTGCTGATCTATTCCTGGATGACAATGCCCTCATTCATAGTGCGTGAGGGGGTCACTGAATGGTTTGCTGAGTATGAAAATGATGTGACTCATAACTATGACCTTTGCGTTCGGCAGATCTCAACTCAATCAAAGACCTACAGGAGATCAGTGGGACCAACAAAAGAATAGTGCATCCCTCCAGTCGAGCAGCAGACACTTGTAGACTCCTTGCAAAGATGCAGTGAAGCTGGTCTGGACTGCCTTACTAAGACACATCATGTTGGTTTTCTTTAATTTGTCCCCTCTGTAATTTAAAGCAGGAATGTTTTTTCAAATTGTCTTTGTCCCTTCGGTGCACACATGAAACCGGTTCTTTCACATTCTGTGTTCCATCAGGAGGAACCTTTTATCCGCCAACAAAGAGTAACGACACAGTAGTGGGACACTGCTGCTGTGACGATACCGCGAGGTTTCCTGTTCCAACAGGAGGGCAAAAAACAGGCTGCAGGATGTGGCCCTGCAGGGGATCCTGGGAATGAACTTTTTTTCCCCCTTAGTGTAACAAATGACTGCAGCTGTGCTTTCAGGGAAGGATAAGGGTGGAAAAGCGAGAGGAGAGCCAAACAAAAAGAGAGGGCTTTTTGTCTGTTGGTCACGGCAAGTAGTGGGATCATCCATTTGAACGGCCCCTAATATCTGATAAAAGCTCAGTCACGCAGCTCCTGACGCCCCAGCCTTCACAGCGCAGTATCACAATGGAACGATGGTGTAGTGAAGGAATGTTTGAGCTTGACAGTTGGTGAGTCACAGAAGGTGTGAGACATGAAATATAAATATATGACTATATACGCTCTCACCAGTCTGAATACGGATTTGTTTATCTGTACAGTGTCTACAGGAATGTGTGTGTGTGTGTGTGTGTGACAAGCAGGGATCAGGGTTGATAGACTGCCTGAACAGATGAATGAACAGGTCTTCAATCTTAAAATCTCATTTCTTACCATTGCCTTCAGTTGTTTTCTAAGCTCTAGCTCAATGAAGTTACAAAAAATAAATTCAAAATTTCATTTTTTTGGGCTTATATTCCTTATACAAACCATATTATGTCATAACCTTAATTGTATTATTCTAAATTAATCAGAAACCTCATGTTTCACTTGTAAAAATGAGGTGTGTCAAGCGTACACCTGCAATTTGAATCAGTCAGATACAAATTCAATCACTAGTTAATATTGTATGCAGCTCTGATTTCATTTTACAGGTTATGCAGACAACAGTAATTATGTTGCCACTCAAACCTTAAGTGCCAGTGCCTTTTCAATCAATAAAACATGATTAAACATCCTGCTGGAGTATTTGGTTTTGAGATCTTAATATATTAAGTTGAGACTGTACTGCTTCGATAAAGGTGAGTCTATTCACGGTACTGTAGGTACTGTATATACAACTATAAACGTAGAGTGCAAAAGGTTTTGGTTGTGTCAATACATCTGGGCTACTGTCAGTGAGGGGAATTGAAAATATGTGAGTCTGAAGGCAGTAAACAAGTGTGTTAGAGTGTGAGTGTGTGTGTGTGTGTGTGTGTGGTGAGCATATGTGGAACATCAGTTTCTCTAAGCCTTTTCTCAAGCTCCTCTGAGCCGCCACGAGAGCGTGTGTTTGTCTAGGTTGCAGCCGCTGTGTGTGATTGTAAGTGTTTGTCTGAGACAGAGTAACAGGACAAGAGAGAGTGGGTGATGAGAGATGGCAGAGAGCAAGGAGACAGAGAGAAGGAGAGAAAGAGAGGGAGACGGAGGCAGAGGTGTTGTGGTAGTAGCAGTATCTCAAGTCTGCTATCTGGCCCGTGGGCTCCACAACTTCCCCAGTCAGACGCTGCTTCTCCATCCCCTGAGCTCACAATCCGCTGCGTGCATTACAGGCACATTTGTTTCAACTCACTGTTGACCCTGCTAGCCTCTCGTCTCTCCAAAAGTGGCTTAAATAAGCTGCAGGGGTGTGCGCAAGGAAAACAAACTCACATGCAAAGACACCCATTATGTATCTGCCGCTCTCTCCGCCTCCCTAGGGAAGCCGAGGAGCCCACACTCTCCTCATCACTGCACCACGCTAGGAAAGAAAGCAAGAGGGAGGTGGAAGGAAGGTAAGAGGAGGAAGAAAAGTGTTGTAGAGACAAAAGAAAAGTGAGTGAGAGATGAAAGTGTGCTTGTGTATTTCTTTATTGACTTAGAACTGCAATGTGGCTGCAGGCTCTAACCCTCCCTGTATGATGACCCTCCTATATTCTGTGGTTCTCCCTCCATTCTATTTTCTGCACTCCATTTTCCCCTTACACAGCCTCTTTCCCATTGCACTGCACGTTTCTCCCTCTGACTGTCTGCATACCAAGCATCCAGATATCTGGAGGCATTGCTAAAGGGAGGCGCCTCTAGGAACAGAAGTGACGCTGCACAGTTGAACAGAGGATCCCTCCAAAATTGGCTACATTTCTACCTTGTGTTGAAAAGTTTGTCTTGAATATTCGCTCATAGGCTTTGTAAGAAAAAAAAAACACCTTGTTTTCATATTCCTCTTTTGATATTATTTGTCAAAGCCTTTTAAATTTCAAAAGAAGCCAGTCATGTCCGTGTTTTTTGAGCCCAGAGCACCAACAGAATTAGTGCCACAAAGCCAATTCCTGTTAAGAGTGAGTGGAATATAAATGCCTGAATAGAATTGCAAACAGAAAGCTGTGAAACGCATTTGAACACTCTCCATTTGGTTTCTGTCTGTGCCACAAGCTCACCTCTCCCTCATCAAAAGAAAATCACACATTAGCACAATCTCCTCCTCTTCCACCATTTCACTTCCTCTCATCCCAGCTTCATGGGCTGGACAGGACACAAGACACAAGCACACACACACACACACACACACACACACACACAAAAATGACGCTTTTCCTCTCTCCAACACCAACCCTTTCGCACATCACACAATATTTCATGCTACCTCCCTCCCTCACTCTCTTCTCGCATTAAATGATACTGTTTATACACACCCAGCATCTATCATCCCATTTCACACTTCCCCGGGCTTGTTTATCTGCCTTGGGTTCTGGGGAGACATGAAGGCACACTCTCTTCTTTTCTCTCCCCCCCCCCCCCCACCCCTTTGCCTTCCTTCTCTTCTTCCCTCCAACCACTGCTGGCTGCTTGTGGCCATTGATATACGAAGGCTTATTAAACCCTGGCGGTCCTGTTTGATCTACGCTGGGGGAGTAGGGGTGGTGGCGAGGACGTGTAGTGCAGACACAAGTCATTTACTCTAGTACTTGTTGTTTTATTCTCCTGGGTCTGGTGAAGATCCTGCTTGGGGCGGCTTCTGCCAACTGCTCAATCTCGCTGCATGCTTTACTTTCTGTACCCGTTTGTGTTTGGTAATAAACGTTTGCAAGTGCCGCGTTGGGGGTGACAAAAACAAACACTGCTGTGGTTGCCCAAAGAGTGTGGGTAGGGGATTTGTGTAGAGATCGATGAAAGCCGGTGTGTTTCTCTCCACCTTAGAATTTATGAAAACAAGAAACCACCTTAAAGGTAGAAATGAAGAAATCAAGCTGTTTACATGCAAGGCTATTATTCTGTTAGTGTATATGTATGCAGCAGGTCAGTTATTAGAATTCTTTTCCGACTCGTTCAATACTTTCGAACTAAGGATGGCATATTTGATGTGAATTTTAACGCAGTTTCATACTGCAGCCTGAAGAAGTGTTTCTTGGTTGTTTTTTTTTTTTGTTAGAGCAGTTCAGTGAAAGGACAGCCTCTGTAACAAGAAACAGCATTTTCAATTGTGTGATCATTGTGTTTGTTTTAACAAATAGTCTGCTGTTCAGCTCTTGAACTTGTTTTTAATGCCAGGTACTGTGTGACTTAAGATATAATTATTTCAGGCACAGCACAAAGATCCACCACCAGAGTCATGACCTTTTTTTTTTTTTTTAAGTCCCTGTCACATTAACACCTCCCCCTATCACGAATCTATATCACCCGCTAGTATACATGCAAAAAACCCTGGTACAAAGCCGTCTGAATTTAAACATGATCAAAAAGAAGTCTTACTCTAACCAGGGAAACTACAAGTCCCATTTACTTGAAGGTTAAGAAATCGGTTCATCAATAACCAGGCTGGTTACTGCTGGTAAACACCGTGAGTGTAGCCTGATTAATCCAAGTGATTAAGTTTAAAGGTGGGAAGATGCTACACAGTTTAGAGGTGGGGGAGAACACAGACAAAGACAAATATTGAATCCTGCTGATCCAACTTAGTGTGTCTGTCAGGTGCAGTGAGAGTGTTGTGTAGCAGAGGGGTTTAAGCATCTTCTTTGAAGTCAAGTATATCATGGCTGCCCACTATGCCCTCTTTTGCACCTCCTTCCTCTTCTCATAGTGAAGGAGTGGGGGATTACAGGGGAGGGGGGGCTTTAGAGATATTTAAAGCAGCATTTCAAGGGAATCAGGTCTGCTTTACAGACTCCCTAGGCTCTGTGACCAGGCCCTCGTGTCCCTCTTAACTCCAGCTGTGCTAATCAATCTCCTCTGCTCTCTTCACGGTACAGAAGGAGATGGAGAGAGGATGAGAGACACAGGGTAGAAGATAGAAAAAGAGAGAGAGAGAGAGAGAGAGAGAGAGAGAGAAGAGAAAGAAATAGGTGAAAATTCTGGGATTTGCTTTCGCACATGAAGCACTCAAGCTCTCTCCCTCTGTGGTGGCCCAGGGCCCAGCTACTGAATATGCATGTCCCGGGTTGTGGACGAGCCCAGAGCAATCGCAGACTCTCATTCTTGCTGGAGTGAAGTTTACTCCAGACCATCCAATGGAGAGCTGGGCCTGTGTGTTAGTGCTGTTTGACGAGTGCATGGGGCCTCCACTTAAAAAGCCAAGAGTCTTGTATAAGCATTATAAAGGGATCTGTTCTGGGCCCTGCTGGCTGCAGAAATGGCAAAGCTGGATGACACTGTCGATTGATGGGGGACTTATGTGGAGAAGCTGCATTGACTTTAAGAGGCGGCCGTATTAAAGGGTAAGTGGTAGTAAAAACAACAACACTTTGGCCTGCCGCTGCCATTTTGAAAATGCTTCAGCAGAAACATGGTTAGAGCCTGCTCAAAGGTGATAAACTCACACGAAAATACAGCAAACAAATGCAGAACAACGGCAGAACAGATTCACATTGAATTCCTTATTCCATAAACTAAAGTTTTACTTTATTTGTGCCACTTACGTAATTAGCTGTGCTGTCTGTCCCTTCATATCGCAGGACAGCCAGGACAAAGCAGAGGTACTCCTGCTGACTGGTCAGGGGTTTGTTGTAGAAGCCGTTGTACCGCTTCTCATCACCCAGGGTGAAGGTGGTTGGCAGGGAGGCCAGCTTGGCAGCAATGTAAGGCTTGGACGAATCAAGGTGACGTCGCCGCCTCAGGACAGGGCCTTCATTTGATTTTAACAGCTGTGGAAAAGCAGAGCATAAATGTCAACATGTGACCTGCTTTTGGAAGAGAAAGTTACTTCCAAGTTGTCTATTAGTTAGTAGCATTGGTGAGAATACTTCATATCATATTGTAAAATGAAGGCTTCACTTGAAGAAAAGAAGAAGAAGAAATCCTACTGAATTTATGCAAAGTAGGGCGAATAAATGAGCAAACCTCTGTCAAATATTAAAACAATAAAAAAACAAAACTTAAATGATCCACCAAGCAAAAATGCCCTCTGCTCAGTGATTAAACTTGGTAATCAATGCAGCTGAGCTACGAAGTGAGCAATTAGCACTTTCTCCAGCACACAATTTTAGCATGTCTGCCAGCCTGGTTAATAAATGAGGAGGAGCATACAGCAATGCGACGTTGTGTTTTAAGCAGCGTTTTGTTTTCTGTCAGTGTTGTGTGCTGCTCCAGATGTAGCTTTATTAAATTATTATGTTGGAGGGAGGAGACAATGGCCTGCTCAGTGTTTAATGGCTCAGGGAGTCCCATCGCTTTCCTACTCTTGGTCTATTCTGTTATTTCTACAGGGAGCTTGAAGAATAGCTATTCAAGCAAGCGAGCCTTGTAGTTTACTTAAAAATGCTGCTATTAATATTCAGCAATGTCATTTAGCTTTAATTCCCTCGCGGAGGAGGAGGACCTTTACTCAACAGACTGATAAAGCACTCATCAATCTTTATTCTCATTTGAATACCTTCTATAAAATACAAAGCTTACAATCACTGAAAAAGATTGAACAGTAATTTTTAACTATAATTTAAAAAATGTAATATAAAAAATGTTTGCTTGCTTCACATCTACATCAATAGGATACGATTATTATCGTCTGCTCATTCAAACTGTTGGATGCAACAGATGGGCTCTGTCTGCAGACCTGGCGTCCAATTAGTAAACTCCCCACCTGCCCGAATGAGTCATTGTTAAAATCTCTCTGCCCTGCCACCCCCTCCCCACCCCTCCCCGAGCCCAGGAGGATAGAGATAATTAGCTACAAACAGTCACTTCCTACCCAGTTGGAACAGGAAACGCTATCAGCGACCTCTGACCTGGCACAGTGGCCAATCAGCTGGCACTCACCTCGTCCAGGTCCATTTCGTCTGGATTCTTCCACCGCCGTGTTGACTGGGACACCGGCACCACCACAATGTAGTACCACCTGCCAAGGAAAATAAAGCCCGTGTTGAGACAGAGGGACTGAAACACATACACATACTCAGATCAAAGCATTAATAACACAGTCAGAATCTTTAGTGAGTCAGACTTTCATTGTGAGGCTTCCTGGGCTGAATGCAAAACTTGAGAGCTGTACGGGGGGTCCAAACAGGGTAAAAAACCAGCAGACTGACACGGCGTTCTCCAATTAATGGCAAATCAATTAAAACATCTGCTAGACTAGAAGAACAACCACTACCCCCTGTGGGAGGGGCCATTAGCTATCAGAGATCCCCATAGGATTCCCAGGTTAATAGGAGCTGATATGAGTGTTCGATTACTACTGTTATACAGACATTTGAAGTTGCTGTCACGCCTGAGCTCTTTGGAGACGCTGCTGTCTTGTATGTTTGTAATTTCATTTTTAACAGGTTTTTTTTGTTTAGTGATGAATGCTTGTGGGCGGCACGGTGGTGCAGTGGTCAGCACTATCGCCTCACAGCAGGAAGGTTCCGGGTTTCGAGTCCCGGCTCCAGCACAGGATCTTTCTGTGTGGAGTCTGCATGTTCTCCCTGTGCCTGTGTGGGTTCTCTCCGGGTACTCCGGCTTCCTCCCACCTTCCAAAGACATAGGGACTAGGCTAATTGAATACTCAAAATTGACCGTAGGTATGAATGTGAGTGTGAATGGTTGTTTGTCTTTGTATGGTGGCCCTGTGATGGACTGGCAACCTGTCCAGGGTGAACCCCGCCTCTCGCCCGTTGACACTGGGATAGGCTCCAGCCCCCCCGCAACCCTTAATGTAGGAATAAGCGGAAGACGATGGATGGATGGATGGAATGATTGGATGGATGGATAAATGCTTGTTTGCATAATGTCTCTGTCAGTTCCCAGCATCACTGAAAATGAGGACCACACTCAATTGATTCCCAGGTCTGATAAAAAGGTTTGATTAAAAAGGAACCCTGGTGCATTTTGTTGGATTGTCGCATTTGTTTGGGTTGGTATGAAAGCTCATTGGATCTCTTGTGCAAACTGGTTTGCATTACAAACGATGGTCTCGGATCACTTCCAAGCGAAGTCTGGTGTGAAATGTTTGACATAGTGAAAGGAAAAAGACCAAATATAGGAAGTAAACAAAAATGCTTTCATTTCATTGGCTCACACCCACAGGTGATGCATCGTCAGCGGGAGATGCACAGTCATGTGTTCATTACATCACGTGTGTTCTTGCGCTATGACATGGCGAGGAGTGAGAGAGGCGAGGAAGAGGGAGGGGAGAAACAATAACGAAGTAAAAACCATGTCCTAGTTAAAAAGTTTATACGACACCACGGACCTTTTTAACAAGGACAAGACTGGCAAGGAAGACAATGTTACACTCAAACATGGGAAGTTCCAGCGGTCTCTCTATTCTTGTCATTTTAAATATGATTGACAGAGGGAAATGTACAAACACTTATGTCCCTTTTTATTGTTATTCTTCTAATGTACGTATGCCGACACTCTCTCTGGCTGTTTCCTCCTCAGTCTATCTTCACCCAGCTTTTAGTTTTTCCCCACTGCAGTGTTTAACTGCTCGCAAAGCTGCTGCTGACAGTCAAGGCACCTGCCTCTCTCTCTCTTTCTCTCCAGGCTTCGACTCTGTGATTCAACAGTCAGTCAAGTCTCAAAGTGGGAGCAGACACGTATAACAAGACCCCCCCCTGCCAACCTGCACTCACCTCCACTTTCCCGTCCCCAATCACCTGAGCTCTTTCCCTGTCAGTCTGGTCTGGAGCTTAGCCAGCCTTGACAGCCCTGTAATCTTTTTACCAATCAAACCTGGGCACTCTCTCCCTACTCAGATGTGTCTGTGGAACTGAAGGAAAAGGCCTTACTGGTTTGGGTCATCCACATTTTTTTTTTTTTTTTTTACTCTTAACAATTTGAGCTAAAAGATAATACAGCTTGAGAAGATGTTAAAAGTTGCGATTATCATCACCCGCTGTGTGAAAAAGTTGGCTCTGTCTTAAAGTTGCAGCTTTAAGTTTCAAAATAGGTTTAGTATTGATCAGACAAAAGCAGGCCACTCATGAAAGAATGTCAGGTTTCACCGCAGTAGAAGTGTAGCAGATTTTAAGTAACTGCAACATGGTGGCTGTTAGGGGGGTCAGAGCCACAAATAAGGACCACAGTGCACTGATCCAAGTATAAATTCCTTTGTACATATACTGCACCAAGCTGCTGATGTTATTGTGACTTGATAGTAGTAGTAGTAGTAATAGTCTCATTGAAAAACCTATTTTAACATGTGATTTTAATTCTTTTATATGCTGCCATTTTATCTCTATTCATTATCATTATTGATCGTGCATGCAAACACAGTGAAACGCTGCAATTTTGTTGTGTTTGTACAATGGTAACAAAGAAATCTGGAATTGTTACTTACTGCACTGGTTGGAACTTTTGTTTTTCTGTAGTTTTCCTCGAAGTAATCCTTCCTTAAAACGTGACACTTACTGGTTCTATTGGTGATTATATGCTGCAGTGCTGGTTTTCAAAACTAATTTGTAAAGGTCGCCAAAAGGTATTTTACTGATCCCTGATGGGCAGTTCAGCCACTGCTGTACTTAATAATGAGACACAACTGAAGCTATATAATTATCTACTCCATCACCTTTAAATATATTCTCACTATCTATTGGTTGATTTTATCATAGAATCAACGCTGGTGACTGTAAGTAGTCCCTTGTGTTCTAGTACTCACCGGACACGTGTGGTAGTCTGGACCTTGGGCAGGTTAATGGTCATTTTGCCACCCTGAGCCTGGTGTGTGTTATAAATAGGTTTGGTTTTGATCAGGTCAGGGGCTGTGCGGATGGACACCTGCTGCTGCAGACCCCCTGCGATATTGCCCCGACTTGTCAGGACAAAAGAGTAGTCTGTGTCAGGCTGCAGCTGCGTGATCAGCTTCCTCTTCAGGTTTCCCTGCACCTCCACACTTTGCTGGTTATACAAGATCTGTAGACACACGAGGGGACATGTGTAGTTAAAATTACCGTATATCAACAAAATGTATGAGACAAATGCATTATTTCCTTTCTCAACCTCTCAAACACACATAAGCGTGCACACAAATGGTCCCAAGGGAGGCACCCATCTCATCTGACACCTCATCTCATGTGCTTCACTTTCACACTTGCCAACTGGGGCATATCCAATATTTTTTTTTTTACACTTCAAATTGTCTTTGCTCCATTACCAAAGGTCGAAATTGGTATAATATCATTTTGACATATTATTACACCTCGTAAATGAGCATGATTTTGTCTTTTCGGCACAAATAGAGAAAGTCACTGCATCACACCCTGGCGGAAGCGTTAACAGCTAATGGTGTTGCCCAGAATTACAATTACATTACAGAGACACTGTATGTGGATGTTTATGATATACAATGTGTTGAAGTAGCAATGAAAGTTGTATTGTACATTTGTCTTTGTTTGTAATCCACTTACATATATGTTACTGAATAGAATTAAACCTCTGAAAAATAATCATTGAGGGAGAGTCTGAGCACATGGCTCGCAGAGGGGCACTCACCTTGAAAGGCACTTGGGATTTGTAGTTTGGCGGCAAATCCCAGGTGAGGAGGACGGACGTTTTCATGACTGCCTTGACACCAAAGTTCAGGGTGGGAAAATCTAGGATGGGAAAATCCTTTGATTAACATCTTAAATAGCTTGTACACAACAAAATGTAATCTCTGTGTGTAAATTCAATTTCACACTATCGTACAGCAAGCAACCCCTTCTGTAAATAAACAATGTGAACACATTCTGTCGTGAAACCTTATGACCAAACTTGACAAGCCACGGGGGGGTTTAAAGAACATCAACAATCTCATTCACGCTTGGTTACAGATCAAATAAAAATAGCCTCCATCTCCCCAAGCACGCTCCTTTTATTATATCACTTTCATAAAAAGACAAAGATCCCTGTGATTACCAAGAAATATATGACACAGTGGGAGTGGCACCATGTGTCCTAAAAAAAGGCATCATCATCATCACCAAGGTATAAAGAAAAAGATTATTATAAAATGCATGAGGTGGTACATGCTGGGTATGTGTTATTAATGGGAGGGAGGATGAGGAGTCATGGTATTGTGACTGCAGTGTGTAATGGGATTAGTACTCAAATCAATGAACACAGTCGCGTAATGTATGTGCCAGATGAGAAATACACGGCACTGATAAAGAGCTACTTATAGAAGGCTGTAAAGGTAAGACCGCAGTCGGTGGGGAAGGTTGTGTGTGTATTAGACCCTGATGTCACATTAACAATTCTAAACATGCTTATGTATAAATATCATCCATGTGTCTTACTAGTTGTCCTACCATTCGACATGGTCCTGCTCTGGATGCTGGGGCTGAGGGGTCCCCCACCCTTGCTGGTGAATGCCTGCACCCGAATGTCATAGGTTGTGTCAGGATTAAGGCCCTGGATGGTCATGTGTGTGTCGGCTGTGCGATTGGTACTGTTCTGCTGGCAGTTGATGTCCCTGTACACCACTACGTAATATATGATCTTGCCGTTCCTCTCAGCCAGCAGCGGCGGGTCCCAGGTCAGCTGGGTGCTCGACTGGGTCAATCCTGTTACTTGGAGGTTGAAGGGGAAACCTGAAGGTATGTCCTCCGGCGTGCTGATCTCCTTTACATAGGCCTCGCCGATGCCAGCGCGGTTACGAGCGCTGAGGCGGAATACGTAAGTGGCACCTTTGTGCAGCCCGGTGACCGTGTAGTGGTCATCGGTCTTCCTCAGCTCGCGTGACGTGTATGTCTCCTCATCAGTACGCTTGTACTGCAGCTGGTAGCCCATCAGCTCACCCACCATTTCCTTAGGTGGCTGCCACTGGATCAGTGCTGTGTTACCCATGGTGGTGCTGATCATCATCGTGGGCTTGCCTGGCACTGAAACAGAACACATCGTCATGTCTTTTTTTTTTTTTTCCTAGGCAGGGTTTATTTAAAGCAACTGTGACCATTTTTAAAGAAAATGACCTGACTTCTACTGACTCTCACCTGCTCCAGTAGTGGTGATAACTTTAGCTTTGCTGCGAGCTCCATCTCCTTTGGTGGTATACGCTGCTACAGTGACAGAGTAGGTGGTTTCAGACTGCAGCCCACCAATGATGGCCTCCTGCAAGATGGAAAAAATTACATGGTCAGAGGTTAAAAGGAACCAGCAAGCCTGAGCGAAACCACCTCAGTGGAAAAAACAAACAAACAAAAAAAACCCACAAAGCCGAATCACACAAGCTCCCATCCCCTCAACACACAGAGCCAAAAGAAATCCTTCTATAGTTTATCACCCTTTTCCATCCACTTAACTAGTCAATTTAGTCATTATAGTCCATTTTGCAATTAAAAAAAATCCAAAAGAGGCACACAAATAGGATCAGGAACTTTTCTTGGTCAAGAAAAACTCCTGCACCCAGCTGTAAGGCACACGCTGAACCCATTAACCGACAAACCAACCAAATCAACCAGTGTGTCAGTGTTCATGCCTGCTGCGTGGATAAGCATGCAATAACATCCAGACGGCCTGGAAACTAAATAACACATTTTACACTATGGGGCAACTTGTTAAAGATAAAAAAACAAACAAAGCAAAAAAATGGGGAACAATGCACATTTCAGATTCTCCAATTTCTTTTTTTGGATAGGGCATTCATGTTTGTTAGCTAATTAAGTTAGAACAGGTTATTTTTTTACTGTCCTCTGGATTCTCATGTAAATTAGTGTGAATGCTCAACCAGTCAATAAACAAAAACACAGACACACTGAGGTCGTTGAATAAATCAGTAACTCAACAGTCAGGAACAAATGGACAGAACAACAGCAACAACTGAACACACTGTTAACGTTCTGCAGTACTGGCACTCACTTCACCAGCACTGCACCAGTCTGAATAATAGTGAAACTAAAACACTCGCTGAGCTTTAACAAAGCCCATATTTAAACAGACATACATATTTTTAACTTCAAATACTCACCATTGTGCAGTCTTTAAAAATAAATGAAAGCAGGCATGCACGTACAGACACTATATGTTCACATCTACACACACAAACACACACACACACACACGCAGGCACGCACGCACACGCACGCACACACGATGATAAAAGCTGGTATGAGCAGAGTTGATACCAAGAACAAATTAATGCTTGTGGCTACTGCACACATGCTGGAGTTGTCTTTTTCTGACTGGAGCCGCTGAGAGGACAAATGCTCCAATGCCTACCAGTCAACCTGCTGGAACTCCTTGAAGACTCATGGCTCTTGGAACATTACATATTATACGACTTTGCCCTAATACCGTTTCTCTAACTTATGAAGTTTTAATTACCTCATCATAGAAGAGAATTTAACTGTCTATATAGGCCGGTTCTGTTTGACAATGCCTTTAATGCCCCCTCTCTTTAAGGGACATTTGGTGCTCCTGTATTTGCCTTGAAGAGAGATAGGGGAAAAAATGCTAAATTACTGTATCATAAAACCGTTTTAACTTTATGGAGGAAGTCTCATTACTTTAATAATACAAAATGGCTTTAACAGTCTCACTGGTGGCAGCCGTGGAGATCTTTTCCCCCTATTTTGCAAGGTCGAATCCGGGCTAGTAAAACTTTTGAAACTCAGCAGAAAATAGAAAAAGCAGGCTTCAAATTTTCCTTCAGAGCAAATGCACCAAAGGGTATTAGAGCCATAATCAAGTTATCTAGATATAGACATGGCTTTTTCTCTAAAAGGTTTCCCTCTTTCCTCACAAGGGTGCCAGGGAAATATGATCAGAAGTGAAAATGGTTGTTTTATATTTGCTCCAAAAGCCCAACAATTTGTAACTTTTATTTTGTGAATCTCCTGTGAACAGGCCAAGGGGTCAACAAGACATGCTCATGTTTTTGCTGTTGACATCTGTCTGTGGCTAGTCACACTACATTAGCTACCTGGCACACAGCCTGCAATCTGCTAAAGACGGCTGCTAAAGAAATGATAAAGATGTGTGAACAGATGTCTTTCTGTGACAGCATCTAGCTGTGTGTCTGTCAGGTGTTAATCAACATATTTAGAGGAAAGTCTGACTCATGCTATGTGGGTTTAGCTTGCTGAATCCGGCCATGTGTGCTAGGCAAAACTGTTATCAAATACATATCATGATTTGTGCGCACTGCGCAATCTTCTGTTTCTTCTATAAAGAAGCAAAAGCATCAATGTCAATTAGGGTTGGCAAAATATTGCATTCATTTTGATTAAGGCACTATAGAAATGCAATTAACCCTGAGGCTTGAGATGCTCTGTAGGTATTAGCTAAATTGTATTTTCAATTGTTCACCATTGTCTGGTGTTCTAAATGCAATGAAAATTACAACTTCCACTTCTACCAGAATCTACTTCAACTGAAATACTCAAAATGCTTCTCAAAATTGAAATATGCAATTATTTTAGGTTTATTGATTAAAAAAAATGTAATTAATTCAGTTGTTTTTAATGGCTTGACAGCCCTAGTCTGAGAAGCCTTAGCGTCTGTCTTTATGAGTTGACTGGATTGATTACTCAGTTACCAGCTAAATACCTAAAACTGCTCAAATAAATTCTTTTGATATTTTCTTTTCAAAGCTTCAAACCTTTCTAAACTGTTTCTTTGCCCTTGTTTGAATGCTGAATGCATTGTTTGTTATTGTGACAGGTTTCTATTGAATTCCTGACTTGGAACAGTAAGTGGCTGTGCATTTATGCTCGTGCGATATGACGTCTAGGAGGTAATAAGCCATAACAAAGGGCTGTGTGACAGCCATGGAAGACTGAGCTGCCATCCAGGCAAATGAAAAGAACATGAAAGGCTGGTGGCAATCTCGGAGATGCGTGGAGCTGATAAAAAACACAGCTCCACCCCTCAGATAGACATGTCATCTGGAACAGTAG
The DNA here is from genome assembly GCF_037954235.1 of Aulostomus chinensis. NCBI lineage: Eukaryota > Metazoa > Chordata > Actinopteri > Syngnathiformes > Aulostomidae > Aulostomus > Aulostomus chinensis. Next base: position 25,576,451 of record NC_141324.1, read on the forward strand.
GGGAGACAGTAGGTTAAGAGGGGAGCCTGATTAATGTTCACACTGGTGGCACACCGCCTTTGACGGCACTGTATGTTGGATGATTATGATGATAGGGAAAGCAATGCATGCTCAGATCACTTGTCCAGTTGTTACGGTCTCATGGCAAAATGTTGATGGGTTAGACAAGTACGCATTCATGAGAGTCTTCATGCTTCTTGTGCCCTTCACAAACACACATTAGGGATCATTACGGCACACATCTCTTACCGTAGTGACTATGGGGTTATGATCTTTCATAAGGATTAAAACCAAGTTGATTACAGGCATAGAACACACAAAACAACACATGAAAACACACACACACACACACACACACACACACACACACACACACACACACACACACACACACACGCACACACACACTCCAAATCGGGCACAACACAAACAACAACACGACACCCCCAAAATTGCAGAGGTGAGAAGAACCTGCCCTATATGAAAACCCAGCAGCACACATGAGGGTTACTCACATGCTCGGTGGACTCCTCAATATTCCACTGATGGGAGAGAAGACACAGGACACATGGCGGGGAGAGAAATGAGTCATAGACAACACAACGGACAAGGAAAAAAAGCACTCAGCTTTTTTTCGCTCAAAGACAGATAAATGTAGGTGCCATGCAGAGGAAAAAAAAAAAACCCACAAACACATACAGGGACAGTTTGATGAAAGAGAAGCAGTAAAAATACAACTTGAAGAAAACAAACTGTGCAGTCAAGTTCTGCAATAGTTACCAAATTTTTGTTTATGAATGCACTGCCTTGTTTCTCATTTGCCTATGTATCAAATAAGAAAACACTTCTCCTCAGAACACCACTATGCTGCTGTGGACATCTCTGAAGTATTTCCTCTTTCCTTACTGAAATGGAGGGAGGGCCTTTTATTCATTATATTTCAATATGTTTTTCAAAATGTTCTTCTTGCTCGCTGTGCTTGGCTAAGTGATTCCTGAGGGAAGTGAAAGCCCATTTCCAGCCACGGGGCCCCGTCGGTGCTGAGCGTGAAATCTTATTACCAGCGCCTATATACTAGCAGTGTGACATCAAAACCCCACTGATGCAGAATGCAACTACTGGCATTTACCAGCAACTAGCTATACAGTTCAGCAACTGCAGATGAGTTCACTGATGGATGGCCGGGGTAACAAGGAGCAGGGAGGATGACACTGGTTACGCTGAGGAGTGACAAAGACGAGAAGTGACAAGGGAGGGGGGCAGTGGAGGAGCTGCTGGTGGACGAGGAAGCACTGGGGAGGTGAGATATTGAGGGCTGGCCAGCAATTTCTTGGGAACATGATGGGACATGGACATGGGGTGAATGACCTCCTGAGACCAGACACTGTATCTTGGCTTTAAGGTTGGCTCACAGGTTGAGGGATCTCAAAACTATCACCGTTTTACAGATGATATTTCTAATTCCAGACCTTCCTACTGGCAAGGACGAAACAATCTAACAGCGAGAAGAATGTTAAATGCTAATGTTTGCCAGCTCACCGTATACAGCTCCAAGTCTGTGTCATAAATCCCAAACTTAGACTCAAAGGCTATGCTGATGTCGGTCCGTCAGTCAGTAAATATGTACCATATTTTCCGCACTATAAGGCGCACCCAAAAACCACGAATTTTCTCAAAAACCGACAGTGCGCCTTATAATCCGATGCGCCTTATATATGGATAAATGTTGGTTAATTGTGGCTACCGTAGTCAGGGTGCGTCGCTGAAGTAACGGCGGTAAAAACGGTATTGTCACTGAACTGCCAGACAACAACAACAACAACAGCAACACTGACTCGGATAATGACAACGTTGACGAGACGGAACCGGGCACGTTGGATGCCGTACTCGCCCAAGTGTTAAACTCGGACACTGAAGAGGAAGAATTCGATGGATTCGTGGCTTTACGTGTTTCTTTCACGTGTTTACAACTGAACCAACTGCACTATTTCGAGAGTTACTATATTGTGAATGCACTAACGTTTGATTTACCGTAGCGGTATCAGACTGTTTCTTTTACGTGTTTACTGAGTCAGGGAAAAGTTCCCCTCCACGTTTGTGAATGCACTAACTTGTTTTGGGATATTGCTGTTTTACATTGTGCAAGAGCGCGACACCAAATATTTGAAAACAGCTTCTGATTCTTGGAAATGAGGAAAAACAGTGAAATCCCTCCCAAAACTACTGTGTCTCTTAACCAGAAAATTGAACCAAATCACATATAGTGAGTCTATCCTACATGACGTCCAATGTTAACCAATACTCTTTCACCTACATTCACTGAGCCTCCTCTGAAAATGTCTAGAGCCCCCCTGAGGAGGCCCACCTGACTCTGCCTCTGAGCTGTCGGTATATAAACAGACAGACCTCCCCATTGGTCGATATTTATCACCAACTGGTATACTGAAGCGTGAGCTGGGTGTCTGTATGGTCCCAGTGTCGACTGGTTGAGACACATGGCCCATCAAAACCTGCTGCCTCATGCTCCCTTGACATAATGGAGTACTAAAGACTACCATTTAAGAACAGCTGCTACTTAACTCCATGAATAACAGTTTGCAACGTGCCTAATTGCTTAATTTGTTTACCGTCGACTCCATTCAGTATGTCAACAGAGCAGCCAACACATTTAGGTTTGCAAGAGTTCCTATCTCATCTTGGGCTTAATCCCTTTCTGTTGCAACTGCTTTCTACTTGAATCCAAGGGAGAATTATAAATTATCCCCATTTATATTTTGAATATCAATGCAGGCTGATAAGCGTCATTTGTGGAAACGGAGCAGTATAATTTGCAGGCGGGTGAATGCAAATGTGATGACATGGGCTGAGATTTGAGGCAATAAAAATGGGAACGAGGGGAGAACGAGTGATGTGGAAGAGAAGGAGCTGTCATGATTGATGGAGTGAAACGGGTGAGGTGCTTCTTTTCTTTTTTTCCCTCTCTATTCCCATTCAACTCCAATCTGAGGCAGTGAAGCATTGCCTCGCTCACTTGCGCACACACACATACACAAAAACGCATGAGTGGTCAAATAAAATGAACCTGGAAAAGTCGTGCTGAATACAGGCAAACTTGTGCAGAAAACGCACAGAACCACAGATAGTAGCTAATGCCTTCAAACTCAATCATGTCATTTTCTGCCAGTTTGTACGGACGCATTTGAAAACATAAGGTTGCTGTGAGTGCACCGTTGTGGAGCAGGATTCGTGGCATGGATTGTTCACTCAGGCTCTGTCCACTTTCCTGATAGAAATATGGTTAGAAAGGGGTCGATAACATCACACTGTTAACATGGCCTCTGGTTTAAATTTAGCAGGGAAATGAGGGCGCTGTGTGGGCTCCTGCTTGAAAAGAAAAGAGGCGCTTATACCGCCCACGCACATGCAAGCTCTCCTAGCAGCATTTCGGCTAACCCTGAGAGAGGGTGAAGAGGAGAGAAGAAGCCAGATAAAAAGGGGAAGAGAAACAAAGGGGAGAGGTGATAGTGACTTTGGCAGATTTGCAAGTTGACCGGTCAGTTAAAATATGTGATTGAAGGTTGTGGTGACTTGTGTGGGAGATCTGGCTTCCTGGCAGGTTTACGCTGCATCAAATGCAGGTGAAAGGGTGGATATGGAGCTGATTTCACAACACATTAGAAAGATGGAAAGACGATGAAATGTGCCAAGAAAGAAGAGAATTGTTTTCTCCATCTTATTCATGACCAATTACAGGTGTGTGTGTGTGTGTGTGTGTGTGTGTGTGATTGAATTACATGAGTCTTGGATGAGTCAAGAACTCTTCCCAGCCAGCTGGAATGCCTAGGACGACGAGGTTGATCTGAACGGCGGGCATGTTTGCTCTTGTTATGTGTGTTGTTTTTTCCACTTGTGTGTGATGGGATGGATGGAATGTGAATGGAATGATGTGTGTACATGTGAGAAAAAAAACAGTTGGGATGAAAACGGACGAGTGACTGTTGGCTGACTGTGTGGTCTTTACTGACGTCTGGGCAGGTTGGTGCAGGTTGGCTACTCAGTGCTGTCTCAAACAAAACAATCTGTTGAGATGACTCAATCAAGGGTAACCAACCTGCACGCAAGGCTCTAGTAATTATCAACTGGCTCCTCAGGAAGGAAGAGTGCAAAGCGAGGCCATGAGAAAAAAGGGAGTACTGTTAAATAGGAGGAGGCGGAAGACAGAGACAGAGAAATGCAGGTTTCAGCTTGGGGTGAGTGCAAGTTTGAGAGGTGTCATGGACACTAAACACAAGAGCTGTCCTGAGCGCCAAACTGCAAGGTGTTTATTGTGTGAGCCAGGCACAAATGAGACTTGTCGGGGGAACATTGTTTGCACAACAAGTAAGGTCATGTTCAGTTCAGTTTTCACAATGCAAGACAAAGTCAAGCTGAATGTGTCGACATGAAGAAAGGCCTTCAAAGAAGAAAAGCAACCATCATGTTTTTCAGTTATTTCAGACTAAACGATGCGGTCCTGTCAAGCACTCCGGCACATCGTCAGATAACATGAACTGTCAACAGCAGCTGCCTGGAACCGCTGCTGAAAAACAAAGGTGTTTGGTTGGACTGTATTTGGGAGTTGAGAGGAGACTGTTTGCCTGGGGGCAGAGATACGACCAGGTTACATTAGTTATTTAGAGCTTGGTCAGGCAACAATGGTCCTCATGTTAACTTCATGCTGTGTACTTATTAAAGATTCCCTGTCACAGCTTTCTACTTAGCACCACTTGGAATTCAGCATATCTGACAAGTTACTCCAAGGTGACTTTGCGCGTGCTTCCTCTTATGATAAGAGTGAAGGCAGTGGGATATTTACCAAAGCAAATGAGGGTTAATAGCTGTACTTAAGGGCACAACAGTGTGTACAGCCTGGGAAATGAACCAGCAACCTGCTGGTTTCCCTTAACGCTTCTGCAAAGCATTTAACAGCAAATGCTGCTCTGAGACAGGCGAAAGCTGTTCCAGTTTTTCGTGGTTTTCCTGCAGCCAGACAGCGCTTACACACTGAAACTAGATGTTTTTGTTTGAGGCCATCGAGGGTGCGTGTAAAGGCGTGTTCGTGAAAATGTTACCCCCAGCAAACAATCAGAGGGAGGCCTCCCAGTGAGAGGGAAAAAGGGAAGAGTGGGGGTTTGGGTTTTAAGATATTCATGAATATCTGAATCCCTCTTAAGGATTACAATCTCTTATCCATCTCACGGTGTTGCATGGCTTTGAGCGATTTGGACGCCGCCAGCATTTATGTACAAAGGGCGATGTCAGGAAAATAAACTGAAATATCTAATTTAAAAACATGGTTACAAGGCAGTGCATTTGTATAATTGCTAAAAACCCAAAAAGAGGTACACATTGATGCCACTAAGCCCCATCCAGATGTAACACAGAATATTTAATAGCTACTACTGTAGAATTAGAATGGATCTTGTTACAACAGCTAATCCAGATCTGTGGCAGCAGGGTTCCAATTTAGAGTCAAATGTCATACGTGGAAAGAGATTAAAAAAAAAGAAGAGAGAAATGGATGGGGGGGAGGCAGGCTTCAGAAAGAAAATTCCATGTGTGTCGCCCGGCATGAGGGAAATGAGGTGTGAACTCAGAGGATGGAGTGAAAGGGGGAGCAGTGAAGAATGAACACAATGGGAAATTAACATCAGACAGCTACAGAAGGAGAAACAGAGGGAGACTGGACACGGGTCAGGCATCACTCAGTACCTGAGCCTCTGGTAGAGCCACATCCATGATGTTAGGCTGGCCACGCGGTTCACCGTTTTCCAGTCGAGAGAAGATGACTTGGTAGCCTCGGATTTGGCCGTGCTGTTTCCCCTGTAGCGGTGGCTTCCAGGAGACCCGGATGGCTGTCGAGTTCATGGCCTCAACCTCCAACTTCCTGGGAGGTGCTCCTGGCACTGGTAACCAGAAGAGAGGGGGAAGAGAGGGGGGCAGGATGCGAGAGCAAAAGAGAGAAAAGTGAGAGGAGGGAGGAAATGCTGAGCCGGTGATTTCACTGTTTTGTGATGAGGAGCCAACAACGATCAAATTAATGACTCCTTTGTTATTTATAGATGTCGGTGCTCCAGAAAAAGAAGTTACTACATTTTGCTATGAATCAAAATCATCTCTACTCATTTTAGACTTTTTATGCCAGTAAAACAGCTTATGTGGGACAGCATGTGGTCTAGCAATGTCTCTAATGCCCTTAATTTCTGTATGAAATTATGTGTTGCAGCAAACTTCAAACAAATTAATTATAGACAACTCTCTCTCAGGAGGAGCTGCTCTATCACACTGCAAACAAATGAACAAGGAAAAAAAAAAGAGGTAAGGGTGATAGAGGAGAGGGGGAGTTCTGCTCCACTTCAATTCCACAGAGCAGAAGAAAGCCAGAGGACATTAATAGCGAAAGTAGAGGAAAGTGATGCAGAGAGTGGGCCCAGGGTGATGAGCCTTCCATATCTGTAATATTTTAAGTCTAAGGAGACCAAGCTGAAAGAAGGAAAACAGGTGGCACCTTCAGGTACACCACCACCTCGTTAACTCGTAACAGGACGCAGAGCAGAAAAATAGTGGCAGGCAGCCCTAAAAACAGAGATGTGGAGAATTTGGGAGCACTCTGCTTCAGGGGAGGTGTCAACCTACCATCCTCTTTGGTTCTCATCCGCACTGGGGCACTCTCTGGGCCTGGGCCCACATCAGTGTGTGCCCTCACCCACACCTGATACTCTGTCCACTTCTCCAGGTCCTCTAGCACATAGCTGGTGGCGTCTGCCCCGATGCCTGTCACCTCATGTCGCTCCGTGTCCTCTCCAGCCAGGGCCTGGTAGCTGACTGTGTAGCGCACAATTGCACCATGGCGGCTAGCGGCGGGCGGTGCCACCCAACTCACCTTGAGGCTGGTGGAGCTGAGGCTGACCAGATGTACCTCCTGAGGGGGGGCTGATGGGGCTGCAGGGGAAGGGGAGCACAACCACACGAAGGGGGCCACGGATCAAGCAAACATAAAATTCACTAAAACACGAGCAAACATAAGGAAGCTTTCTGTAAACAGGCCATAACGATGCAACAATCTACTTTTTGAATAGGCCCTCTTCCCTGTTCGTGAGTTGAGGGTCAAATAAATCAAAGAAACTTTAACTGCAACCCTAAATTTGGCATTTTTAATTCTGTACTGAATACAAAAAGCTTCCATGGAAACCAAAATCCTACCTCTGGACTGAGAGAAAGCTACAGAAAAAAAATGGACAAAAAACCCCAAATGGAGCAAGAACTATGTCTGGCAAGACATATATGTGAAAGGGGTTAAATGATTATTTACAGCGCAATATTTTCATGAAGATGTAATTTCCCAATTGTGATCTCTGGTGCTTCTCACACTACGCCTGAGGAGCAATTCATCTCCAAACCCATCAGTTATGAATATCCACTGGGTCTATTCCTAAAATTTCAGGGTTTCCGGTGGATATACAAGCCGAGACTTCCTGTTCCATTTGCCAGTCATAGATTAAGAACCTGCTAGCAACTTGAGACAGTAGTGTGAGTTAAACATCCACAGCTGGACCGTTTAAAGCTAATAAGAATACAGATCACATAAAAAGCTATTGTTGTCACACAATAGCAGAAGGGGTGTGATTGCATTTCAGACAATGTATTCCATCTCTTCCGCGCTTCAAACATTTTATCTGCATGGAACTAAAGCTGATTGGTCAACTGTGACTACAAATGGAAACCAGAACACTTCTGGTCCCCAAATCACTGCCTATTCTACATATTCTGCATTCACATGCAGATATCTGTTTATAGAAATTACAGGACTACAAACTGGCCATCGCTGTGCAAGCGTGTGAACAAGTGCTTAACTGTGTTGTTTGCACACTGAGGCAGAAGCTCTGAGCTTCAGTATAATATTTACAAGACCCTGCTAAGAGCTGCAGCTGAGATTCAGTGGGATGTATTTGGATCACACTTAACACAATAATTTCATAACTATTACAGTTACAAATATCCTAGAATAGCCTGAATGGAGAACGTTGTGCTGCATGTTGACTCTGTGTGTGTGTGTGTGTGTGTGTGTGTGTGTGTGCGCGTGTGTGTGTTTGTTTGTGAGTGTGAGTGTTTCTTCATGTCATTTCTGGTCAAACAGTTTTATTGCTGAAATGATTTAAATTCAATTATTTACAACACAGCCACAATTATCAGTCTCAAGTCCAGAGGTAAAAACAAGAAAACAAACTACTTTAAAATGGGCCACAAAAACATCACTGACAATAAACACAATGCATTCATGCATCAAACCTAATCACAAATCTATTCAACTCTAGAAAAAAGGCTTCTTCAAAGGAAAATAAAATGAACCAAAAAATGAAAATTCAAAGCGCGGTGTTCTTACACAGCATGCCCATGAAAGTTCCTTTTTAATAAGCAGAGCAATGAACAGCAGGCTCAAATTTGAATCCAATAAAATAATGCCACGATATGAATACTCCAACTTTCAAACATTAGGGCTTAATATAAGAAAAGCGGGTCTCATCAGGTGGTCCGTTCACAAGAGCGTGGTTGGATAACTACAAAGAACTGACGACATTACGTGTATTAAGAAAAGGTGACGGACTGAATCAAAAATGATTTGCTCTATAAACTGTTAAGCTGTTTGGTGGCTGCTTAACAACATTTAGGTGAATGGTTGGATCATCTAGTGAGGTCATCTTTGGTCATCTTCGCTTTATCAGAAAACAGGAAATACATTTGCCTTGGAGGCAAAAGAGAGTGAGACGGAGTGGGCAGAGTTAAAATTAGACCTCCTCTGTCTAATAGAAAAGCCCAGTACACTGCGTTTTCACTGTACAACATTTCAGAACATTTGAAAACATAATTTAATATTGACCTATTATGACAGTCTGCTTTTAGTATGACTACATCTACATAAAAGTATTTACAGTAAGTTACTTTGCAATATTCACTCTATTTGCATTATAGTATAGAAGTATCTCAGTTGATTTAAAAATGATGGTGCTTCATCCTTTGCTCCAGTGTTTGTTTCATTGTGATTATTGCATATAGCCCTTCCAAAAACATTACTTTTGCCTTTGTTGCTGTGTTCATTGCTCTGGATGTTAAAAGAATATTTAAATACAGCACTAATATGTCACTCTTCCTGAAATCCTCAGAACCGTCCAGAGGCTGCTGCCTATTTCATGCTAACTGTTGGAAATCCAACTCCTATGACTTCTGTCAGCGGGAATCACAGACTCATCACCACTCATGATCTCCAATAGCAGTTAGAACTCTGCTCCTGTCATATATTTGAGCTTTTCAATAACTTTTTTGTGTCCTAACAGGTAAAGACTCAAAAATAGGTATCTAATCATATTATATTATTATATACTGAAATGTTGCAGGCACAGTAATCCTGTTTAATGACTGGATTTTCATGTGAAACAACACTGTTAAACTTGTCTGTTTTAATATTCCCTAACACAGCTCATACACATATTTCTACAACGCCTACAAACCAAAACTACAGGCTGCTGTTTGTAGACTTAATGTTGTTCCTGGGCCTTTTACATTGGAATGTAAACTGACAGGAATAACAGATGCTGTGTACCAAAGTATAGTAGTAATAGTAATATTAACAGTACTGATTGGTACTTCTCTCAAAAAAACCCTACCTTATCAAACCATTCGTTTATGAATGAGAACCTTCTATTTTCAATATACTACAATTGTGCAAAGGAGCCCTCTGGGTGAGGCGGTTCATGCGTTGTGCGACTGCGGCAGCAAAACTTCGGTCAGCTTGTACAGAGTGACATTTTGAGTGCTGTGAGCATAAAAAGCATGTAATGATATGAGGGATAATAACAAAACACAAGTCACAAATCTGTGAACAAGACATATTAAACGTACCTTTGACACTGAGCACGGGGCCTGTCCTCAGGTAAGATGGACAGGAGTGTTAGTGATGGTGACAGAGGGGAGGTGGTGGAAGCGTAAAGCTGCCTGGAATGGCTGCGCTGACAGCACTTTATGTTGTGCTGAAATTGACTTGACATTCAGGTAACCCCAGTCGTCTGATCCCTATGTCACTCAAGTCTGTCTTTCTCTTAAAATAATGACCTCAACCTGCATCAGCTGGCAGAGGGTGACTTATAAGCTCCAAAATCACTGGTTAGTGGCCAACGAGGACGTAAAGACAGATGAGGGGCACAACATGAGAGAAAGATGGTGGACTTACTGGACTGGGCGGTGCGAGCCTCGATTGGCTGCGTGTAGACACCTAAACCCATCTCAGAACGGGCTGCCAGCGAGAAACGATACAGAGTGTCAGGCTTTAGACCATCCACAGCATAGGAGCCCGCTGGGTTGAAGGTCACATGTAACTGGATGGTTCAGAATTAGATGGACAGATGACAGTCAATTACAATTACAGTCACACAAGTCTCCTCATGACTTGGCATGAAGGAATAATACATGTACGTGTATCAAGATGAACAAAGTCTTCAACTGAAATGAGTTTTACATTTAAATCGGAGAATAAAGCAACATTTCAGAGCAACTTTTTGGGAAAACAAGTTGTCCTCCTCCATTAGAACCGATGCAGTCCAGCAGAGTTGACTCAATTACTGTGTTGCTTGTTACTACAGTACATGTTTCTCATCAGCTGAGGAGTTGACTGCATTACTAAAACAACAAACACAGACAGCGTGACGTTATATAAGAGTAACATCATGTTTTTACTCTAACCTTGTTGTCTGAGCCGGCCTCCCAATACTGCAGCTCATACTTAGTGATGGGGTCCTGGACCGGCCACAGCCATGTTAGCATGATGCGGGTGTCTAGTTCAGCTTCAGCCTCAAAGCTGGACGGCTGGGCAGGGACTAGGTACAGAGAGACAGGAGGACAGGTAGGACACAACCAAAGCTAAATGTTCTCCACAGTGTCAGCCACAACTGATTGTGGTGGTAGTTATTTCTCATTTTAGCTCTTTGTCTCACAGGAATTACTTTTACATATTAATTTGAACTTCCGCTGGCTTATTATGGAAATCAGGTGTTGAAACACTACATATATGACAACTATGACGAGAAATATCCCCTTTAACATACACAAAGATCGACAGACAGTTGTTTGCTGCTCACCTCCCTGCTGGGTTTTGACTTGCAGGATGTCAGAAGGTGGACCATCTCCCACCGAGGTGAAGCCTAGCACCCTCAGACTGTAGGTGATATCAGGAGTCAAGCCAGAGATGGTGGTGAGGCTGCTGTCATCTGTGTTGTGTTTCTGCCAGGCGCTGAGCGGAGCGGTGAGGTCAGAGCTGTAGTAAACCCTATAACCCCTGATTTGCCCATTGGGTTCCTCAGGAGGTTCCCACTGGACCAGCATTGTGCTGGCACTCAACATGCGTGCTTGCACGTGCAGAGGTGGTGAGGAAGGGGCCTGTTCACCTGTGCGTGTCTCCACAGGGTCACTAGGCGGCCCGCGGCCAATGTTGTTGACAGCCATAACACGGAACTCATATTCAGAGTAGGGGCTAAGTCCTCCAATGCTGTAACGAGTGGTGGCCACACCTTCCACCTCTTGGAAGCCATTGTCCGATGACTTAGCTCTGTACTGGATCATGTAGTACGACACAGGCTCGGGGTTCCCAGAATCCCAAGTGAGAGTCACGCTGGTGGCTGTGGTCTCAGTCACAATGAGGGAGGTGGGGGGCTTTGGCAAGGCTGAAGAAGCAAGTATTCACTTTGATATTAGAACTGGACTATTAGGAATTTTCCACAATTTCAGAAAAGTAAACATCTGGCACGCTCGATATCGTATTTCTGAAAATGTAGACAATACACCAAAACTAAGCTCCTGTCTCAGAAAGACATGATTGGTCTTATTTTCCATTCTGTATCTCATAACTCTGAAATGATTGTTTCATAAGCTAATCCTTGGAGTGCTGTAAGCCACCATTATCCCTAAATGAATACAGCACCTAGACTGCAATCCTAACTTTGTGTTTCATAACAGTCCTGGCCATTACCAACCATTCAGGAAAATTGCAGGAAAGTGGTTGCAGTTTAGTGTGAATGACACACACAAACAGAACAGAGGGTCTTCATTATGGCTTCCTTGAACAAGGGAGTCTGAATAGCTTTGGTCGCTCTAAACGATGGTGACATTCTGTGCATTGATTGGTTGATTGGCAAGGGTGATCAATACACTGCTAAGAGCGGCTGCAACATCACCTTTACATAGTCACAGGTGGGTAGACCCTTTCTGATAGAAACACTGTGATGCAGAAAATCACAAGCTCTGACTTTGACGCTCTTTCAAAAAGAAACATGACCTTTTTTGTTGTTGTTAACTAACCCCAAAAATCCAAACAGCGACAGTACGGGGGCAGCCATTAAACATAAAACAATTTGGATGCCGTTTAGAAGTGGTTTATCCTGTAATAATATAAATTACCCAATAATTGTAATGAACAACATACACTCTCACCTTTGACAGTGACCTGAGCTGTGGCGTCAATCATGCCCAAAGAGGAGATGGCCACACAGGTGTAGTTGGCAGACTCACGGATGTTGGTGACTTCCAGCACATTACGTCCCATGGGCATCTCCTCCTCTTTGGTCAACTCTTCTACACCCATCGTCCACTTGACGTAAGGCATCGGTGAGCCCACAGCCACACATGTCAGGTTGACGCTGCCACCGGGCATCACCTCTTGGTTAGTGGGTGGAATAGAAAATCTGGGCGGAACTCTTCGCACTAACAGAATGAATAAAAAGAAAGAAGTGATTAGCTTGGATATGCAAGGATAAAAAACATAGTTGTTTGTGATTTGCTAAATGATCACATCCCATTCTGTACCACAAGGCTAAAAGCTAAATCAGAAAAGCTAACAGAATAGGGGGCTGATTGCTTTTGTCCAAACGTGCAGTTGAGCACAATGGAAATAATCGCTCTGTCACAAAATGGCTCTGGAAATTCACAAGAAAACTTTGAGGGGGTGTTTTGTCCCCTTGCCTACAAAGGGGAATATAATCAAAAAATAGCCCAGTTTGCCGGAGACTATGACTGGCCCTCTTTTGTCAGAGTGTCAAATGGTGGCGAGAGTTGCATCATTGAGGGACCCTGTGGAGATGGCATTGTTTGAATTCTCCTCCTGCTCCCTCTCCCTGGCTCCTTCTGCTCAGTCTGTCTTTCTCGCGCTTTCTCCCTCTCTTTGAGCAGTTCTGATATGCAGATAGGCTGACATTAAAAAGGGGTTCCCATGGAGACAAGAAGGGCCGTTGACGTCGCCAGGGACAAGGCAAACACCGATGCAGAGGCTCAATGCTATTCTGAAAAGCTGCCCCAGTATAAACAGGCAGTCGGCATTTACATACGACTTGTTTTCCATCTAAATAAAGATACACAAGAAATGCCTGCCATTTTTAAATGCTTCCGAATTCTTTCTGGCAAGTTTTTGGCAACCAGAACTCTTGGCATGGTAAAGGAAACCAAATTTGACAGTGCTATGTGTATATTCATCAGTGTCAGACCTGTGGAATTTATGACATCCTGAACATTTACATAGTACGAGCTCAACGTGAGAAGGAGGAGCTCTGACTTTTCTACCTTTGACTGTGGAGAGAAGAAGCCAAGCCAAACATTTAGCTCTCTAGCGAGACCCATTATTGCAACAACACTACTGCTGGTTGTATATGTTCCAAACACTGCAGCATTTGAGTATCCCTGCAGAGTTTATGCTGCTTGTTTGGCCTAATGCACTACCACATCTCTGTATCTCGGGGAGAAAAAACAAAAGAAAAACCCTTGACTGTAATTGCACGAGTCTCCATGAAAATGGATTTTCAAATGCGAGTCTCCCTTCGCCATCTTTTACTCCACCTTTCGCCCCTCCCTCCCTGATCTAATTTGAACCAGAATGTCCTCACAGCCGTGCTTATTATTCCCTTCATTATGAGGTGAAATAGAAGAACACAAAAGCACCTGTTGAGGTTCTAGTCAGGGAAAGGCTGGTTCTCTGGACTTGACTATAATAAGGGAAACTTGGTATATATTCATCTGAATTTTGCCAAAATAATTGAGGTGCTACTGTTAATTTTTAATCGATACAGTCACGTAGGTTGCAACTACTTGGCTCGATATCTCAGAAAAACAGTAATATCTAAGTTCTGGGCATGATTATGGACTTTGGAGTTTGTTTTACACAATTTCTCAGATAAAACACAACTTTTCAGCAGGTCTTTGAAGGGATTAGTCCTTTCAAAGGGTGTGTGGCAAACAAAAATCGATTAAAGACTGGAGACAGTACAGAGGTCAGCAAAGGTTTAGGCCAAAGTAAAGATGACTATCTAATACTAATCTGGAAAGGTTTACAAAGATTTACATCAGCCATAATGTCGGCTCTCTGAAGTTCACTGCTAATTTTTACATGCAATGACTGGACAGGCTGAGTAGTGTTAGCAGCCTGGGAACAGGACGAGGACGACATTCTCAAGCAAAGCATGCATGGGAGCTGAGGAAAGATATGGGAAGGGATCACAAGTACTCGGCGGGGTGGGAGGGAGGTAATAAAGGGGACACTCTGTCTAGATTTCTCATCTAAATGACTGTGCATCTGATTTCCAGAATGACTAATGGATGACAGACTTTCTTTTGAGCATTTCAAGAAAAAGTGTGATTGGTATTCTTGTGATGATGGTGGCAACTGGTGTCAAACAACAGCGGCATCCTCAAAATAGCAATTTATTTATTCATTTGATTTTTTTTTACAAATGCTTATGAAAAAGAGAGACCCCAAGAGAAGTGGGCCTAATTTAAGACCATTAAACTCAAAGTATCTGTTATTCTTTCATGATCCCATAGACTAAACAGTGCTAAGAGCAGTCAGTCAATGGGGCCCTGTGTATTTTGAACACTTAATGTTGTGAATAATTCATGGCGTGCGGTTAAGTTTGGAGAGGTGCTGTGGAACAAAATGACTACAGGGCAGGTAATTGTTATCGATTCCCCAGAAGCCTCTCTCCTGTTGAGAGCAGCTTGGGGAGACGGGCTCCGGGACTCTATCAAAACCACAAAATAAGCCCTGTCTCCACTCAGCTTGCCTGCGTGCTGGATACCTATAAATTTAACTGCCTTGACAAAGTGCCCAAGGATAGCAGAACCTGTTCAGTCAATCAATATCTTTGCAAACTGGCACAGAGTCTGGTGGGCTCCAAGGCTTCCTGGCAGCAGAGCTGGGCTACCATGATGGCTGATCATCGCCTCTGTCAACACAATGCCAGCTCATTCGTAAATATTTGATAGGTTTTGTGAGGTGGTGTTTTTCAAGATGCTGTTCATTTCTGTAAATGTATGGCTCATGGACGTTGAGACGTGAAATCCATTACTTATACCACTTGCAATATAGAGAGCAAGAAAGGACGTCTGTCTTTTCATGACGGTAACATCACACCCCTCAGTTATCATTCAGTTGAGGATGATCTCGACAGTAGAACAGACGTAATCCCCTGAGAATGGGTTTGTCACTTCTGATACCCATGTACCTCTTTGGAGGAGCACAGGTGTTACCGCCTAAATACCTGACAGGTCCAGTTGCCACCTGAATACCGGAGTAATCCATCACACACCCTTGGGCTAACAGAGACAGATGGAAAGTCTGAGGGTGAAAGCAGCTATAGTTTCAGGTGCTGGTGATTGACAGTGACAATATGGGTGGGGTTGAGAGGAACAACAAAACAGATACTAACAAGCTTCCTGGCAAGGTTAACTGAATGTTTCTGATGAGTGAAACTAAGAAACATGCAGGAATTATTCAGGGATCCATGCAAACAAGGAGACAACACTACATTTACACTGAGTTAGATTAGGGACAGCTAATAACTTTCAGGGACAGTATTGCAGCTTCTTCATCAGGAGGGCTGGAAAGGATGGTTGACGTCTCCTAAAATCAGCATCAAATGAATAGGTGGGAGGGTTCAAAGTGAAAATGACCAACCTTCACGCTGATCTGTTTTGTAGATGAAGTGATTTGATGGGGGTGAGCAATGGAATGAAGAGATACAAATTGGAGAGGAAGACATTACAGTGAAACAGAACAGTGTTTTGGTAGGCAGCGGAAGTAAGTGGTATGGCACAGAAAGGCATAGTAATGAATACAGGCATCAGGAAGGGGCGCTCACTTTATTTCATTGGTTTTTAAAACAATTCTGTGTCTAGTTTTATAAAACCAAATAATTTATTACTAAAAACTAACTAAGATATGTTTTGATAATTAATTTGACATCATACTTACTGTACCACGAAACATCATTTAAGATATTGCTTATTAAGAGCAGGAACTTCCTCAGGCATCTGCTGGTTGCCTAGCAACCTCACAGTGACAAGACTCATCAAAGTCGCTTTGAGTAAGCATGTTTTACAAAATATGACATATTCCAATAAACCCAGACTATATCTGTCAAGCATGAAGGATACACAGTTTTCCAATTGCAACACCAATAGGATTTAAATCACATGCTCCCCTCAAAAAGACACTTGTGGGTCTAGAGGACACTAGAAGCACTGCTGTTTGCCTTCTTTTTCATCATTATAATGGCCTGAATGGATCACTTTGTGTGCTTCCCTTCCTGACACACAGACAGCGTGAACATATTTTGGTAAAGGAAAAGCCCAGCTGCAGCACTTCATCCTCTCTGACATATTGGCATGTCACATGGATATATGAAGGCGTGCCAGCAGACAGAAGCTCCTCCATTGTGGGATAAGCACATGACAAATGAGTGTTCATACACAATCACAGGACGCTTGTGATTCCACCCACGTTGATGGAGTCCTCCTCTAGAGGAGGGTCAGCGAAAGCGACCCGCGGCAAACAAGGTGCACACACACCTTTGCACCTACAAAAATGTACACGCTCTTAATGGATGAGAAGTGGACATAAATAAATAGGAATACAGGAAGCAAAAAAAGGTGCAATCCATGAGCCACCCCACTCTCCACGCCCCCACACAGAAATATGAGGACATCATTCTCTGGTGGTTCTATAATGTCAAGGCAAGGGTGGTGTCGGTGTCACTGGCAGTGTAACCTCAACCAGGCACTGGATTAGGTAGCAATGTTGAGTGGAAAAAACACATACTCACTTTCTACTGGTAGGAAAGGGTGTGTGTGTGTGTGTGTGTGTGTGCGCGGGCAGGTGTTAGACCTTGATACAGAACAGTACCACAATTCTTTCGCATTTTTTATATGACAATTTTAAGCAGTGACAACTTTATCAACATTTCAAGGAGACAAATAAAGGGCTTCTGCTCAGTGAGTAGTTTTTAAGAAGGTGCCAAATTTATCCAGCAAAAGATAGTTTGATTGGACATAAAAGGAAAAGGGGAATAATGAAAAACAGTTAATTTCGACAGCAATTGTTTTGATATTATTCTGCTGTGTTTTCAGAGGCCTTTAACAAAAGTGTCTCTTTGATACTGCAACTGGATTTGAATGAATCATTTTTATAGTATGTTGCTACACATCAACACTGTAGAACAGTTCATTTCAACAGTCAATTTTGATATCATTCGGCCATATTTTCACTTGTTTGTTTTTAAGTGTCCCTCTGATATCGCAAAAAGATTGTAATCAATCATTTTTATAGTCTGTTGCTACACATCAAAAGTGTAAAATGGTTTTTCAACAACCTGTTTGCTTTCAAAGCTTGTATCATTTGAGAACAGGCATGGAAAACCCCTAAATCTCCCCAACGGTGTCTCAGAATAATAATTTACGACACAAGAATAAGGAGACATGTATGTCAAAGGACACTTGTGTCGAATCCCTCGTGTTTAGGACCCAATCAAACAGCCAGGCGATAGCACAGCCCTGGGTCTCATCACCTCATTCTTGCTGTGGTAACAAAGACAGACTGAAAACACGTCTAGAGCCTTTGTTCTCCATCCCAGACTTTTAAAAGGTTACGGTCTGTTTGATTTCTATCTCTCTGCTGGTGTGGGGAAGCTGGTGGAAAAGTTGGTGATGGGGCCAACGGGTTGACAGCTACCTGGGTGGTGTTACAGACTTGCTGGGCCTAGGGGGCCTTGCTGGCGCCATGCAACACAACTACTGTAATTACCTCTGAGAGGGGGAAAAAGGGCCATGTCTGCACCTGTGACAGACATGCCCTGATTAATAGATGAGAAGTACATCCTTTCCCTACATTTGCAGTTTGGCCAGCTACCTCACCCTGTCATGATAGAAGATCTAAACCTTCTGGAGCCCTCGGTGTTTCATCTGTGACTTTGACGCTGCTAGAGTCCCTGAGGATGATTTTGCCACTAGTTCCACTGATCTATGAGGAGGTTTGTCTGTAGCAAATACACTTTTATACTTGCTGTAGGAAAAAGGCTGATGCTCAGCTGCACATCCTGGTGAGACAGAAATGTGTTTCTGCAGCATTCTTAATTCAGTTTTCCATTTCTTTTGCAATAGCTCGAAACTGATGTGTCAGGGGAAAAAGAGAGACACTAGATAATTTACTTATTTTATTATGATAAATGGGAAAACAGAGAGTGGAAATACTTACAAGTAAAAAAAATGGCTTGTATGCTACACCACTGTGTGTGCTTTGAACAAAATTATGAAGTGATAGCCAAGCATGTCTCTTTCTTACCCTGACACTTTTACTCCCTCCTTCCCTCCCTCCCTTTTCCACCCACACTAACAACTGGAGCAGCTATTCTGTTTCATGTACATCAGACATGGTGGTGTTATCTACAGGGGCTGACCTACACTACTCCCTCCCCCATACCAGCTCTTTCCAGAATGGGCCCAATGCTGCCCTTGCCCTACATTAGTCTACTCACTGAGACACCAGATCAAAAACACACCCTGAAACTCCAGATCCCACCATGCCTTTAGGAGCTTGAGGTTGTGCGGGAAGGGGTGGGGGTTTTGGGGGTAAGGGTAGAGATAATGGAGCTTTTCCGATACAGTCAAAACAAAGAAGTAAGAAGGCTTGGCATGGCTTTCACTGCCAGCAGAGGAAATGGTTTCAATGCAGCTGTTTTCACAGAGGCTGCACCTGGTTGTGTTCACAGCCAAACAGGAGGTTGAGGTTCGTTCAGCTCATTGGTATGGGAGGAACGGCACGGCAAGGATAATGGTGAGAGAATTGGTTGAACAAGAGATGGAGACAGAAATAGAGGTATAAATGGAGATAGAAATAGAGGTATAAATATGGTAATTACAAATTACACAACAATTAAGGGGAGAAAGATGAATGATCGCTGATGAGTGAACAACTTTTCGAAGCTGAGGGGTTACATTTGTGGTTGCTGAATGCTTGAGACATAAGGAGAGATAGATTATTTAAGAAGTGAGACAGACATTTGGCTTTACCTCGTACGTAGAGATTGGCAGGAGCAGAGTAACGGGTCCCAGCACTGTTCATGGCAACACATTCATATTTCCCCTGGTCTGACTCCTCGCTGTTCTCAATTTGCAGAGCTCCTGTGTAGGAGATTAATATCATTAGTTGTGCAGCAGGACAAGTAACTTGGCGTGAATGCACAGCACAAATCTGTATAGTGACTTGCTAGAGAAGGTATAGAGAACTAGAATAACCCAGTTCATACATAATTAATTGTTCTTGAAAGAATAGGATGCAGTTTTCCATTTTGCTGTCTGTGTGAGTTCAAGGAAACTATTAAGCTAGCTGTAGTGAGAACAAGAGCAGGGTCAGTGAATTGTCTGATTAACAGGCTGCAGCCATCATGATTGAGCCTCATGCTAATGGATACACTGATACATCCAACAAAATGTTTGTGTCTTGCAGGAATATTGTTCTCACACAGATATATGCTTGAATCTTTCTTGCAGTAATACCACTATAAAGGTAGCAGAATGAGTGTAATATCAATCTTAATGTCATAAATGTGCAGCGTTTTATACAGTTTTAGCAAAAGACACTATTTATAGTTCAAGTTCAACTCAAGAAGAGTGGTAGTCATGCCAGTTTATGAGTTTTGGACAAATTAAGTATAACTGGGTATTTTAGGATGACCATGTCTCACCAAAACCCTCCAGGGAAGCACTCCTCAGACAGATGGCTTAGATTAGTTTTCCCTAGTAGCTGCCATCATTACACAGGAGCTAGCATGTTGTTTCTAACAAAGCATGAAAGCCTGGGAGACCTGTCATGGCGCGGTCATGTTGACACCACATGATCCTAAGCTTCATTTAGTCATCGTGATCTAATTCCAGATGGCTGAGAGATCGGAGGAGTTGTAGCATGACAAATTCAAAACAGACCAGCAACGGCAAACTTACCTGCATCCCTTGACTGAAAAATGTATGAAATAAATCTATTTCTTACAGCAGTTTATAAATATATATGTACGTGACAAGTGGATGGTAACAGTTATCATATCTTCGAAACAGCATGGTACTAGCATTAAGTCAGCCAGCCACGATGCCGTTTGAAAATAACAGAAATACTTAGCATAAGATGATCTCAGGATACATTTTTTTGTTCACATCATGCAGTATGAGATGAATGCAACAAGGCGAGACCAAAAAAGTGAAGCAAAACAGGGCGGGGCGGTGACATGTGATAATACCACCACAGATCTCATGACAACACATCTTTCCAAGGTGTTTGCCCTGAACACTGAGCTCATTTCTGTCTGATTCAGCACTGACATGCACCAGCATACTAATGCTGGTGTCACCAATCTGTCAATCTGCCCACTCTCCCACGGGAGAAAACAGAGCAGGTACTACAGATATGCAGGAGGTTACATCTATGGCAGGTGTCAGACCTGCAACACTAAACCCCTTCAATTACGTCCAACTCCTCAAACACTTGTGGTTCCTCAACAAGGTCAGTTCACTGTTTTCCAGAGCAGAAATGAAATGAGGTGCACAGAGGCTGCTCTGAGTCAGCCTTAACTCCGAAAGAGTTAAAAATCTAATTGAGTATGGTTTGCATTAGGAGCCAGAGAGCAAAACAAACAGCTGGAACTTCTGCAGGCTGCAGATGTATTCAGCTTGGCTCCAGACGTCAACTATTTAACTCACTGTTGTTTAAAGGAAGTCACGCTTGCACTCGGGGAGGAAAAGCAGGTGATTTACATAAAAACCGGATTTAAGCCTCCATCTTAACCATCTCTACAAGGCAGCCAGTTCCCATGCTGGGTGGCAGTGCTGTATGCAAATGCATCCACTTCCATTTACTTTGAGGCTGCATAAAGGAGGCAGGTAAGACCATCTTGTGGTGGCGTTGACCTTCAGTTTAGAATGCAACTCCTCATCCCTTTTTGCTGAATAGTCAGAGGAGACTCTTCCGTTGAAAGATGTTTGTTTATGCGTTAATGTGTGCATGTTCAAAAATGTGGTTTATTGCTGGGAGTGTGGGAGGAGTCTTTAAAACAACATATTTTTCCTAAAAACAACTTGCACTTGGGTCAGCATTTCCATCTTCCTGACAACAAGGTCTGTGAATGTTTGTTTGTAATGAGTAGACACACCAGACAGACCATGAGCTAAACAAGCGGTAGGAGGAGACGACAGGTGGAGACGACAGGAGAAGACGGGGATTCGGCTCTAACAGTGTTGATGAACCTGGAGATGTGGCGTCTGGGGCGGTGGGGTGGATGTGGCGGTCAGACGTGAGTGTGAGAGGATGGAAAAGAGGTGATGGTTTCCAACACACTTAATTTATCATCCTTACCTCTAATTGGTGTACCACCTAGGTGGGAGTAATTTTGATGCAAACAGGGTTGAGAGATTAGTTAGTAATCCACTTAAAACAGTGGGAGAAAAACATGGCTTCTGACAGGCCACAGATTAAAAAAACAAACAAAAAAAAAAACCAGAAAACTAATACAGAGTATAATCCACTTAAATGCAATGTGACAAAGTTCAAGTGTACTTAATGCAATGAAGCAAGTATAATATCAGAATGTGCAAGTTCGTCTGCAAAGGAAAGGTATTTAAAACAACTTGCTACTTGCAGACTACAGCTGCAGCCACATCTGTCTTTACTTCCCATTAAAATAATCGGTAATTTTAGCAGTTTTTTTTTTTGTCATGGTCTCTAATAACTCCCATCTATTTGTACAGACAGCAGTTAGTAAAATGGACAAGAGATATGAATGGCAGTCAAACACAGTAAATAGAGTGATGCACAGCACAAAGTATTCAGGTCAGAGGTATTAGAAGTAAGAAGTTAGTATCTCTATAGGATGAATGGTTTGGATGGTGTGGGAAAATAGACCTAACGTGTCTGTGTGCTGACTGAAAAAAAAACGAGTGAGTGTGATGTAATAACAGGAACTGGATCTGCTACAGGGCTGCCTTCTCTGTAAAACTATGGCAGGAAAATTAATTTTTTTTTTTTTTTTTGTCATTGCAACACTGTCCTCATTTCAGGTCGTACGCAGTAATGTAAATCCTGATATTGCAGCAGATGTCAAGAAAAGGATGGTGGATAAAAAGAATTGTTAGTCTGAGGGCAACACATATCAGCACATTTCCAGGCACTCCCTCACAATACGCGAGAAAGAAAACTAATTAAAAGTTTCCTGCCGTAAGTTAAAAAAAAAAACGAAAAAAAAGAGCACAGTTTTATCCTTGTTATTACAACACTATAACGTAGAAGTGTTAGTGTCTACAAACCCGCATCTAATTTGGGTTATGCATATGTGAACGGTCCAAGTGCTCCAGTGACCCATTCTTAGCATCAACTGGACAAGCTTTTCCTTGGGTGGCTTGGATCTATAATGAGAAACCTCGCTTAACAATCTCTGAGGGGATTTTTCACATTTTGTTGGTTCTGAATTGGTCGATTAGGTTGTAAACTTAAAGCAAGAGCGTTTTCCTCCTGCTTGGGTTTGTTTTCACTGAGAGAAAAATCAAAGCATTACAACAAACCAAGAAAGTAGGAACGTTAATTGGTCAGATGTGTCTGGGCAGTGAAGAGAGGAGGGATGTCCTGTGTTCTGGACTAATGTAAAATTCTCCCCCTGCTTCAGGTTCTCACATAATCACACTTTGCTGTAGTTCTTTTGTAGCATATAAGGCACTAAAACTACTTCAGTGAGACTGAAGAGGATTGATTCAACAGAACTACAAGGAATATGTGAAAACACCCTTAGAGAGGGTACAACCTCGCTTTTTCTGGTGAAAGTCATCCATTTTTACACCTTTTTTTCATCTCATGCAGGTAAGTAGACTGCTGATGTGTCCCAAGAGCACCTCACTGACTTTTTGTGAATCCCAGCTAATATGTCATCTGCTGCCTTCATTGCGACCCAGCTACATGTTTGAAATGGGATGAAGGATTATTTAAATCATGTGAAATTCTCTTTCTTCGCTTTGAAATGCTACAAACCCATACATCACTATCAAAGAATACACAAATGACTTCTTTGTTGCTTAGTGAGGGTTCTGTTGTAGGGAATACAATCCTCTAAGAACTCTTAACCAACTAATCAAAGTGGCAATGATAAGCTGACTAAAATTTTCATGTTCTTTGGGATGAAAGCAAATACATCATACGAGACAAGGTCCTTTGTGTTTCTACGTCGTCATCTTGTCTGTTTTCATTTACATCTGTTGCTGTTTCATGTCAAATTCGCCTTTGCTATATTCAAATTATGTATACATCCCTAAAAATTCAAATCAAATTGTACCTGAACGAAGCTGTTTAATGCGCCCGTTGCTGCTGTTGATGTCCACGGGAAGCATGTCCTTGAACCAGGATATCTCCGGGTCTGGGTTTCCGCTCGCCGCACACAGCATGGTGGCGGTTCTGGTGCGTTCCACCACCTTCAACTGGGGCCCCATATCTATGGCGGGGAAGCCATGGGGGATCTGGTTCTCTGAAAATTTGCAAAAGTAATTGCTTTAGTATAAATGCAAACACAGAGGACAGGGAATCTTGAAAAACAAGGAAAAAAACATGGACCATAAAGATTTTAATAGAACGCGCTGTAGGTAGCGAGGACAGAGAGGAGGCTGGAAGAGAGTAAAGAGGTTCACAACAGGCCAAGCAGCAACCTAAAATAGAACAAGAACATACTACTTGTGAATGGCAGATATGCTATTGATTCCTAGTTTAGAATTATAAAAATCCATCCTGACATCCTGTACCAGAATAATACATTTACCTAGTAAGCTCACCTTGGCATTGCTAGAAGTACTCCTAGTCAACAGTGGAGGCACAGAGAGAGCTACTTTTTTTTTTTTTTTTTAGCTTACAGCCTGAAATTGGCAGTGACAGCTCTCATCCACTTTTGTGCTGTTTCAGTACATGATGACAAGTTGTGTCATTGTGTGGCATCAGTCTTGCAAAAGTAAACCACATTTGGTCTTTTGAATAAAATATACAGCAGCTATATGACAGCG
Source organism: Aulostomus chinensis (assembly GCF_037954235.1). Classification (NCBI taxonomy): domain Eukaryota; kingdom Metazoa; phylum Chordata; class Actinopteri; order Syngnathiformes; family Aulostomidae; genus Aulostomus; species Aulostomus chinensis. Next base: position 25,600,874 of record NC_141324.1, read on the forward strand.
AATTTCACTGGAAAAGCCTATCTGTGTAGAAAACCTCATAATAAAGCCCAACTGAAGCTCTGGACAATGTTAGTATAAAGGAAACACAATGGCCCAAAAGAGGAATTATTCAAAGCTTCCTCTCTAACCTGTAATCTCTTTTCTCTCTATGCTTATTGTCTCTCCCTGGGGCCCTAGTATTAAAATGAAATACTTAAGAGGGAGCTAATGATTTGAAACTTATGCATTTGGATCCCCATGACGGGATGCTAACTGCAGGTAAACAAATTATAATGGATAATACTGAACAGGCTAGTCTGTTGAGGAAAGTTAAGGAAGTGGTTTTGAGAACAGGATCACAAAAATAAAACTGTCTGGCTGTGACAGCATGAAAAAATGAAATCAGAGGAAATGTCCTCTTTTAAAATCTGCCCTTTGGCCTCTGTTAACAATGACAGAATTACGCTTAACTAACAGAATTATGTGGAGGAGTCATCTGGCACTACTTTTGCCCAAAACAAAGCAAATTTTTGATGCTCTTAAGAAGATGCGTTGGGATGTTGAAACGTCATAAATGCACACTGAATTAAAAATAATCTATAAGTGGCCCGTGTGCTCTGTCAATGCTGCAAGTCCTGACTTGAGAAGTGGAGAAGACACCTAACTCTTAAAGAGTGGGGGTGCATGTACTCCTGCAAACCTTCTACTTCTGCATGGAGCCAGAGACAGTTTCGGCCCGGCCAAAGCATTGGTGGCTTCAACCATTGTTTTGCAGGCTCCCGCCAAAGCCTCGAGTTTGGTCTTTTGGCCGTCACCATCTTGGTTTTCTGCAACAAGGTATCCATTTTTATATGGTGGACGTGGACACTAGCAACTAAGCTAGTCATGCAAAACTTTACTCTGCCTTAACATAAATTATACACATAACAGGAAGATGATCGGAAAAAAAAAAAATCCATATCACTGCACTGAAGAAGGCTTAACACTGGCCTGCGAGTATATAACCTTGTTTTGAAAAATGTAATTACATTGAGGTGTAGTGCATAACCAGACGTCTTTGTGCACTTGCCCCTACTGGGCACTGGAGACAAAACGGGCTCTTCCACATAAGCTCAATATTTTAGAGCAGCAAGGTTTATCCGTTCAATACATAGTCTATGTGGAAGCCAATGTTTTCATTTCCGTCTGACTGCTGTTAAGATCACATCAACAGAAAAGCTGTCTAACTGAGTTACAGGGTGTACCAAATATGATTTCTTAATTTGTTCCCCTGACTTGGCTTGTCTGTTCAAAATCCATACTTCCATAGCAGGAGCCTGAATAGTGGCATGGGTGTTTGTTGTAAACCCCAGCAGTGCAGTTGCTCCTTCTTTCACCCTTGTGTTTGGCTTGTCGCCCAGATCGTCTCATATTCAGATGTAGTTGACAGATCTCTACATGGCCTCTTATCTCTGGAGAGAGCTTCACTTCCTGTCTTAAGATATAGGATTTGTTTTCAGGCAACCCAGTCGAATAACTACACATCAGCATAAACAAGTACAGCACCGTGAAATAATACCGTGCAATTTGTCATTGTATGAATAACGGTAACAGTGGTGCTTTTTGTTCCTTTGTGGTTTGTTCTTTCTAACCTTCAAATACAAAGAAAAAGGTATTTAGAGAGATGGAGACAAAATACAATGAGAGTCGGTAAAACTCCTAGAGGACACTGAAAACTGTTTAAGCAGCAGTCATTTTCTGAATTAAGGATTATTATGAGGAACTAATAAATAAACACATTAGGATTCATTCCTCTCCTCTGTCCTCGCCACTAAGAGGCCAAAGATGAGGGGGATAACAGATTTATCTTTGTTAAGATCAAATGTGGGTAAGACACTGAATGATAATAAACCCGGAGGGAGCTGAGAACATGCTCACAGTGGTCACAGATCACCTGAGAGGACCTCCCACTGTGGCTGCACACATGGGTTCAACCTACTCAAGAATGCATCCTCGTTCTGGTGGTTTATTCAGCAGTGCGTGTGTGTGTGTGTGTGTGTGTGTGTGGGGGGGGTCCTTTGTGGATTTGATAGGCTTGTCTGTGCAGGGATTCACATGCATGCCCCATAGTTGGGGATTTTAGAACAATTTAAAGTGATAAAAAAACTGTAAAGATGTCAAATTGTCAGTCAACCAATAATACAAAACAAACAGGCTCTCAGAACTTACATTCGGAAAACTAGGGCCAGTCTACTGCAGCTCAGTGAATTCATGACACATGGATGAAAAACGGTGTCCTGACTCATTTGACATTTTCACTGATTTGAGATTTGTAGTCGCTATGTTTCAGTACCCTACACACTCGCCTGTCGGTTAGACCATGTAACATGTGATTCGGCCATCATATCATTCAATTTCTCAGCCAAAAAATGCTGTGGCTTCCCTCCAGGCCTAGTATATAGCAACTATATGATGGAAACCAATTGAGTTGCTGAGGCATGACGCCGTCCTGTCAAACACTGTGTCAGGGATAGCACCGAGCTGTAATGAGAAGTCTATCATAGCACAGTGGTTTTGAGCAATTTCATGCAAAATCAGCAACTTTATGGGTCAACCACAACTTCCTAGATACTCTTGCAACTGCTCTATATGATTTGCGCTGTAGTGTTATGTCGAAGTATATGGCCTAATGTTTTTTTAACTGAAATATTGGTGTGAAATGTTTTCAACCACTTTATGCAGCCTATAGAATATTTATGATTATTGGCAAATGTTTCTAGACGGTGGAAAATGCAGACCTCTGGTAAAAGGGGTGAACGGAGATATTACATGAGCCAGTGGCTCAGTCACACCAGAAAGCACAAACAGGGAATAAATTCAAAAACCTAACAGCTGCTGCGAAGCCTCCACACAGATCTGCACTTTTCTCTGATCAGTGTTTGCATTGAAGATGAGTGGTAAGTAAAACTACTGTGGATATTATTTTCATATGTCTGGTAACCAAGTGAAGCATTCAGATGGTATGGGAATATTAAAATGAATGAGTTGAATGGGCTGCATGTACAGTATAGGTTGTCTTTACAAATGCAAAAGGTAGAGTTGTTAGTTAGCTTCATTGCTCTAATGTTGCATATCTAAAGAAGAGGACAAATTAAGGTATAAACACATTCTGTTCTCTTTCCTGAGGAAAGCAAACATTTTATTGCTAAAGAAATAAAAACACCATCACCAGCCCATCTTGATCTCATAAAAGCAAAATACAGTGCCACCAGGAATCTCATGCAGCCCGAGCAAAACATGATACAGGATGCAAATACATTAAATGGAAAAAATGTAAAGCCTTGTACTGAACGAAAAATGTTTGTAATAAAATTTACAAAGATAAACCTCTGCTGCTACGTTTTAATAGTACATAGCAGGACACTCTGTCTCGAGGGCCGAGATGATTAAGCCTTTCATATGCAGACGCTGACATCCTGCCGCAAGAGCCCGGGGCTGCACAATCCCCGAGTTTAAACTCTAACAAACCACATTTCTTTATGTACTTATACAATGTCAATTTGTAGGATCTCATGAAAAAGTTGAAATACGTCTGAAGAAATAGTTGAGCACACTAGCCTTGCACTTTCTAAAATAGTTTTTTAGTCATCCAACTTAAGTTGTGAATGTAAAAACTTCCAGCTAGTTGCTAAACCCTGCAGCCCACATGCAAAATAATTCTGGACATCCTTATATTCCCTTGGATTTTGTCAAAAACAATAATTGAAAGTTCTCTCATCGTGCATGCTAGAGAGATTTTGATGAACTACTGGTCATGCCATTGTTCATTTCAGTCCGTTTTTATTTGAAGGGAACAGAAAAGTGATGGAAAATTTTAGAGTGAATCCTCTGAAACGGTGCAGCCAATGCAGGCTGCTGTTTGTCAAGATGTAGGGCGTTTTCAATAAAACGGGCTTGTGCCGGAGTGTAATTCATCAGTAAAGCTCGTCCTCTTCTGTCTAGTCAGAGAAGCAAAATACAAGTGAGAGGAAAATCCTGCATTAATGTCACATTTGCAACCCATTACTAAGATGAACAATGGTACGGCAAAACAACAACCACAAAAACAATGTCATGTTTGACGCTTGTGAGGAGATTAATGTTTTCTACATTTCAATCTAACTATCAAACATGTAATTTATTCTGTATATTTCCAGACTAGACTATATTATACAGCAAGCAGACAATTACAGGACCAGTGATCTAAGATCACACAGTGCATCTTTTAAACTGATGTGTCGAATCTGTCCGAACAGTGACATTTAATGGAACTTTGTTTTTGCTGTGTTTTTAAGTGCTTCTGTGATGAAGTTGTTTCAACAAGAGAAGACGAAACGCCCTGGATTTGCAAATGAGCAAATCCAGGAGTGCCAGACAGCCAAGAGACATAAAGCTAGGTACACATGAACTGGTTCTCCCTTGATGTGAAAAATAAATAGGACCATTGTTCTCTCCAAAGCCCTTCATCACACACATGTCATATTGCAATATGAGCAGCTTAGCAGATGAAATAAATAGCAGCTATAACAGAGCCGCAGGAAAAAAAAAGAGGGTGCGGGGTGGGTGGGGGGTTAATGTGGTTTTGTGGTTGCAGTACTCAATTAGAGTAGCAGTGGGGTCCCTGACTTAACACAAAGGGCATGGAGGAAAAACTGGCAACATCATTTGTAAAAAGAAGAGTAATATGGTAATCAGTCAAATTAGGAAAACATGATGCCGTAATCCTAAACTATTCTGTTGGAGGTGTATGCATCTGCTGTACCAACGCAGGCAGGTGCAGCAAGATTTAGATGCACGAAGAGAAAGGGTGTTAAAAAAAAGGGGGAAAAAAAGCGGAGTGGAAGGGAACAGAAAAAAGGGGTGGGCAGAGGAGGGGTGCATGCCAACCTCCTGCCAGCTCCAATTACCAGTGTGAGTGGAGCGTGGCAGCTAGGGCGATGGGTCTAATCAGAGCCCTGCTGAAAGAGACCCGTCCCTGTCCTACTACCCCACTGGGAGACTGCTGGAGCTCAATACCACACTGTCGTCTGCCAGCATTTTTTTCCCTAAACCCAAACACACTCATCTCAATGGGTGAAAACACTCCAGACACCGCAGTTCCCATAGCAGGGGAGTCCTGAAACGGTGGCACGAGATTCGATACTCCTGCATTAACGTCCCACCTGATTTCTATTACTGTACGTTCACACACAGACCAGCATCATAACGAGGCTGTCCATGAAGAGGACGCTCTTTGTCTAGATTTAATAGATGGACACAACTTACATCTTCTCTGTTGCTTTCCAGCAAATCCTTTCTAATTTCCCATTGGTTTCTGCAGATCTGCCTGCGATCACCTGTGAGACGCCGGCTCTCATGGAAAATTAATGACTTCCGGTCACCTTGACGCTCTCGCCGGTCCCTGTGTGAATGTACATTATAGTATCTCCTTTTTTCTTACACTCTCAAGTGCAAAAAAAGGTGAATGACATATGCTGCTATGAATGTTTTAAGTATGGCTTAAACTAGAGAAAGGTCCCTTCGGAGAGAACTTATAGTCATGAAGCATACGGCTGAAACATATGTCTGGGAATATTCATGAGAAAACAACACTACAAGATGAGCAGGAGTTGTGTGAGCTCATGCTTGCAAGCTGCCCACAGCATCCTGCTCAATTCTGTGCGAATAGTTAATCAAATTCAGCATCAACAGAGTGCTATCAAAATTAAGGTGATTGAGTTCTTTAGCTTATACATCTTAGCTGATCCCCTTTCAAAGAAGAAATAAAAGGCCGTATGATCTCCACCTGCGCCTGTTTCCAAGTGATGGATGACAACAATTAAAGGCGATGTCTCCTTTGATAGTGCGAACCAAAGGACCACAGTGGCAGCAACACAGCCACTTGCCTCATGAAATATTACTGCCCTCAAATCTACCCTTTAAAACATACATCAGAACACTGTCTTTACAGGTTTAAAAAAAAAAGAAAAAAGAATATGTGGCTCATTTTGACACTTGCTTGAAGTACTTGTTGGGGGAGAGGGGGGGTAGTTAGTTCCTAACTGATGGCTAATTTTCTATTTTGTTAAATTTGTTTGCTATAAAAAAGACTGTTCAAGTTAAATGTTTTAAAGATGAAAAGCTTTTGTTAATTATTCACATTTCTGCGAGAGAGACGCGTAATAGGTGTTGTCTGGGCTTCAACTGGTCTTGAGACAATCTGGCACTGAAAAGATGTGCTGTCTGCAGAAACAAAGCGCGTGGCCCGGGGCTGTTTCTAGACAAGAACATCGTCGAGACAGACATTTGCATCTGCTTGAGACACAGATGTGTGCGAGAGGTGTCGGCGGTGGGGGGAGGGGGTGAGAGGAGAAAGTTACACGAGTTCAACTGAAAAAAAAAAAAAGATCTATGAATAGTTGGGACGGTGATGATGTGTAAAAAATTCAGCAAGTTCATACAGAACACGTTAGGATAAAAATATTTATGAGGAATGCAGAGGTAATGGCATTGTTCCACTGCTAGAGGTAAGACTGGATATAAAAAGCTTTTATTTACAATAACAATATATCTTTATAGCTGGGGCTTGTTCAACATTTCTGGTGGTCCACTTGTGTTCGAGAGGTTTGATGCTCGGTGTTTGTGTGTGTCTGAAATCCTGTGACATTCAGTCATGAGCTAATAGGCCTGTGAGACAGGCAGACAGAACTGACTGGCGTTCATGCAACAGCCTCTGCGCTTTTGACTTGCAAAATATGGGAGAGAGAGGAGTTTTCTCACATGTTGTGCCATGAAGGGCATGTGAGCAGAACCCTCATGCTCTTCAGAGAAATACTGGCTTGCAGAGCTCCCACTGCAGAGGTCTCCTCAGCAGGGATGACACGGCACACCCCGACATCAAAGACACAGCAAGGAGGCCATTGATGTAATACTGTTGTAATGACATGAAAATGGTGTAAATCTCCATGGAAAAGGAGGACAAGAATGCAAAAATAAAGACCAGAAGATGCAAGGATCCAAACAAGTTCTTTCCGCAGAACGGTGACATAATAGAAGATAACACAACAGCCTTTTATCAGGCAGATAAGTCCATTAACTACAGTTTAGATCAAGTAGCAGGGGAACTGATGGTAATGTACAATACAAGTTCAAATTTATCAGATCATCTTTTGATCCTGTAGCCTTTAGCAAACTATCTCTTGAGCCAGGTGTTATGACAGTTGCTATGGCAATATCAATGCATCAAACAAACATTCCTGGAGATATACGACCTGCGCACAGAGACACATCTGAATGCAACGAATCATCACACAACAGAGTCATAACAAATACACAGTTACAGGGGTTGTTGATACTCTAAATCACCTGTGTGAGACTAAAGGCCCGTGGGCCAGATCCGGCCCGTGCTTTAAAAAGCTCCACCCGGCGATATGATTGTGAACAATTATTGGACTCATCACATGTTTTTCAAAGAGGGCTGCACTGCAATCACCAGCAGGCAACAACATGCATGTTTTATGGCACGTGCTGCTCTCGGTAATGACGTTGAACAAAACATCTCAGAGGACACGTTTCCTCCATCCTGAGAGTTTACAGTCTTGTCTACACTCACTCGAGACACGGCGGCACGAGCCTCAATAGATGGTGGGAGCTAGGAGGATGCACTCACTGAGCTGTTTATGCTCTATGTTGCGATCCTGAACACTCTGGCACACATGAAATATTGTTTGAATAAGCAGGAAACCAACAAAGAACATCTTTATCTAGCATGGCTAGTTATAGTAATAGCAAAGTGTTGCTGGAGAAGAATTGTTGACAGAAAATGGACTGGAAGAGATGTTTGGTTCCTTTACATGTTGGAAGATTTCTCATTGGGGAAAACAGCTGTACTGTGAGGAAACAAAGAATCCTGTTTTTATGAGCAGCAACATTGATACTGATGTGTTTTGGTGGAATCCACACACACACACACACATATTTTGCATATACTTTTTATGCACAAATAAATCAAAAATAAAAACTCTACATAAAAGAGCACCCTTCACCACTTTATCCTGTTGGGAGGTCTGCTTCCCGATGCTTGATGTATTTTTCAAAAAATTTTCCTTGCAGGGGAATTTTAACAAATCCCCAAATATGCAAAACCCTGTCTTCCACAATATGGTAATCATCATATTTTCCTAATCCTGTTCCTGGGAAGAGATATTCTGACATATTTCATCAAAATAACGTGCAATCATAAAATATATAACATTTAATATTCCATATTTCTGCTGCCAGATCAAGATTAGGAAAAAAGATAACCAGTTTCAGACCACATGTCTATATCTGTAAATTTACTTTCATTGTTTAATACAATGAAAAATGAGTTTTTGTCTGAAAGAGAGCCAATGACGAACTTTTTAAATTTTGAACAGAGCCCTTATTTTGACCTGTAACAGGCCAACTCACACTTCCAGGATAAATAGGAGCTGTGAACAATAGAGCAGTCTCTGTTATTTGTTTGGGAAGACCCTCTGTGCCTCAACTGCTGAACCTGCTCAGCTAGTCCTCTCTAACCTGCAGTGGTTTCACTGAACAAATCCTGTCACTTATTCACGCTGCGCACAAACACACCTCTGTTTAACTGGTGAAGACTAAGGTGCTCCTGGGCCATTCAAATGAAGTGATTTGGCTTGTATGTGTAAGTTTTAAATACTCGTTTGACCTACATATTAGGGTTAAGTCTGGGCTCCGTGCTATTGTATGAGGGACAAAATGATGTACAAACAACATAATGTGGCCCTCTAAAGACATCCTTGGCAACAAACTGTATTCTACAGAGGTTAGGAAATAGCTTTGTTTGGAGCATAATACGCCGAAATCTAAATGTGAATTGTGACAAATGGAGGATAATTCCTTTAAATAAAGTGAATCATATCACAGTTACAATCAGTCAAAACAACCACAATCTGTTATTTTTCTAAATCTTGAAGCCCCATGAAAACTAGTTGGTTTAATCTATAGGTCTGCATGGAAATCCCTTGCTATGTGGTCAAACAAGGCCCACTTACAAGCCCTTTCTGACCCTTAAGTTTATTCCTCCCATTTTCAGCACCCTCAGAAATTGAATTTGACACCCCTGCACTAAATAGTGCATGCTAGTTGATGTGTCACTGAGCTGTTTATCCAAGTGTACTTGGAGTAAAAAGACTGTAATGCATGCTATGACCTTTGAAATAATACACTTTTTTGTCTGGCTGAGCAGAACATTTGGAATTACTTCCTCGCCTACAGGCAGATAATCAATAACAGTCATCTAATTCTCCCCCAACTCCTTCCTTTCTTTCCCTTCCCTCGCTCCCTTTTTTATCATCTCCATCTCCCCACTTTCCTATTTCTCTATTTCTCTCTTTCTCCTATCTGATATCATACTTCCTCTGTCATCGGTATGATCTACAGCCCTGCCAGATGCCTTGCGTCTGTTATTTATGCTGCAGCACACTGTTTAGTACATAACCGTGGCCTCCGACCCATTACTGCAACCCAGGGGTGGTCTTCGGAATTCACATAGTTATGCTGACCGAGTCACCTTGCGGGACAAGCACCGCTGCACAGAATCCCATCCTCCATTAACTACACGATATGAGTAGCACAGCTGTAGGCTTTCATTTTGAGATTACAGCTCTACTTCTTGCCTTGTGGTCCTACTAACAGGAGTTTGATTGAAGACCCTTGAGATTATGGTATTACAGAGTACACGGTTTGTGGTTTACTGCTTATTTTAATGTAACTGCTTCTAAGACGGAAAAAAACCTCAGGGCTCATGGTAAATTCTTGTGGTAATGCAGTGTGGCTAATAAGAACAGGCTATTTCTCTCGGTGTCTCAAGAAAAAGGACAAGGACGGGACCAAAAATCAGGAACCATGACGGTTAATGAAATTGGTCTACAAAAGGAAGGAGAGCAACAGTTTGCAAATAAATGAATTAATTGATCCTCTCCACACCTCAAATTAATCATCGGCAGAGCTTTATTGTGACATGTTTAGTGTAATTATGGTAGATAGGGATGGCTTTTATGAGTTTTGAGACAAGCAGTGGATGTAGTGAAATGTGGCAGGTTCCCTTAATTAAATCCTCACTGGCTGGGCTCCTGTGACAGCCTTTACTTATTCTCTCAGTCAGAGATAATGAATAATACACAGTCTGTGAGTCGATGTCAACAGTCTCAACTTTGATTATGTAGGGGTCTGCAGAAATGATGGCTGTTGAAAAAAATATATCACATTGCATGACCTGTTAGCTGGTCCCCTTCAAAAGAAACAAGATGCAATAATTTCATCAAGACCGGGCAGCAGCTCAGCGCTGGTGGTAACGTGGTTATGATGGGAAGGTCAGAACATAACCTTCAACCTAAACTGCTTTGATTGCTGGTGGCGCTCTGGTGGTGAGAGAGATCTGGCTTGAATGTTTTAACAGCTAATCAGATGTATCGCCCTGGAAGTTAAACCATATCTGATTCGACTTCCTGTGGGTAACATAACATTAGCCATTTTGGGGTCATTTCAATTAGTTATATCACGATATCTGCTGTAACCTCTCCCTCGTTTTAATCAGGGAGATTGGCTTTTGTTCAATCGTCGTCATTAAATAAGCGAAGAGAGAGTTTCAAAGGTGTTCTGACTCTTCTAAAACAAGTAGACACATAGATATGAAATGTTTGGTGCAGACACAGTGAAGGTATTAAACAGGTTAGACTTGAATATGAGCATGCAAGCTCAGTCGACCATCGCTTGCAAAACAGGTTGAAAATATTGATGCACATGTAATGCATGCAAAATCAACAGTGCCTTTGACAGCTGTATGCCGACCATTCAACTCCAGCCTTGAAATACACAGTTTAGCAGCTTAGAGAAAATAGGACTATGCCTCTTAAACATGTGAAAAATGTCAAGCTGAAGGCCAAGCTACGAGGCCGATAGTGAGTCAAGCCGTTTTCCCCTGCCTCCTATGGCCCAGTGGGTAAGCCAAGAGGGCTTGGTGTGTAAATGTGTGAGGAAAGGGGGTCAGGGTGAAAGGACTCCCATTAGCCAGCTCATTGAGTGCAGGTATTAGAACTCCCCTGACATGCGGTGGGCCCATCATCCATAGCCAGTCAGGGCCTGGGGAGCTGTTGACTCATTGGCCTGCAGAGCCATAAAATGGACCTTGCTCTTTTTACCTGCAGGGTTACAGACCCAGGACGCCATTATTAACAAATTAAAAGAAGAAAACATGTCAGGTTTTCTCCTCTTATATTGTGTGAGTACATGCAATGCAGCACAGCAACAGCAGTAATAGTTGTTATGTTAATTCTATAGGGGAAGCACCAGTGGGGCATTGCATTAGGCTTTGAGCTATGTTTTTCTTTCTGGAGTTCTCTCCCATGCGTTTTCAAACATGACTTACAATCTATGAATTCTATTAGTCACCTGAGTCCAGCTATATGATTTACACTTTATATTGTTATGGTTTTCTTGCGCCACATGGGAGGAAAGTATGTAATAAACAACCGAGGAGTGGAACCAAAAATTGGAAGACAGGTTGAGCCTTGGCTGAACATAAAACACCTCAAATGAAAACAAGGGGAGGTAAAGCAAGAAGGAATGAACAAATGTATTTAATGGAAGTCTCGGCCGGTACTGTATGCAGGTCCCAATGTTGCTTTCCAAACATGAACCTTTTTTTTTGTTTTTGCCTGAATTATTTGAAATACAAATATCTTGACGGCAGGTCAAGAGTAAAAACAAAAACTAGCCACCCTGGCTGACTAACTGCATTGAGAGGTGTATCAGGAGCAATGTGCTGACTTATCAACCCAGCAGGCGTATTAATAGGCTCACTTCGCTTTGGTTCCACGTACAAGGCTGACTTCACTGAGGTTAGACTGGATCCTGTGGAAACTCAAATAATGGAGGGAAATTATCCAGTGGGCTATTATCAGGACGATTGCGAGTCATTTCACCAGCTGTATTTTTGTTGAACCCAAGCGCAGCCCATGGAGCTAAATCAAATAAAGAGAAAATACATAGAGAGATGAGGAGGAAGTCACAGCTCTCCTGCCGAGTAAGAAGGAAACGTTTGCAGCAAAGAATGGGAGCGGACGTGGAAAAGTTTAGAAGAAGCCACAAATGAGGGCTTGTAGACATGGCCTGAAAGGAAAGTGTTGGCACTTCCTTACTGTACTTACCCAAAGAGTTTTAACATGGAAAATATGCATTGTTTACAGTCACTGCTGTCCATGGGCATGTGTGCCACCACCTTAAGTAAAGCTGGAGGAAAATATGATGACCACACAATCAGCTTCTGGTGTTGTAACAACAACAACAAAAAAGAAAAAAAAAAGATAATCATGACAGGTTAAAAATGTACCAAAAAAACCCCAAAACCCTCCAATTTGGTCATCTCTGTTACTCAATTGAGGAAAAACTCAGTGGTGTCTGTTTTGTCATTCTATTCAGGCACAACTTCCAAGCCCAAACATGCTCAAAAAGCCACCCACGCCTTCACACATGTAAGATCCCAATGCACTTAGCCATGGTGGCTGTTCCAGACAGCTAGTTGACTGGCTTAAGGACAAGCATTTGACATGATTTGTGTAAAAATGATGGTTATATGGGAAGCTGTAAGTGGCTCCTGTAGGTTGCCCATTATACAGTCAGTGGGTTTTCACACACAGTTGCAATTACACTATAGTTTTGGCTCAATTAGACCATTTGATAGGACTACTTTCATTATCTCTGTATACTAGAACCAGGGAAGAATCTTACCCCGTTACAGTCAAACACACTGTCTTCAAGATTACCTTTCACATCAATTATTTACATATTTTAAAATTTCTAGTCAGACCAATGAGCTTCCCAGACTCCTAACTGCTGCTGATGTTGGAGGAGGCTACAGACCCGAAGAGGCTCAAGCTGCACCCTTAGCATCACCTGCTCACATCCTCTGTCCATCATTCCCCTCCCCTTTCTCTCCCTTTTTATCTCTGCCTCGCTCTTCCCTTCTGTTTATCTGTCTTACTCTGTTATCTATCTTTGTCTCTGCCCCGCTCTCCTGCACTCTTTCCCCCCAAAATGTCAAAGCTGATAGCTGTTCCCATTGAGCCTGGATCTGCTAATAGAGAATTGTTGAGTAAATTCATTGACCGAGTGTGGTACTAGACCTGCTGTACTTGTGCAGTGTCATGAGATACCTTGTGATTTGGCGATATTCAAATAAAACTGACTTGACTTGACTTGCAAAAAAATCAAAGTTCCCCCAAAATCTCTCCAACAGAATTATGAAGTAACCCTAACCCAAAAAGGTGCAACTGACACGTTATCAGGAAACAGACAAGGTTGAGGAGTTTAGAATAAACATTTACCATATAATTAAAGTGGAGTATCACTCAGCACGCACACGTGTTGAAGCACTTGTGCTGCGTGACATGATTGGTCATGCTCTCCCAAAACAAGTCTTCAGTAAAAATCAGCAATTAATAATGAAAGCCTGCTGCAGCTGTTTGTAGCAGATATTTAATAACGGATGTCAATCTGCAGATATCCCTGTCTCTTCCTGACAATTTGCAGATATTAACCGATGGGCATGTCTTGTCACATCTCCAATATCTTTAGAAAACCCAGAGACAGAATCCAGATGAAGAGTTCAATATGTCCTGACAGTTAACAGTGGCTGTAACTACAAGTTTAAAACAGCTCTGGTCTCAATAAATGTACGGCAGCAACCTTTTTACAGGCTGGAGCACAGTGGGTAGACACTTTAACAAGAACAACTGTTCGATATCATGAAATCCTGTACATGAGATGGGAAATAAGCATTAACAGTGGGAAGCTTATAGAGTTTAACTGGTGATAGTATTTATGGAGTTTTTTTATAGCTTGTGCTATTCAGGTAACATTATACTGTGTGGTGTTTCTGGTTTGTCCTCTATGATCTCCATACAAAGGCAGTATTTTCTGCAGAGCTGTTGTACTAGATTGTATTTTCCCAAACAGCTGCTCCAAGTACTGTGTCTACTCTCACAAGGTGGTAATACACAGCCGGCGAGCGGTTCAGCAGGAGGAAAGGTTTGGATGCCCTCCCAAAAAACCCAGAGTTAAAACTGGCACCTCCGCTGGTTCATTTGAACATTTTCTTTTCGCTGTTTCGAAGAAAGTTAAAACTCTCTTTGAGAATCATTGGCCCATTTATACCAGAATAGATGTGCCCCTGCAGTAGCCTTCCCTTCACACCTAACATACTTTTTTTAATGAAAAGCAGAAATGTATATCACTTATTGAGTCATTAGAATGCGCTGCAGGTGTATTTTGAAGTTTTAATACGAAATTATGCACTTTTATGCACAGTTTAGGAAGCCCAGATCATGCAACTTATACAGAACTAATCTAATGCACCACCTGTGTTCGGAAAAAAAAGAGATGATAACCAAATATAATGGCAGGCTCTTGTGGTTCATATGCAGGCCCCCACCCCAAAGCAGCCACAGACATGAGCATCACTGACAGCTCAGGAGTACCAGACCTTCCTCTCTACTGATACAGCTTGCCATAAGCATGGAGTGACTGATGGACAAGTATGGATGATAAAATGTTGCCGCAGAGCAGAAACGACTTCATCCAAATGTCGTAGGTATTAATATTTAGTCCAGAGTCAAACCGATCCCACTGGATCAATTACCCAGGTTCAATTGGACATGTAATTACATTTTGAAAGATATCTATAATTGTGGCACATTTACCTTAAATCATTTTAATTCAAAGATGAACTAATTTTGTATGTATTTCATCATGTGTGTGTCTTCGATAATTTATAGAACTGGAGGTCAGATACAATTTAATTCTGGCAGGGATTCTTGAATTTAATGTCCAGCTGAAGGACAAAGCAAGGTGGCTTCTGCTGGTTAAAGCCACCCACTAACACCACCAAAACCTCGACTTTTTTATACCTGCACATTGGACACGGACAAGCTTGAATGTTATGCAATGAAAAATCAAGGTTAGGCCAGCAAAAACTAAAAATGCTTGTTTGTGTTTCTGTCTTTATTCCTTGTCCATTCATGTTTGGTTAACGGGGGCTACAACATAGCTACTCAAAACCTAAAAGCTCTCTGTCCTCTTTTAATGCCCAAGTCCTTGGAAGTGAGGATGTAAGGATGCAGATTGGGTGGCCAGCAGAGTGATTCCACCTTGCCATATTGTGAGTCCTTGGGAGAAGCACACATAGACAGATGCAGTTTGTAACTGTCAGGCTGGATATGATCTACGATGCTAGGCCTCCAGCCAGCAGATGGTGGGAGATATTAAATCTGTGGCGCAGACCGTCTCAGTGGAGCTCAGAAATACAGAAAAGGAGGCTACACCTGTAGATCTGTGTGTGTATGTGTGTGCGTGTGTGTGTGTGTGTGTGTGTGTGTGAGGAAGCGTGTCACTGATGGCATTGCGTGCATGCAAGTTCCGTTTTCCTTTGGCATGTTGTGACAAATAACAGCCCTCCCTGAAAACAGAGGAAGAACCAGTTCTTTCCAAGGTAAAGCTTCTCACCTACAGTTTCATTTTCATCTACACCTTGTGCATATTTCAACATGTTTATCCAGCCGCTCAATTTCTGCTATTAAAATGGAAGCACAGACTTGACAGAAACACAGTAACATTCAAAAAGAGAGAGGGAGTAAGGAAGTAATGTGGGGGAATAGCAGTTACACAACAGACCTTATTTTGGTCATGGTGGATGATTTGAATAGCGCAAAGGAAAGGAGAGGATTAAGTTGTCGGAGGAGCAGGGCTCAGTATTAAATCATTCCAATATAGCCTCTGTATGTATTTATCTTGCCTGGGAAGAGGCGCAATGAGATTTCTATGCTGTTTATCCAGTCAGGTCTGTTGTCCGCACTTGCCTGGCTCCTGAGATATTTATTACTGGCATTGTGTCGCAGTCATTTTCTGCCTCTGCACCAGGGACTATAATGCATGCCTAGCAAATAAAAGCCTTTTCTAACCAGAAAGGCCGTAATTTGTTTACTGCCACCAAACACAGGACCACAAAATACACAGTAAAGCTGGGAGACTGTACTGAGTTCAATCTGTGTCCAAAAGCTATGAGGTTGTTACACTGGGGCATGATTATGTCTCCTCTCCTCTCTTAAAAAGTTAACTGAACTTGCTTGGAATTAATATGCCAAGCAACTGTATCACTCCAAAGTTGGATGTTTTACATGTTTTCAACTACTTTTTTGACACTGGTGGAGCTTTGAATAGTTGCATATTTCTTGTTTGACCTTTCTAAAATTCCAGCCCCCCCAACTGCACAAGTTCAAAACGAGTTGCCAGGGCACATCAAAAAGTTGGTCTGAAGGGGAACCTTTCTAATTCATGCGCTGACAGGGGAGGATTTTAGTAATGATGGGGCTTTTGATCTAGCACCATTAACTAACAGTCCTCCGTTCTACAGACAGGTCTGCTCTGTGTGTGTGTGTGTGTGTGTGTGTGTGTGTGTGTGTGTGTGTGTGTGTGTGTGTGTGTGTGTGTGTGTGTGTGGTGTGGTGCGGTGTGTGTGGGACCACAGAATCATTGGCAACACCTCGAAAATATACCTGCATTTTACCTCATGTCTATCTCAAGAGTCCCGGGAACCACAGCAGATATCAGTCTGACATTTGAATGTTTCTTTTAGCTTTCTGGAACATTTTTGAAATAACTGAGGAAAAAAAGTTGATGGGTGAATAAGAGTTGAGTTCCTCAGGGTCTGATGAGATTATTAATATAAATGAAAAGATGTCTGGCTTCCAATACTCGCTTGTGTACTTGTTTTGAAAATATATAACTAATTCAAAGCCAGCGGTATAGACGTTGCCTTATAGGAAAGGGTATGAAGGCAGCATTCGTGTCTTTTTCCTTTGTGTTGTAGCTCATCATCTATCCGTCGAACATGTCGGAGTTTTGCAGCTGCTCATACAGCCCAATTAAAATGACGTCAAATTTCGCCTGCGGAAAATTCATCAACCTGTTTGGGAAAAAAAATCTGTCAGCTTCCAATTGTGAATCTCCATTGCGCCACAATCACTTTTATCATGATGAATCATGACTCTTAACTTTTCTTGATCTTAGTCATCACCCTTAATATTTTGCATGCTCATCAAATGTTTAAGAGTGATGGAAAAAATGAAATATTGCCTTGACATGTGAAAGTGGCAGCACAAGACTGATGTTGTGAGCCGAGATGTCTTTCCTGGCCGGCAGTAGTTTATTTCATACATCACCAAGACAAGCACCATTTACCAGGACATTTACTGAGGCAGTTCAATTCAAGAGGGGTGCTTCAGGTCAGAATATAGGCATCGTTAGCCGTGTAACGAGTCATTGATCCCCCTGGTCATCTTGCCATAGCACCTACAACATCACACGACCACACTGTCCACTGTAGTCCCCACAGGAGAGATAGTACAGGAAGGAGAGATACGCAGAGACAAGGTTAGGGATGAGAAGACAGTAACAGAAATTAAAGAGAGGGGAAGAGAAATGGGTATAGAGTGATGACAAGGCTTTCTTCATTCACACTTCAGCCTCTGGTCTTTGCATCTTTGTGGTGTTAACTGTAGCTAGACAGGTCAGACCATCACACAGGTGGCCAGTGTTTGCTTTTGACTGTCAAGTGAATTTTAAGCAAACTTTGAAAATGCAAATTTTGTGTGTTTCAATCAACTGCTTTGGAGAAGATAAACTAATCTGCTAGGCTACGTCTTAGCCATCTACAGCGCTCTAACAGGGAGAAATGGGGTCAGATCTTAAGCAAATATTTTCAGTAGGGCAATTTGTAACTGCTCTTTTGTACCAGCTAGTACTGGACATGTTGCATGATGTCTGGAGACAATTAGTGTGTTCGGGAATATCCTGGAAGAAGCTGGCAGCATGACCAGCTGATCCAGTGACATAGATTAGAGATTCAAGAAATCAATTTTTGATCAAAAAAACAGTTTTATTTCCCTATTTGTGCATTTACTGTTTTTTTTTTTTTTTTTTTTTTTAAAGGCAACAACCTCAAGTGAGAATGAAAAGTATTTTTGCTAACCTGAAGGAGATTTTTCAAATTTTGCTTTTCAGTCACGCCTTTCAAATGCAATACCCCAGAGTAGTCTTCAAAATAGGGCGATGGTAATAGTGCAGGAGGGACTCAACATGTAGGACATTCTTCAAAACATTCGGATGATAATAAGATGAGCTGGAGGTGATGAAGGTGTAGGAACAGTATCTATACCTCTGTTCTAAAGTTCGATATGTGTGCGCCTGTGTATGTGAGTGTTTCTGTCTGCATACACACACCATGAGGAACGGCTGAGCTGACTTTGGGTGCACATGTAAGTCTCAGTGGTGTGACCTCGCAGGCGGGGGGGCGTGAGAACCGTTACAAACAAAGAGCAGGACTTTAACAGCGTGACAGAATTACAGAGTGGCTCGAGACTCATGACTGGGAAATTGCTAAAGCCCAACTTGGCTGGTGTGAAAACAGGCTTTTTCCGCGCTCCGAAGTTGAGTAAACTTGGCAGTTACACCCCCCCCAAAGATCTCCTCAAAGTGAGGACAAATTAAGTGGCCAGAACTGACACAAAATCGTTGTGGTGTAATTAGGCATTAAAAAAAAAAAAACCACAATAGCATCATCCAGACACCATGATACACACTGAACCTTTAATGCACAACAGCCTTTGAGCATGCTGATAAACACGTGTAAAGCTGCCGACCATAATCCATGTTCTGCAAGATTGGCATAACAAAATAAAGAGCTAGTATGAGAAATAATCATAATTAATGCTCAACCTTCATTTGCTCGGCTAAAACCATTAATCCAGATCGACTTAGTGGTATAATGACTTCACCATTCTCACTGCCTCTGTGGATTGAGGTGCTCAGTGTATTAGAAGAACTTCATGTGGACGCAAAGTCACATGCAGTTGAAAGTATGTAATCTACCGCTTTTCTTTTGGAATGCAGGAACAGGAAGTCGGGAAGTTGTTATGAAGTCATCTCTTTCACCCTTACTGACACAGGGGAGGTTAGAGCATGTTTCAAAACTCAGGTCTGCTCTCTTCATAAATTCACATTTGGAGAGTTCCCCCAGAAGGCCACAAACTTTTCGTACTGCTCCGTGAATGCTCTGCGCTTTGCTCAACGGCACCATGATAACACAAACTTTATCGAGGCTTAACATTTGTCGTTGTTTTTTTTTTAGGTACTGAGATGGGAGTGGGCCCGGCAGGCTTGGGCCCGCCCCTTTTTACAACTGGCCTATCCTAAATAACTAGGCTGAGTGTTTTTCTTGAGTTGTTTATGAGGTATTTAAAATATACCAAAAAGAACACCAAAAGAATAAGTCAACATGTTTGTGAGAATACGAAACACATGCATCACCTTTAATTAAAGATTTGGATTTTGTGAGGTTTTATATGTTGGCGATACAAATATGTCTGTCTCCAGCTGCAGATGTAGTCACGCTCTAATTTCAGGGCTGCAAATACATTTCCTATTGAGACCAGAAAAACTTTAAGCAATGTAGGCAAGGAGGAGGTAGTGCTTCAAATTCCTGCCTGGCTGGAGTCTTTCTACTGCCTTTAAAGCAATAAATGTACGTTTCTGTGAGACAAACTCTCAACTTGTACAAATAATAATCCAGGCAGATCATCTCAACACGATGGTATTTCCTTAAAGAGAATTAAAATGTCTGTGTTCTTAATGAACAATGTATTGTGGTGCACAATCCAGAGCAATAAATAAAGAAAATAGAACGGATGCAATGGGTTTTATTCGCAATCTGAGCAATGCAGCCGCTGTTGCTGCTTGTAATTACTGTAATACAAACTGCAATGGGTAAATAAGCTATCTCAACATAAAAAAGGGCTCATAATCAACCAGACATGTTACTCGCCTTCCACAGCCTGATATAAATCATTTCTGTTTCAGCTAGACTACAGTCAACCATCAAAGGAAGCCAAACAGTAATAACTTCTGTAATTAAAAGCCCCAGCCAAAATTGAAATCCTGGCGCCATGCCTGTTTTATCATGTGGTCCAACATTCCACACTGCTACATACCGAAGTGACATCAACTTCTCAGACCTCCAGGCTACCACCACCCCATTAAGGAGGTGGATCATTAGTCTCTGTCTGTTTGGTATTGCCTCAGTGTTTTCATGTGTAGTTCCGCTGATATGAACTTGATGCATCGCTAGGCTACAAACAATAGTCTAAAAATAGAGTCGAGCTGACAACATTGGTCTGCGGGGGTGTGTGAGTGAATGTGTGTGTGTATGCCTGTATGTTTGTGCGCAAAGAAAAAAAAATTACGACCACGCTCCGAGGTGTCCAGTTGTCCTCGGGTGTCTGGACAAGTAGATGCAAGTTGATCTGGATGTGATGTGTCGTCGTGTTGTTCTTCAACTGTTTAATATTGACGGACCAATTGTCAGGCTGAACCGCTTCTTCTGGCATACAACCATAGGCCTCGCGCGTTGGCAAACGCTGCCTATATCGAGCACATACAAAACAACTTGGCACTCCTATAAGTGTCTGGATTTGCAAATAAACATCTGTCTCTCTTTGCCTTGCTAAATGTTCGATGAAGTCTTCAACTTCACCAGTCATTCGTTTACTTTGGCTGTCTGCCATATCACTCTGGGCAGGTAGCGTAGGACTGGCTTGCTGGAGCTTGCAGGCTGAGAGCAGCTGTCCACAGATTCTAACAAACCCACATGTTATTGGTTTCTCAGACCAAAACAATGAGCAAAACAAAAACTGTCATCTATGACTGTACGTGCAGACTCAGGTGTGGATATTTGGCAACACAAGCAAGCCATTCATGTTGAATTACAGCCATTCAGTTCAGTCTTAATACAAATTGTTGTTACTCATCCCGTTTTGAAATGTGTACAAGTGAGGAGTCAGACCCGCGGGATCAGAAAGCTGAGGTCAGACTTGTAGAGAGCAGAGATGATAGTGAGTTTGGAACGCTAACAGTCCAGACAATGAAACAGCAGCAGTTCAACAGGGCAAATAGTTGAAGTTATCTTTATTATTCAGGATGCAACAAAACTGCAAAGCTGATTCTAAACCCAATGCTTTTGTCATCTGTCATCCGTGACAGCGAGTGGACTTTTAAGATGAAATAACGGGTGGATTATCTACACCATTAAAACTTTCTTGACAGGAAGGATGAATAATGTATACGCAACCAGGCACTGAGGACAAGGCTAAAAACATTACACCAGGTACAGTTCCATATTAAGCACAATAACATTAACTCCTTAATGTCAATCGAAGGTGTGTGTCTTCTGGCTTCTGGTCCTGCAAGGGTCCCGACTCTAAAATTACAGACGGGTCCAGCTCAGCTCCAGGTTGAGGCTCTGACCTGTGACGACCTCTACTATGGATAGCAGCATCCATCAAATGGCATGTGTGTGTGAATGTCACTAGACTTTGACGGTTGGCAGCTACAACGCTGAGCACAGGCTCACAGAGGGAAAGCGGCATCATGCGAAGCACGTCTGCTGCTGAGAACAGTTGCTCACTGTTGACCGAGACTGTTGTCCATTTTTATTTCCACACCAACTGAGAGAGAGAATCTGGACTTTCTTCCCGTATTTTTATTTCTTCCCGGCACTGAGATTAATTTTATCTCGTTCGTGTGCACTTCGTGTCATGTTTGTGCGTTTTTGTTTGTGCAGCCAGTAGCATTCCTTATGCTGCAGTGCAAAAGAAGCGTAGAAAGAAAAACCTTTCAACGTGCAAGAGAAAAGTCCCTTCGGGAAGATTACGCAAGGATGGCTGATGATATCATCAAATCAGCATGGACAGAAAAAGGAAGGGTGGGTGTTAGAAAGATGGGATTCAAACGGGGATGTAAAGGCTGTATTTGAATGAGAGGGAATCTGCTTTAATGACAGAGTAATGGCTATGGATGGCCTTAATCCTCCCACTGGCTAGCTGTGAGGCTTTTTTAAAAAGTTTCTAATGAAATAAACCTCTGCAGTGACTAGCATGCACATGACGAAATTACAGTCAATTAAAGAAGAAATTAATGCTCGCAGCTCAGCAATATGGGGGGTTGAGCAGTGAGGGGTTCCAAACCTCTGTCCGTATAAATCATGTATATTAACTCTGAGGAGAAGACATGAAGGAGGTCCACAGAGGTAACCTAGCCTGCAGACATGCAGGGGAGCCTGGTATGAGAGAAAACGCTCCTGACCATGCTTCTATTAAGCCTGGCAATGCAGGTAATCCTCAACTTATGTATGCTGAGTGATGATGAATGATGAGTAAGCAATTAATAAATTTCTATATTGATCACTGCATTAATTTGCTGTGGTGGATGATTCACTTGAGCCTGAGCGACACCTCAAGAGAAGGAGACAGAGAGGAAGTATTGAAGGATAGAAAGGTAGAACAAAAGATTTCTGTAATGTGATTTCGATGTGATCAAATGTATCGAAGTCTGAGGATGTACTTGAATAAAAGAATAAAAAAAAAAAAACAGCAGCAAAAAAGAGAGGGTGTTTGAGAGAAAAGAACAAGGAAAGAAAGCTCACCTTCCAGGACTGTCAGCTTAGCGCTGGTGTTGATCTCGCCAGCACTGTTGGTGGCTGTGCACTCGTAAATGGCTTCGTCTCTGTGTGTGCGTAGGGGTTGGATGCGCAGTACAGACCCCGAACCATCGTCAAACTCTATCACCTGGGAGAACCAGAGGACAGCAAAGGGGACTTGCAGCGTTTCTTTTTCATTTCTCATGATTTCACTTCATTTGAACACATATATCTAATAACTCTGAGACAGATAGAGAAAACTGGATCTTGCAAATCTGATTTTTTTTTTTAACCCTCCAAGTCCACCGACTGTGTACGACACATCGGTGGAACGGGGCAGATCTTCCCAGGTGCTACTCGGGCTCTGTCTGTGCTTTGAGCAGCTGTGTGTGCTGAGGAGATTTCCAGCAGGTTTCTCTTCTCCTGCTGTTCACTTTGCCTTTTTTGCCCAACACTGTCGGCTAATTCACATGCACTATATTGATCATTGAAACTATGAGATTCTGGCTATGCATAAATTTATATATTTTAATGTAAAAAAGGGAAAGAAAAAACAAACTACAACTCCGCACTGCTACTTCACAAAATTGGTCGAAGAGTTCATGATGGACGGCTGTGCAGATGGGAGAGGTGTGGTTCAACCGTTAGAATTTGTCGATCCACCATTTTAATTCAACTCTTATTTCCTCTTCAGTATAGAACTGATCAAATCATGATCATCACAACTAGGGCTGCTTTTTCACTACATGATTATCATAACCAAAATAATTCACACTAATGAGATTATTAATCTATAGAGAACACATGAAATAATGCCATCAATAATGACCTGTTTACCATTTGAAGGAGTGTTTTGTCACTTTTTGGCACACATTTTTTACTCAAAATCCATCTATTGATGTGAAAAATATCTTACCCAATCCGTGCAAAAGAGCCAACAAAGACCAATCTTGAAAAGCCAACAATAAAATCATACAAGCATCACTGACACGGTATTTATCTTACAGTTTCTCTAAAGACCACAGTTATTCTTCTGGTATATTATGACACCCTAGTCTGAAATAATCCAGCACAACAAAGCCACCACAAAGACCACATCAAGCAATGCTAGTGGAGAGTAATCTAATACCCTCGCAACCTCAAATTCATTTAGTTATGAAAGAAAAAACTGGTTGGGAACACGGTATGATCCGAGCAGAGGCCCTTTTTTCCTGCTCTTATGGGCTCAAAGTGGGGGTGGGGGTGGAGGTGGAGGTGTACATTGCGTAATACATCAAGGGGATGTATGGCTAGAGATGGTGTAGCTGAGAACACGAGGGGGAAGGATGAGGGTGTGAAAAGACCGAACGAGATGAAGTGGACCATATAAACCCAGATGGAGAAAAAGAGATTCAAGAGTAAGGAAGGCTGTCTGGTCTTGCTTGGAGAAAATAGACGTTGCTGTGATAGTAAATAACAGGGCAATTGATTGTGTGCATTGTGAGTGTGTGTCTGTGTGTGAATGTTGTGCCTTGGATCCATCTGTGTTAATGAGAGAGGTTAGAGAGGCAGTTTTAAGCCAACGTTTATTAAGCTGCGTCACGAGTGTTTGTGCCTGCTGGTGTTTCGGTGTGTGTGTGTGTGTGTGAGCCTGTGCAGGTGTGAGTGCTCAGAGATGTGAAAGGCACGCATGACTGCTCACCTCAAAGCGCTGGGAGCTGACTTTCTTGCCTTTCTTCATCCAAGTGATTCTGGGTTTGGGCTCCCCAGTGGCCTGGCACACAAATGACGCTACTCCGCCCGAAATGCCCGTCTGGTCCTCAGGGGATTTCACGAAACTTGGCAAGCCTGAGGAGGATGGAGCAAAGGGGGCAGAGGAAGATGGGGAGATAAAAAGGGGGATGGGAAGAAATCAGAGGCAGAGGAAAGAGGGAGAGAGAGAGGGAGGGTGAGGCTGATGTTAGGGCTTCCTGCCAGTCACACCGTTATGTAAAACCTGGTTATCAGTAGATATCACTTTCTCCTCACAACGACAATAATGAGAAAAGCCACGACAATAATGAGAAAAGCCACAGACGCCTTGTTGCTTCGAACACCTGCAGCTCAGTCATGGGAGACGTATTAGGTCTCTGTGTTACTGCATGTTGTTGCATCAACCTTTACACTTAGGCTTCTAATTTGAACAAGGGGGTGCATGTGGTGACCCAGAGAGTTGTGCAGATCTGGTTATTAGAGATGAGGGACAGCATTAAATCAAACAGCGAATCCGTGATGAGCAGATTAACTCCTGCTCATCACAAAAATGCCTGCAAGATGAGAAATCAAAGAACAACAAGCGCACGATGCTGGCAAATTAATTACACACTAAGGGGGTTAATCATGTTTTTTGGCATTAAAACAGCTGTTTCTGGCTTATGGGGCATTAAGACTGGTTGGCATGTCCTAAAATATAAACAAGTCTCTGACAATGTTTTGATTCGACAACCTCTTCCTAACTTCCTGGTTGATGAGTGTTTACAGCAACACAGGGAACTACCTTGGAGAACAGCTTTAAGTATGGTTTTCTCTGTTTGCCTTCAGGGTGTTTTTACCACACCCAACATCATTGTGCACTTCAGCAACAGCCTGTCTAAGCTGACGATGCTACAGCGAGCACACCTTGGCTTCACGCTATACCTTTATTCCTTATTTCCAGCCTCACACATAATCGGAGTCTAGCTTCAATAACCTGACACAATGTCCTTATTACCAACTCTGTCGGCTCATGTTTCATCTCCAGTCATTAAAGAGGGAGGTGGGGAACACCTAAACCGCAGCAATGACGAGGAGACCGCCCCGTAGAGACACACACACAAAGGCATGAATCATTATTCTTGTGTACACAGAGGAGACGCCAGCCTTCCCTGGCTGAGCACACGCTGGGGGAAAACACCAGCAATGGCTGCCACCACGCTGTCAATTTGTCACATGTTGTAATATGACATTGGAGGGAGGAAACTGGGGTGAAAAATCTTGTTAGCATCAACAATGTACCTGTTTCAGACATGGACAGACTCTGTGGTGAGCACATTACATCATCACTACTTTAGAGAGATCCCGTTCATGCTTGAGGGCGTCTCTTCAGCTGAGCTAGCTTTGAACACAACACGAACAATAAAATAGACCCTGAAGGCACGCAGGTATGTGCGGATGCATATCACTTTGATGTAAGACAGAAAAGTTGGAGGGACAGAAGACTGAGCTGTAATTACAGAGACTGTTTTTCAGTGTGTATTATTACTGTGAAATTAGGAAGATATTCGAGCAAGTATGGCGCTTTTTGTTTAAAACATGACAGCCTGACGATGACTATCAAACATAGCATCCTCAGTATTTTACATAACCGTGATGAGTTGAACTGTAGTGTGTGAGTAGGCAGTTATGCATGTTTGATGATACACAGTAATCCAATCCATCCATCCATCTGCGACCTGTGATCCGCTTCATAGTTCCTAAACCCACCTGACATTTCAGTGATATTTTCATCCCGCTAAAAATATTTAGACAGCAACTGGGCATTTATGAATCCCTGTTCTATGGCATCCGAATGTGACTGCGGCACACAAGCAGCAGCAGAGGAGTTGTTCTAATGATTCTAACCTGATAAGCTCTTAAGAGTGTATGCCGGAGCATGCATCAGTGCGTGCATGGGTGCTGGGTTGGAATCCTAAAGACCTGATTATCACCATTCTGACTTCCAAGAGTCCCTGCTAACATCTGTCCATGACAGTTCCATTTAAGTTAATGTGAGGGCTTTTCACTTTGTTGCTAAGAAGGAGGATCAAGTGGCATTAAACAGTTCTCAGCACATGCCTCAAATTAAAGCTCACTGGCCATGCGTTGCCTCCAACATTTCAGGGAGGAACCACAGGATCTTAAAAATCATGAGGATTTTTATGGATAAGTGGAGAAAGAGGGTAAACTGGCCCTGGCTGAGCGCTTCTCGTTTTAATCCGCTTAACCAAGCTTCCCCCAAATTTTGATAGTCGACCTATAATGTGGAAGTGAAAACTATAGCAAATTTAGAGCTGTCAATAATGAAAAAAGGCTACGGTGAACCCTAAAAGACCCATGAACGAGGTTAAAACTGGTCTTAAAGCGCTCCAACAAAAGGGCAGAAGCGCTTATTTTGGGACTCAAGACTCTGCATAGTTTTTGTTCCTGACTGTGCCACCGCTGGCGGGTGAGGATATCACACTGCTGGGTTTTGTCAGTTCTTTTCTTTAAGAGACAAAATCCAGACTCGACCCTTTTTTTTCTCTGTCTGTGTCCCATTTTCCAAGCACTCAGGCAGCTGTCACTTGAAAACAATGGCGGGGACGAGGTTGAAAACACGTAAGCCTACCTATGCAAATCCTTCTCCCAGCCAGTGACTGCGAGCTTTGAGCTTCACCCTTTCTAGGCTTTTATACATCATATTCAAAACTCCTGTCTTGACACTTAAATGCATGCTCTCGTCTCTTTGGCGTTGTGTAAAGAATGCTGCCATGACCGTTAGCTCAGTAACTGCCGGGTGCCAGAATCTCTGAATTGAGCTTGTTTACTATTTAATACCTGAAGCTAGTTATCTAATAATTGCTGAGAATATCTGTATTGCGAGTAAATCTTTCAAATTAGTGGTTTTAATTACGAGTTCAAAAAACTAAAAATCCGAGATCAAAAAGTGATCCTCG